>NC_082671.1:83264166-83593333 GCF_025265405.1 Mesoplodon densirostris
ATGTAAAAGGACAATCAAAGCTGAGGATATAAAAATGAATCTTTGGGCTTCCCTGGTGGCCCAGTGGTTGAGAGTCTGCCTGCCGATGCAGGAGACACGGGTTCGTGCTCCGGTCCGGGAAGATCCCACATGACGCGGAGCGGCTGGGCCCGTGAGCCATGGCCGCTGAGCCTGCGCGTCCGGAGCCTGTGCTCCGCAATGGGAGAGGCCACAGCAGGGAGAGGCCTGCGTACCGCAAAAAAAAAAAATCTTTGTAGAAACCATTTGATAGTTTCTGTCCCAGGAATTAGTTTCAGTATTAAACTTACATCCCCCATTTCCGGTGTAAAAACCAAAACAACCACCAAGAAGGGTTAGTACCAATGTCCTGATAAATTATAAATGCTTCAGTCATTATCACCATTTTCTTGTGTCTCCCCACCCCTTTATTTGTCCACTCTTACAGTCACAGAATGCCAGTTATAAGTCAACACATGCCCTCTTAAAAATCAAAGTATAGGGACTTCCCTGGTGGTCCAGTGGTTAAGACTCTGGCTTCCAAAGCAGGGGGCATGGGTTTGATCCCTGGTCAGGGAACTAAGATCCCACATGCTGTGTAGGGTGGTCAAAAAGTAAAAAAAAAAAAAAAAAAAAATCAAAGTATAAAAAGAACAGCTCAGTGTATGTTGATATTGACAATGTTATGTTTAGTGTTTCTTGGTGGAGGGGGTCTTCTATATGTGTATATGTTGACAAATAAACAGGCTTGATAAAAATTTTGGCTGAGAAAAGAATATTAACTTATATAAACATCCCTGAGAAATAAAAGTTTAGTGGATATATTGTGAAAGTATACCATCATAAAAAAGAACTAGGGATGAGGCAGTGGAATCCTCTCCATGACCAGATTTCACTATTTTTAGATGAATGGTGAAAATATGGTTTTATTATGCTACGTAAGCTTTTCTGCATGTGCTACACAGCTAACTCTCTTGGAGTGCAGTGGGCAGAGTGTATTGTTTTGGAGTCAGAGGGTTAGCAAGCAAATCTCTGCTCTGCCATTTATTAGCTGAGTAACTGTTTTGAGCCTCAGATTTGGCATCTGTAAATGAAAATAAAATACGCTTCTTTCAGGGTTCTTGTGAATTAAATGAAGGCTTAGTATGTTTGGTGCTTAGTAAAGTGTCTGACACGTAATGTGCATTAGCCACACATGATGAAGTTGTACATTGACAAAGGGGAAAGGTAGCAGAAATAATTTTAAAAAATTAAATTGGGACTTGACTTTCATTGTACTGCATTAGCTGTTTATACAGAATTCGCTTTGTTAATTAGTTTTAGGCTGGCAACATTATTTTAGTTTCCCCTGTGTCTTAGTCAGTTTGGGCTGCTATAACAGAATACCATAAACTGGGTGGCTTATAAACAACAGAAATTTATTTCTCAGAGTTCTGGAGGCTAGGAAGTCCAAGATCAAGATTGTGGCAGATCTGATGTCTGGTGAGAACACTCTTCCTGGTTCATAGATGGCTGTCTTCTCTCTGTGTCTTCACATGATAGAAGGGGTGAGGGAGCTCTCTGGGGTTTCTCTTATCAAAGCACTACCCTCATGCCCTAATCACCTCCCAAAGGCCCCACCTCCTAATACCATTGCATTGGAGGTTAGGATTTAACATGTGAATTTTGGGAGGAACACAAACATTTTGTCTGTAGCCCTCTGGATACTGTTGGACCTGTGGTCTGGTTTTCAATTGCTGCAGAACAAACCCTTGTAAAACTTAGTGGTGTAAAATAACAACAATTTTATTAAGCTCCCAGATTCCATGGGTCAGGAATCTAACAGGGGACTGTAGGGGTGGCTTGCTTCTGCTCCACAATGCCTGGGGCTTCGGGTGGGAAGACTTGAATAGCTAATGATGACTCAGAAGGTGAGGGGCTGGGATCATCTGGAGACTTTTTACTTACATATCTGGTACCTGGGCTGGGCTTAACTGAAATTGTCACCTGGAGCATCTACACTTGGCCTCCCCATGGGGCTTGGGCTGTTACAGCAGGGTGAGTGGGTTCCAAGACAGAGTATCCAGACAGTGAACAATCCAAGTGTACCAGGGGAAAGTTGCACAGCCTTTCTGATTTAGTCTCAAAAGTCACAAAGCCATCATTTTTGCTACATTCTGTTGGTATATCACCAAGGCCAGCCTAGATTCAGGGGGAGGGGAATTAGGCTCCACTCCCTGATGGTGGAGTGGCCAGGTCACGTTGCAGAAGAGCATGCGGGATAGATGTTATTGAGGCCTCTTTGGAAAATGCAATCTCCCAGAGGCTGAGCACATTTCAGCCTGGCATGAAAGTTTGGTCCATGTAAAAATGTTCCAGATATGTTATTAAGCAAGAAAAGCAGATTATAGAACAGCATGTACGGTACAATTCTATTTTTGTTTAAAAAATATGCAGGGACTTCCCTGCTGGTCCAGTGGTTGAGACTCTGCGCTTCCACTGCACGGGGCGCGGGTTTGATCCTTGGTCAGGGAACTAAGATCCTGCATGCCGTGTGGTGTGGCCAAAAAAAAAAAAAAAAATATATATATATATATATATATATATATGTGTGTGTGTGTGTGTACATATATATATGTATACACACACGTATGCACAAAACTCTGTATGTGTGTGCATATGTGTGTGCATGCATGCATGTGTATGTCTATGGGTATGTCAAGGCCACAGAAATTGGGTGTGCTAGAATATGACTTAATTATTTTCTAAAACGCAATTTTTGACTACTAGCTCCACACTCCCACCCCCAGAGTCCATCCCCCTGGATACAGAAAGTGGTACTTAGTTGCTTCCAGATGAACCCAGTTGACTTCAGTGGTTTCTCAGTCATTTCAGTCTTAAAGTTCCAACAGATTCAGGATTGTTTCCTCTCTGTATTCCTCTTGCCCCCCTGGAGTTGATGCTAACCCCTGGGGAGTGTTAAAAGAAACACTGAGACATGTTAAACATTTTAAGAGTTTATTTGAGCAAACATTGATTGGAGTGGGGCAGTGCCAAACAGGAAGTGGTTAGGAGTGCTCTGTGGACAGGAGCCAGGGGCAGGACCTACAGAGGAGGCGCAGAAGCAAAGGAAGGACATTATTTGGCTACAGCTTGAAGCCTAGGTGGCCGTTTGTGATTGCTTGTCCTTAGCATGTTGGTTTCATAACCTTGGGTCATTTACAGGCTTAGATTTTGGTTTGCTTACATCGGCCGCCATGACTTTAGAGCCACCTCAGTCTAATGGCCTCCTCGTTTAATTGATTTAATGGGAGCTTGTGTAAATGCCACTTTAGCAGCAACAGGAAGGGGGTGCCTACTCTTTCATCTTGCCCACAACATCCTGCATCAGTTGTCTTTCTGCCCATCTGTCAGCCTGAAGACCCTGGCTTGGGTCCACCTGGTTTCCTGATGCCGGGTGTCTCTGGAGATGGGGCCTCATCCTCAACATTCCCCCGGTTCAGCAAGTCATATCCTTACACTGTAGCAATGTCTTGTCTGGGCTGAAGGATAATCTTTTCTTCTGGACTGTTCTTTTCCTCTCTCAGCTTATTTCCGAGCACCATTTGGGCCCTGGGGAGATTTTGGATGCTCTTGCAGGACAACCTGGGAGCCATGGAGACCCAGGGGGCCAACTAGGCTCCTTCAATACATGCATGTGCCCGTCTGCCCCTGTTTCTCTCTGACTGCTGCTCCTCTATACCTCACCAGCTTACACGCAACTCATAGATCTTCTCAGCTCTGGGCTCCCCAGATTTTAAAGGGTTTTAAAAGTTTCCACCCATTCCAAAACTCCACCTTAAGGACTCTTGTATCTTCCAGGAATGCTTTATGGTTGTGAGAAACAGAACGTGGTGCACGGCAGCTTAAATCAGTAAGGCTTTATTTTTCTCACAAGCAAGAATTGTGCAATGACTCCATGATGTCCTTCATGTTCTGGGGCAGTGCTGTCCAACAGATATATAATGGGAGCTGCATACGTAATTTAAAAATTTATGGTAGCAACATTAAAAAGAGCAAAAGAAACAGGTAAAATTGATTTTAATGATATGTATTATTTAACCCAATATATCCCCAAACTTTCAATATGCAATCTGTATAAAAATTATTAAGGAGATATTTTTACATTTTGGTGGTACTAAAATTCTTCAAAATTCACTGTGTATTTTACACACACGGCACATCTCTATTTGAACTCGCTGCATTTCAATTGCTTGATAGCCTCATGTAATGAGTGACTACTTATTGGATGGTGTACATCTAGGGCCTTTATCTTTTTGTTTGCTAACCTATCAGCCTGTTGCCTTGTTTCCTCATGGTTACAAACTGGCTGCTGCAAACTAGGTATCAGTTCTGCACTTAAGGGAGGAAGAAGGAAAAGATGACATCTATATCAAGAAAGTGAAATATTTTCTAGAAATCTCTAGCAGACTTTTGCCCATATCTGATTGGCTGGTACTTTGTCACCTGGCCATGCCTTACTGCAAAGAAGGCTGGGAAAATGGCACCAGAGTAAAATTGGGGTTCTGAGAGTAAGAAAGAAAGAGGAAGATGGGTACCAGGGCACAGTCAGCAGAGTCCGTTGCAGGGCCCAGTGCCCCTACCACACTCTGCACTTGAGCCTCTTGCTTCCTCTCCTGACTCTCCTCCCACTTCCCAACTTAGAGGTTCTTCACCAGTCAGGGAGTGGGAGGTAGAGGGGGGGAGGGTCCAGGAAACAGTGTTTTCAACTATTTGCATATCTTTTCCAATCCTTTCTGTTTTACACTGCAATGTGACTTTTGGTCTTAAAAGAAAAAAAAATGTGGTGTGTTCTCTTTGGTACCTCTGCTAAAAATCTTGAAAATAATGGGTGCCCACCCATCTAGCTGGGGGTGGGGAGCAACAAACACAGAGTCTTAGAAAGCAAAGCAATTAATATTTTATATGTCATCCTGCTACATATGCGTAGGAAAGAGAACTGTGTACATCTGGATGATGAGAAAATCATAAGAATGTTTTTCCATTTCTTTTTGTTTGTCTGTATTTCTAAGCTTTATACTATGACGAAGTATAATTTACTCATAGGATTAAAATTTTTGGTCCATTTAATCCAATTGTAGCAAATTGAGGTTTTAAAAATATCAAATAATCCCAGGATATAACTTCAATTACTGTAATACAGTAGCACTCAATTAAATATTAGTATACATTGCCAATAGGATATTTAGGGAGTATATATATATTTTTAATTTATTTATTTATTTATTTATTTTTGGCTGTGTTGGGTCTTTGTTTCTGTGCGAGGGCTTTCTCTAGTTGCGGCAAGCAGGGGCCACTCTTCATCGCGGTGCACAGGCCTCTCACTATCGCGGCCTCTCTTGTTGCGGAGCACAGGCTCCAGACGCGCAGGCTCAGTAGTTGTGGCTCACAGGCCCAGTTGCCCCGCGGCATGTGGGATCTTCCCAGACCAGGGCTCAAACCCGTGTCACCTGCATTGGCAGGCAAATTCTCAACCACTGCGCCACCAGGGAAGCCCGGGAGTATATATTTTTAAAATAAATTTATTTATTTATTTTTGGCTGCGCTGGGTCTTCATTGCTGCGCTCGCGGGCTTTCTCTAGCTGCGGCGAGCGGGGTCTACTCTGTTGCAGTGCGCGGGCTTCTCATTGCGGTGGTTTCTCTTGTTGTGGAGCACAGGCTCTAGGCACAAGGGCTTCAGTAGTTGTGGCACACGGGCTTAGTTGCTCCGCAGCATGTGGGATCTTCCTGGACCAGGGCTCGAACCCGCTGCATTGGCAGGCAGATTCTTAACCACTGCGCCACCAGGGAAGCCCTAGGGTATATATTTAAAGGAGTAGAGTTATAACCCACTTGAACCTCTTTGATTAATTTTATCGGAGGTTAATGAAATCATTGGATGAAGAGTAAATGCTGGTTTGGTTCAGAGGCAGCCCCTGGTGTAGGTTAGCTTAGGTTTGTGGACTTTAACTTGCCTACTCCTGATTCACTCCTAGGTCGGAAGAATCCTAGGCCCCTGGCTGGAGTGATAGGTTTGCTCTAGGCTAGAAGTTTAGATCCTAGTCCAGATTACAAGTCTGGTTCAGACTCACAGAGTCCTTGAGGGAGGAGAGATGGGAGTGCTGTTTTTCTTGGCAGCCTCATGGCAGTTTCTTCAGCCCAGGGCGTGTTCTTGCCGCCAGGCTGACATGTGTGTCCAATTCCTGGACAACCAAGCATAGAGGAAAATGAAGATTCCCTTGGAGATGCCAGTCTCCTTGAAGATAAATGAGATTATTAGGAGAGCTCTGGAAAGGAGAATGTGTGGTTTTGATTTTATGTTTTAAACCAAGTTGTAAAACTTGGAAAGCTTAAATAATGGGAGAGTCAGAGGAAGCTTCCAGACTGCTGAAATCAGTACAATACCAGGATTTAAGCCATGGAAGTCATCTAGGAGTGAACCTTCTAGAGAGGAAAAACAGATGATGTGTTTTTCTTGAGTAACCTGTTGATATAAATATATATATATATATATATTTTATTCTAAGATCTTAAGACCTGTGTATCAAAACAAAACTTAAATAGCATTTTGATTTCCAAAGGTTTATGTTCATTGATTGTTTTTTAATTAATTAATTAATTTTTGTCTGCATTGGGTCTTTGTTGCTGTGTGTGGGCTTTCCCTAGTTGCTGTGAGCAGGGGCTACTCTTCCTTGCGGTGTGCGGGCATCTCATTGCGGTGGCTTCTCTTTTTTGCCGAGCACAGGCTCTAGGTGCGCGGGCTTCAGTAGTTGTGGCACATGGGCTCAGTAGTTGTGGCTCATGGGCTCTAGAGCGCAGGCTCAGTAGTTGTGGCACATGGGCTTAGTTGCTCCATGGCATGTGGGATCTTCCCAGACCAGGGCTCAAACCCGTGTCCCCTGCATTGGCAGGTGGATTCTTAACCACTGTGCCACCAAGGAAGCCCTCATTGATTGTTTTTTTAAGTTTCAATAATGAGCAGGGTAGAAAGATTTTCATTACCATAAAAATCAATTGCAAGAAATTGTATTACAGTAATTTCCTTGCAGTTTGCTAATTATTTTTCCCACATCAAATTCTTGAAAATGTGAAAACACTATCCAATTTTTATTTTCTCAATAATGAGTGTTCTGAATAAATCTACTGAATTTATACAAAGTTTTAAAGTTTTGATAGTACAATATAAAATGGTCTAAGAGTAAAATGATTCAATTATTTTTTACACTTGTGCACTTCTTAAGTGTGCAGCATTATGGAAACACAAAGTTTAATGAGACAGTTGGCTAGTGTCAGTGTTTTTACAGTGTAGGCCCTTAAGGGGGAAATTTCATTGCGATTCCTTGTACCATTGTTAACTGCAAAAGATTGTCTCTGTGTTCCATTGGGAAAAGGGACTGTCTTTTTTCCATTGTGTTGCAGCAGTGGGGTAGCTTTTTTTTTAATTAAAAAATTTTTTTTATTGAAATATAGTTGACATATATAAACTATATTAGTTTCAAATGTATAACATAATGATTTGATATTTGTATATATTGTGAAATAATCACCACAATAAGTCTAGTTAACATCTGTTACCATAGAGTTAAAAAAATTGTTTTTTCTTGTGATGAGGTCTTTTAAGATCTACTCTCTTAGCAACTTTCAAATATGCAATACAGTGTTCTTAGCTATAGTCACCATGCTGTGCATTACATCCCTGGGACTTAGTTATTTTACAACTGGAATTGTGTACCTTTTGGTCCCCTTCACCCAGTTCTTCCACCCTCCACCCTCCCTGCCTCTGGCAACCACCAATCTGTTCTCTGTATCTATGAGCTGGTTATTTGTTGTTGTTTTTTAGATTCCACATATAAGAGAGATTATACAGTATTTGTATCTCTCTACCTGACTTATTTCACTTAGCACAACGCCTTCAAGGACCAGCCATGTTGTTGCAAATGTCAGGAATTCCTTCTTTTTTCATGAATAAAATTTCATTGTATACTTGTACGTATCACATCTTTTTTAAAAATTGAAGTATAGTTGATTCAGGGGGGTGAATCACTTTTTCGCTTTGTGAAAAGAAGCTATACAAAACACAACTCTGAGAGAGTGGCTCTAAGTCCACCCTTTTAAAACCAGTAAGTTTATACCCACTGAGGGGCAAGGCCGAGAGACTGTAGAAAACCATCCCTATAGTTCTGTGCCGACTCTAGTATGTGGCGCCTGCTAGTTAGCCCTTGTGTATTGGTTCATATCTTTTATGTGTTAAGGACCAGAAAGGTGAACTCAAACTTATCTAACCCAATAGAAAGTTTACTGGCTTATATCACTGTAAAGCTGAGAGGTAGAATGGCCTTCAGGGTTAGTTTGCTATAGGAGCTCAGTGATGTCACTCAGGACTTAGTTCATTTTTCAAGTTCACCTTTCGAAGTGTCAGCTTTATCCAAAGGCTTCCCGCCCTCATGAGTGCAAGATGGCCGCCAACAGCTCCTGGGTCTACATAGTTCTTCCATGTCAGAGAAAGATAGACTTTCTCCTCCAAATATCAAAGAAAATGCAGGGCTTCACTCTTATTAAACCAGTTTATGTCATGTCACCAGTTGCTGTGACCAGAGAAATGCCACATGATGATAGATCACTGAGGTAAAAGGTGATTGTCTCAGGCTATTTAGGTCTGGAGCTAAAGGGGTATCAACTCCACCCATGACTAAGCATAGAGGAGGGGCAGCTCCCCAAAGGAAACTCTGAGTACTTTTAGAAATGGGAGAAAATGGGGGAATTTTAGGTAATCAACTAAACAATTGCCCACTACAGTTTGCTTCTTTATCCTCTGCTACTCACGATTTCTTAGCTCCTCTCCTTGCAGTTGGAAGTTCTTGAACTTGATTTATAATCCCCATGCTCTGTCCCATTCCCCACCAATTCTTCTCATTCTATTCATACACGAAGTCTGTTCTTAGAAGGATGGTTTTTTGGAAAGGTGGAAATTTCCCTGGAACTCATCCTTTGCCACCCAAAACAGTGAGGTCATGATAAAAAGCCCCTTCTACAGTGCTGGGAACAAGAACCAGAGGAGCCTCCTGGAAACATGACATTGTCAGGATAAAGCCAGCACTGGCCATGGAAAGCATCTGGTCAACATGGCTCTAGCTTAGCATAGACAAGGTACACAGTACAAGCAGGATGATAGGACTCGTGACCTTCGGTGTGTAGTCAAAGGTAAGGTTTCTTGGATGCTGGGAGGCCTGGGACTTCTAGTTCTAACATATATCCTTGATCAGGGATGTGATGTGCTGCCGACAAAGGACTCACTAGTCCTTGTAGCTGACAGCACAAGGGGGAACCAAGGCCAGGAAAGAGGAGTTCAAGACCTTGAAGGCAAGAGAGTAAAAGGATTGAGATCTTCCCATCTAGGTGGGAAGAAGAGTATCTACCACTGAGTACAGTGAGCTTCAGTCATTCATGAAATATTTAGCAAGTTCTGACTCCACTCTAGAGTCTGTGCTGGCCTTGGAGATATAATGATGAACTTGCAAGCTCTCTGCTTGCATGGAGCATTAAGTAATGCTGGCATGCATTAGTCAAGTTTCCCTTGGCTTTGGGGAGCAGAATTGATCCTGCAAGCTTGTTAGAAGAATACTGGAAGTTCTTAGGGAATTCACAGAAGGAGCAGGGACTGTGGCAGCTTGGGGCACCTTACTGGCTAGAGGTTCACAGTCTTTTCTGAGAGTGCTATTGTTGGTGTGAAGGGGTTTCTGTGTCCAGTCTCTGTGGGTCTCAGTTCCCAATTCCTAGAGGGAAAATCTGATTGGTCCACCTTGAGTGAATGAAGTGCAGACATGGCTGTCAGAGGCCTACCCTGTTGAGTGCAGTTTCCAGAGAAGGGCAGTTGCTGTGAACCTGGAGGCAACTCTCTGTGGACAGGAAGGTAGATAAGCAACAGCAGTTACCGTCCAGCGTCACCAGTGCTATGCTAGGGGGAGCGTGAAGTTGTGTGGGGGTGTGTCAGTCAAGATTCTTTTGGAGACAAATGTTTAGAAACCCAACTTAAGCCAACCTATGCAAAAAGGGGAACTTGTTGGAAGGCTCACATTGAGAAGGGTGAGGGGCAGGTGGTATCAGGAGTCACTGGAACTAGGGGCTTGAATCCTACTAGGTTTTTTTTTCTCAGTCTCTCAACCCTGCTTCTCTCTATGTTGTCAACTTCTTTTTCTTAGGAAAAAAATTTTTGAAATTTGAAATATGGCCACTGGCAGCTCCTGAGTCCCATATCTCTTGGCCTTACCACCAGAGAATAAATCATTTTGTCCAGCTTCAGTTACAAAAATCCTAAGGAATGACCCAGTTGGCTTGGCTTTAGGTATGAATCCATCCCTTAACCAATTAACTGTGTCTACAGAGGCAGAATAGTCTAAAAACATATTCCATGGTGATGGTTAAATGACAAACCAAAATGATTAATACCAAATGCTTTAGTTTAATATTCCCTATACTAGTTATCTATTGCTGCTTAAGTTACCTCCAAACTAGTGGCTTAAAACAACAATAAATATTTATGATCTCACATAGTCTCTGTGGTTTGAAATTCAGGACTGGCTTAGCTGGGTGGTTCTTGCTCAGGGTCCTTGCTGAGGTTCAGTCAAGATGTCAGCTGGGGCTGAAGTCATCTGAAGGCTTGACTAAGGCTGCAGGATTTGCTTCCATGGCAGCTTACTCACATGGTGCTTAGTTCCTTTACATGTGGTCCTGTCCACAGGCAGCTTGAGCATCCTCATGACATGGTGGCTGGCGTTTCCCAGGAGGAGCAATCCCACGAGAGTGCAAGGTGAAAGCCATAATGTCTTTAATGGCCTAGTCTCAGAAGTCACACTCTATCATTTCTGCAATATCATTTTCTATGTATTGGTCAGATCTATTAAATGGGGGAGGGGACTATACAAGGGTGTGATTCCCAGGAGGTAAGAATTAGTGGGGCCATCTTGGAGCTGTCTTAGTCTAGCACATTCCTCAAAACACATCCTGAAGACTTGGGATGTTAAAAGTTGTTACATGAAGAAGGGGGTTTGCAGTCAAGTCAGTTTGAGAAAGGATATGTAAAACCAAGTTAAATAGGTTTCTTTCCTGCAGTGTTTCCATGTGGCTTTTAGTACATTGATACCTGCTTTGAATTCCTGAAAGGGGTAGAGTAAACCACAATTTCTTTTTCATTCTCCAACTTTTCCTCCAGTGGGCCATTCTGCCCTCCCCCACCCCCATTTCCTTCCCTCTAAAAGCATATCAGAATGCTGCCGGTCTCTTGCGTAAAATGTATGTTCCTGGCAAAGCAATACATTTTCATTTGGAGTTGCTCTTCCTTGACCCTCCAAAACCTTCCTATTTATTTGGGCGATGTACATCATGAAAACCTAAGAGTGATTTAAAAGTAAAGGAATGGGGCTTCCCTGGTGGCACAGTGGTTGAGAGTCCGCCTGCCGATGCAGGGGATACGGGTTCGTGCCCCGGTCCGGGAAGATCCCACATGCCGCGGAGCAGCTGGGCCCGTGAGCCATGGCTGCTGAGCCTGCGTGTCCAGAGCCTGTGCTCCACAACGGGAGAGGCCACAACAGTGAGAGGCCCGCGTACCGCAAAAAAAAAAAAAATAAATAAATAAAGGAACACGTTTTCTTGTGAGGTGAGTGGACAGTCTCTGAGGAAATTCTGCAGAAAAGTTTTACAAAGCTCTCTATGTCGGCCATGGTGTTGGGTGATATTGAGTCATATAGTGACAAACACTGTTTGAAGGCCAGCAGCCATTCATACATGCAAGTTTGGGTGGCTTCTTTAAAACGTGTTTGTTGGTAGAAACACAAGGTACGGGTTAGTCAGATCTTGTACTTTGAGTTTTTGCCAACAAATACTGAACCTTTCAGTTTGGCACCTTCTCCACCTCCCCTTGTCTAAGTGGCTTGTTTTGGTTGTTGTTTCTTTTGTTTAGGTTATTTGTTATGGCAACAACCCAATTTATTTAAAGTGTTTTATGATGGTTACACCATCTTGAATTATTTAACTCAGTTATAAAAACTAAGGTAGTATGTACGTGAAAGCTCCTACACCATATGTGTTTGTGGAAATGTGCTTCTTGAGATGTTTCCAAGCACAGCATCTGCTCTTATACATCTTTTATAATATTTTGCCTCAAGCCCATGCAATAATTGATCTCCACCATCTGATAATTTTTAATTTAAGACAGTTTGCCCTCTTATGTTTCTGATAAATGATAATTTTTAATATTTTGGAGCAAAAAAGCATCGAAGTAAAAAGGAATGATCAGTAAAAATGTCTTCCCTGAGATCTTTAATTTCCTTTATCCAGTGAATACCTTTAGAGAGGGATGAAGTCTGTGCACTTAGAAGAGTAAGGTCTTCTGAATGTTATTGGGCTTACTCTGGGTTCCTGAGTACCGTGTTCTCAGGCATCCTGTCTTTCTGCACAAAATGGAATTTCACAATGTCCAGTGTTGCCCAATGGCTTCTTTTAAATTGGCTTTGGTTTTCTCTGTGGAGAGAAGACTTAATTAAATCCCCCAAATACAATCCCACAGAGACCTGTACGTGCCCAGCTGCTGATTTCAGAAAATAATGAATCATGCAATAAGCTAGTGTTCATCTACCTTCCTGAAATAGCACTTGAAACAATCTATTATTAATAATATTTCTTGAAATCTCAAAACCAGAGAATCAGCTCTATCTAGGGGACTAACTTCTTGATTTACCAAAACATACATTGGTTCAAATGTAGTGAAGGAAGTGCAACCACCTTGACTATAAAATCTGCTGCGTTTAGAGCTAGGGGAGGTGCCCAATGACCTCCAAATGTTGTGTACATCAGTGTCTCCCTAGTGTGATTTGCAAGCCACTATCAGAATGCGAGATGATTTTTGGTGGTGTGTGGATAAACTTTCAAAAAATTTGTAGTCGTTATTCACATGTTGTAGTGGGTTGAATTGTGTCCCTCTCAAAATTCTAGAACTTCACCCAGGACCTCAGAATGTGACCTTATTTGGTAGCAGGGTCTTTGCAGATGTAATTAGTTAAGGATCTTGAGATGAAATAATCTTAGAGTGGGCCTTGAATCCAATGACTTTATAAGAGAAGGGAGAGGGAGATTTGGACAGAGACATACAGAGAGAAGAAGCTCATGTGAATACAGAGGTAGAGATTGGAATGATGTGTGTACAAGCCAAGGGACATCAAGAAGCTAGGAGAGGGGGTGTGGAATAGTTTCTCCTCCAGGAGGAACCAACCCTATTGACACCGTTATTTTGAACTTCTGGCCTCTTGACTAGTGAGAGAATAAATTTCAGTTGTTTTAACCCACCCAGTTTTATAGTATTTTGTTATGGCAGCCCTAGGAAATGAATACACTTAAAATGTAGTATATAAAATATACATGGTGTATAAAACCTGTTGTTTCACAGTCGTTACTATTTAAACGGGAATTCTCTAACTAATTTAGGTAGCAAAAAGTACATTGATTTTAAAAAATTAAGTAAATAATCCCATAGGAGGTAGGAAGGTATTGCAAAACTGTTGTAGGTGCCACCTGGATGGAGGACCAATTTGGGAAGCATTGCTATTGGCAACCCACAGGCTCTTTCTGCCTGGAGTGGCATTGTGGGAGATCTGGGTCAACTCTTATCTCTACCCCTAATCAACTCTGTGATTTGGGTAAAATACAAATAACGGCCTTGACAAGCCCTGTCTTCCTCAGCCGTAAAATGGGGACAGTAATAAATATCTCACAGAACTTATGTGGGGTTTATGAGTTCCATCTCCTTCAGCCTTGAAATACTGAAAGCTTAGTTATCTGAACCCATTTTTTCTGAGTGTGGGGGTGGGATCTCCTGGCAGCTGGGCTGATGTACAAAAGAACATTTTGTAATCAGTACCCACAAATGTGAGTTGCGGGTGATAAATATATAGGGCTGAGCAATAAGAGGAGTGAGTTGTGGTAAAGCAGGAGGAACTGATGCAAATAGCCCTTGATGAGTCATAGCTGAAGCCAACTTTCTATTATTTCTGGGCCTTATTATGCATGTTATGAGTTACGATGGCCTTTATTTCTCCCTCTTTTCAACCCTGTCACCTTGGATTTCATAAAAGTGAGTAAAAGAATTCTAGACATAGTCTGATAGATATAGGAAAGTATTTGTGTTTGAGAGAGTTCAGAGAAATTTTGTAAATTTGATGTGGATCCCTGGAAATAACTCTAGGATGGTTTCCTAAGCAGACTTGGCTGATATTGGCAAGGTGACCTGGAGTGGGAAGGGAATAACACAGCTCACGTCTATTGTGTACTAGCCAGTGGATAGACACTGTGTTAAATGCTATCTTATTTAATCAGCTCTGAAATCTCTGAGGTAGGTATTGCTAAATAAAATTCTTATTTTACAGATGGGGAAACTGAGGCATGGAGAAGTTCAGTAACTTATCCCAGATCATTTAAGTAGAGATTAAGTAACTTGTTCCAGTTCCTCAAACAAGGCAGTCTGCCCCAAGAGCTTGTACTCCTAGCTGCTTATTATGCTCTGTAAAGGCTTAAAAAATGTAGAAATACAGGAAGGGGAAGAATGCCTCTAAATGGTGCAAGAGAGAGAACTTGAAGTCAGGAAGAACTTATTGCAACCCTGGCTCTGCCACTTAGCAACTCTTTGACCTTAGGCAAGCTACTTTATGCACCTCAGATTTCCCATCTGTAAAATGGATGCAATAATATGTACATCATAATATTCTTGTGAAGATTAAATAAGATGTATTCAGTGCAATGTGGGATGCATGGGAAATAGCCTGCATTGTACCAAGTAGTTCTCCTGGTAAATTACTTAATCCTTACAATAAACCTTTGAGGTGGATGTTCTTGTTATCACTGCTGTTTTACAGGTGAGAAAATTAAGGTTTAAAGACAAGAAGTAACTTTCTCTACATTACCTAGTCAGCACATGGCAGAGCAAGAATTCAGACTTAGGAAGTCTGATTCCACAGCACAAGCTCTCATCTACGTTTATTATCTTCCTTTCCCATGTGAAAAAGACTTGGGAGTTGGGGTTAAATAGGAGCTTGAGAAGATTCTACAAGTATAGCAGTTGGTGAAAAAGCCAGTTCATATTTAGGGCACATTCAGACAAGAATAGGGTCCAGTGCAGATGATATATTCTGTGCTGTTCAGATTGTGTCTGGAGTAGTGTGTTCAAGTTTGGATGATATTTTTTAACCAGTACTAACAAACTGGAAATGACTATGATAATGAGAGAGGTTGGACGTGATCTCAAAAGAGCATCAGCTGAAAATGTTCTGATTTGATGAAGGCCTGCAAAGGATCAGAGAGATAGATGTCTTTGGGAAAGGCTGATTGTCCAGCAGGTCGACAGTACCCTGATGCAATCAGTATGGGTCCTGACTCTGTTCCCAGACTTGCAGGTCCAAGAATATCACTGTATCAGTTAACATTCAGAGTTGATCATATATGTGGTGATTGACTCACACTAACCAAACTTCTTGGCGACTGATGCATATACCAGAATGCCAATTGCTTAAAATTAGGAACATAAGCACCAAACAGCTTTTATACATGTATTTGCTGATCAGAGCATCTATTTTGTTTAGGGGGGTGCCTTATATTCTTTTGTCAGAATGTATATTATACTGTGGTAAGCCAATTTGTTAGCTTGCAGGTAGGGTAAAATCACAGGCCCTTTACGGTTTCTGACTTAGAATGATAGTCAAACATTGATGCCTTGGGACTTCCCTGGTGGCGCAGTGGCTAACAATCTGCCTGCCAATGCAGGGGACACGGGTTCGATCCCTGGTCCAGGAAGATCCCACATGCTGCAGAGCAACTAAGCCTGTGCGCCACAACTACTGAGCCCGCGTGTGACAACTACTGAAGCCCGCGCGCCTAGAGCCTGTGCTTTGCAACAAGAGAAGCCACTGCAATGAGAAGCCTGCTCACCGCAAAGAAGAGTAGCCCCTGCTTGCCGCAACTAGAGAAAGCCCGTGCACAGCAACAAAGACCCAATGCCGCCAAAAACAAATAAATAAATTTATAAAAAAATTGACACCTCATTATCTTATTAACTTGATTTATTAACTTACTCTTAACTTTATATCTCATTATTTTATTAACTGAGTTTATTCATATGAACAATATTTCATATGTGGTTTTGAACATTTGTATCTTGTCATCTGCAAGTTGTATGCTTATATTCTTTACCTATTTTCTTTCTTTCTTTCTTTTTTATTTATTTATTTATGGCTGCGTTGGGTCTTTGTTGCTACACGCGGGCTTTCTCTAGTTGCGGCGAGCGGGGGCTACTCTTCATTGCGGTGTGCAGGCTTCTCATTGCAGTGGCTTGTTTTGTTGCAGAGCACGGGCTCCAGGTGCGCGGGCTTCAGTAGTTGTGGCTCGCAGGCTCTAGAGCACAAACTCAGTAGTTGTGGTGCATGGGCCCAGTTGCTCTGCGGCATGTGGAATCCTCCCGGACCAGGGCACGAACCTGTGTCCCCTGCATTGGCAGGCAGACTCTAAACCACTGTGCCACCGGGGAAGCCCTACCTATTTTCAGTTGGGTAATTTTTTTAAAAATTAATTAATTTTATTTTTATTTTTGGCTGCGTTGGGGCTTCGTTGCTGTGCCTGGGCTTTCTCTAGTTGTGGCAAGCGGGGGCTACTCTTTGTTGCGGTGTGTGGGCTTTTCACTGCAGTGGCTTATCCTGTTGCGGAGCACAGGCTTTAGGTGCACAGGCTTCAGTAGTTGTGGCACGTGGGCTCAGTAGTTGTGGCTCGTGGGCTCTAGAGTATAGGCTCAGTAGGAGTGGTGCACAGGCTTAGTTGCTCTGCGGCACGTGGGATCTTCCCGGACCAGGGCTTGAACCCATGTCCCCTGCATTGGTAGGCGGCTTCTCAACCACTGCGCCACCAGGGAAGCCCCAGTTGGGTAATTTTTAATTAGATGGTCAATTTTTTTATAGGGTAAAGTGTTTAAAAATATTATTTATAACATTAGGCAAATTATCTAAAGTCAATAAATTTTAAAAAATATTTTAATTTTATTGGAATATAGTTGATTTACAATGTTGTGTTAGTTTCAGGTGTACAGCAAAGTGATTCAGTTATATTGAATACATATACATATATTTATTCTTTTTTATTATTTATTTATTTATTTAATGACCGCGCTGCGTGGCATGTGGGATCTCAGTTCCCCAATCAGGGATTGAACCCATGCCCTTCCTTGGCAGTGAAAGTGCAGAGTCCTAACCACTGGACTGCCAGGGAATTCCCTTTTTATTCTTTTTTTAGATTCTTTTCTCATATAGGTTATCACAGAATATTGAGTAGAGTTCCCTGTGCTATACAGTAGGTCCTTGTTGGTTATCTGTCTTGCATATAGTAGTATATGTATGCTCATCCAAGGCTCTTGATTTATCCCTCAACTAAAGTCAATAAATTCTTAGTTAAAGAATTTTACATGTGATCACCTCCACTGTCCATCAAGGTCACCTTAGTTCCTCCAAAGTTTGAGTCAGGGTTTATCTTCAAGACAGCCCTTTTAAAAAGAAGCTATGTTTAATCCACAGTTGTCCTACCTTTTAGCCCATAATTCTTTTAGTTGGACTTCTTTTGTCTCCACTTGAATATGGACACATTGATAACATCAAACATTTCCCCACTAGAATCGTGGGGATCTAATTTCTTCATGTAATTTACTTTAGGACCACTTATAGGCTCAGAGTAGATGGATTTGCCTGGTTTTCAGTTTCAGACACCCTCTAAAACTGAGTTCAAATCATATTCACTCCAAAGCTATCACACCCAAGAATAATATAGACTGTGGGATATGCCAATACCTAAGGTAAAAAAATTTAACTACTAGGTCTTTCATACTTTTAGCAGATCTTGTAGTTCTTTCCAAAGATATAAAAAATAGTTCTATGAGTGAAGCAAAACCACACAGTTACTCTGTGAGGCATTTCCAACAATGTGAGTCTGCAGGAAAAGCCCCATAGGGATAGACCTCAACTATAGGGTTGTTTTTTACTGATTGATAGGTTCTTTGTATGAATATATATCTATTTAATATATTTGTCTATATTTAAATAATTCAGATAAACTGATATATATGTATACAAAGTAAAATAAAGTATAAAATTTTATATCAGTTGCAAATATATTTTGTCATAATTTGCTTGCTTTTTGACTTTATGTCTTCTGCCATACACATAATATATTTTGGGTTTTATGTTTTGTCAGGACAGTTTTCTCCTCCCAAGATGATAGATATATTTTCCCATTTTTCGTTTATCCTTTAAAAAATTTACATCTTAAATACATGTGGAATTTATTTTTAAGTATGGTGTGAGGAAGGCATTTAGTTTTCTTTTTTTTCAAATGGATAGCTCCTTGTCCCAACGCCATTTATTAAATAATCTGTCAGTACCTGTATGATTTTAAGTGCCTCATTTATCACATTCTAAGCTCATTGGCTGTTTTTCACAATAATGTTTTTCACATTATTTCAATTATTGTGACTTCATAATACATTTTGATACTTGGCAAAGTAAGTCCTGTTTCTCGTTCTTTTTTCTAAAAAAAAATATTGACGTTTTTGGCACATCTCATAGATGAACTTTAAAACTAGCTTACCAATTCTATAAAATATCCTGTTGGAATTTTGACTAAAGTTACATCACAGTTTTTATTTAACTTGGGGAGCATTAATATCTGTATAATGTTGAACCTTTTTATCTAGGAGTACCTTTCACAGCCTTCATTAAAATTATATGGTTATCTTCAATAAATTTCATACTTTTAAGTTTTTTCCTAAGTAATTCAAGGTTTCATTGGAATCGAATTTGGCTTTCTTCTCTATTACATTTTCAAATAAGTTTTTGTTGATTATAGAAAGGGTGTAGACTTTTATTTTATTATTATTATATTTTATAAATTTATTTTATTTATTTTTTCCTGCATTGGGTCTTCATTACTGCTCACGGGCTTTCTCTAGTTGCGCCGAGCCGCTTCATTGAGCTGTGCAGGCTTCTCATTGTGGTGGCTTCTCTTGTTGCGGAGCACGAGCTCTAGGCACATGGGCTTCAGTAGTTGTGGCAGGTGGGCTCCGTAGTTGTGGCTCATGGGCTCTAGAGCGCAGGCTCAGTAGTTGTGGTACACGGGCTTAGTTGCTCCGTGGCATGTGGGATCTTCCTGGACCAGGAACCCGTGTCCCCTGCATTGGCAGGCGGATTCTCAACCACTGCGCCACCAGGGAAGCCCCTGTAGATTTTTATATGTTAATCTTGTTTCTATGTTTCTGAAAATTTTAATTAGTCCGTACAGATATTATGTGATTGCTTTGGATTTTCTAGGTATCTGTCTACCTTGCCAATATTCATATTTATTTCTTTTGTTCTGATCTTTTTGTATTGACCAGTAACTCTAGGACAAAATTATTGACCATAAAAGTAGGCATCATGGGCTTCCCTGGTGGTGCAGTGGTTGAGAGTCCGCCTGCCGATGCAGGGGACACGGGTTCGTGCCCCGGTCTGGGAGGATCCCACGTGCCGTGGAATGGCTGGGCCCGTGAGCCATGGCCGCTGAGCCTGCGCGTCCGGAGCCTGGGCTCCGCAACGGGAGAGGCCACAACAGTGAGAGGCCCGCGTACCGAAAAAAAAAAAAAAAAAAAAAAAGTAGGCATCATATTATATTGTTCCTGACTTTTATGGAGATGTGGTCTAATATTTTATTTTTCAGAATGATATTTGGAAATTGGCAAAATGTTGAAGATGAGTGATAGGTACATGGAGCTCATTAATCTATTTTCCCTATATTTGTGTATGTTTGAAAATTTCTATGATAACGAGTTAAATTTAAAAAGAGAGTCGAATAAAAAAAAGAAAAGAACAAGTCTTGTTTTAGGTTTTTGGTAGAAACCCCTTTTCAAATTAAGGAATTATCCTGTTTCCCTAACTTATGGTAAATTTTTTATTTGGGATGGTAATAGGATTAAATGTGTCTTCAAAAAATATTTTTGAACAAAAAATTGAAACAGGGTCCACCCATATCAAAAAACCAAGGAAAAAAGTAAATATGAGAATCTCAATATAAAAAATTGAGAATTCATTCGCCAAATATATATTTAGATTGGCTTCTCTCTTTTCATCAGCTGACAGTTTTCAGTAAGAGCAGAAATGTCTCTGGGACCTAGCACATTGCTGAAAACAAAGAAGGGGCTAAATAAATAATGTTTCATCGTTAGAGAGTTTTTTGTTGGGGAGAGATGTAGGGCGTGGAAGCTGTTTTGCACCACCTAGATCCCCACTCCAGGACTGAAGGACTTATCCCCCTTGCTGTTGGGATCATAGTTGGCTGACACTCTCTAGCTGCCAGTCCTTTCCAGGAATTGCCTGTGGCTGAAGAGAACCTCTTTGCTCAAGCTTCTACCCTATTCCCAGGAGCAGCTGCCTCCAATGACTAGCCTGTGTGGAGCTGTAACATCCCAGCGCTCTTGCCCAACTCACGGCAGGTTGAAAGGGGTCTCCTAGCTCCAAAGCTCCATGCCGGGTGGCTGAGGCTTTAGGGTTGCCAGATAAACTAAATACAGGCTGTCTAGGTAAATTTGAATTTTAGATAAACAACAAATAATTTTTTAGAATCAGTATGTCCCCAGTATTGCATGGAACATATTGCTTCTAAAATTCTTTTTGCTGTTTCTCTGAAATTTGAATTTAACTGGGCACCCTGCATGTTTATTGGCTAAATCTGGCAGCCCTGTGAGACATCACAGCCTAACCTCTTCTCCTGTATTTCCGCTTTTTTCCCTCATTCCCCAACCAACTTCCTGCGTGCTGACCTCTGTCTCAGAGTCTGCTTCTGAGTAACGAGCCTGCAATAGACTGAAAATTAAAATAAAATGCCTTTCTTTGCCCTGCCCAAATTTTAGAACCAGTTGACAGATTGGCACATGGATTCAAAAGATCCTTTTAGGTTGATTATTGCAGAGCTGAGACTACAGAACACAGCTGAGAGCCTAATGGGTCACTCATATGTCGTTCCCAAGTGCATTGACTCAGAGTCTGCCCCACTGAGCCTGTTTTATAGCTGTTCCTATTACCTGTTCATCAGTTAGGTAAGTCATTCCTCCTCTCCTGGGGAGTAAGGAGGAGGGCAAGAAGCCAGGACTGTTAGTCTTGCGACGGTCCCTCTACATGAAAATTTGAAGCCAGGGAAAGAGGTATCCCACTATACAGTGCTTTGTATAAGATAAAAGCAGCCCTGTTTGAGTGGTCAGTGCCAAGGATTATATATGAGCCTGATGCAATAAACAGGCTGGGGCCTTCCGAAAGTACGGCTTCTGTCTCCTTTGCTTCCTTTGTCTCTTCTCCTCCCCTAAGTGAAGGATTTCCTCAAGTCTATGCTTAGCTCTTTTCTCTGTGTGTCTGCTTTGTAGAGCTTTTATGGGCATGACCTTCAAATCAACATATGCCTTGGCCTCTCTCCCGAGCTCTAGTTCTATATTTCCAGAAGTTCTGTTCTCTGTTCCTCATTTTTTTGAAAGTACCCTAAATGCGGTATGTCCCTGCTTCAGTCACACTCTTGCTTTGTGAAGAAATTCTCATTCAAGCTGCCAAGCAGTGAGGAGCATGTTCTGAGGAGGACGCACGTGGGAACCTGGGGAAAGCAAACACCAAGGCTTCAAGAAGAGCAGGGACTGGAGGATGGGACAAGACTCAAATGACCTTTGTTTTCAATTCTCGAAGTATCTATTTCTTGAGTGCCTACTATCTGCCGGGAGAGGAAGGAATCCCCAAATGCCCAGTGAAGGGACCTCAGCTACAACTGTTGGTAGATTTCTACTCTAGTGCTTCACTATTAATGGGACTCACTTTCCGCAAGTCTTGCTTGCTTCTGACTTAACTGCTGGATTAGGTTTTTCCTCTTACAGCTTTTGCTTCTTCATTTTACTTACGCTTTATGGTTCTTTTCAAGTTCATGACCCTTCTTAGTACCCTTTCAGGGTCACCTGCGTTTAACAGCCTTATTTCCTTGTGTATGTGTTCTCCCCAGATTCCTGAGACAATTAATCTGATCTGCTGTGCTCAGGGTTTTGAACCAGAGCAGCTCATAGGTCCTTGGTCAACCTATAGGTCCTTAAAAATGGCCAGTTCACCATATGCATTAAATGGCCAGTGATTCTAATTCTTTAAGGCAGTGATATTCAAGCTGTGCTCCAAAGAGCACTCAGAGGCTCTGCAGGAGGTGAAGGGCATGCAGAGTGGATGGGCTTCCTAACTTCCTTTTCTCTCCTTTCACTAAAATAGTTCCAATTTTATTCGCTTTATATTTTCAGGTTCTAAGATTATATTTGAAAGATGTGTTCTGCTTGAAGGTTTTCTAAGTGTGTCTGTTCTGGTTTTAATCACATCTTTTCCTCTTCCATCTTTCAAACCATTCGAGAAGTAGATGCAGTATTTAGATGGAGATTTTTTAAAAAACAGCTTTATTATGGGTAAAGTTCAACTGGGGATTGCAGCCTGCGTCTGTGGTAACAACCAGGTTTTCCGATATTGTTTTTCTAAGCCTTGACTTTAGGACAGCTCACCCAAGGTAGTAATGCCTTTCCCTGATAGTCCCCAGCTTTTTGCTCTTTATTAATTCTTAGGGTTTTCCATGCCCCGTGTGATGATTTCCCTTGGTAGAGGAGATGGTCAATTTCTCCTCCTTCTTTTTTTTTTTTTTTCCTCTTTCTTCTGATGCTAGCAATGTCAGTTCCTGTTTTTTTTTTTCTCCTTGTTTCTTGAAACCACACTCCTGATATCAGCCACAGCTCCTCTGAGCATCCTCCTGTGACAACAGGTAGGCGGTGTATCTTTTGCTACCAGAAGGCTCTGAAATGGGACAAAAGAGGAACATGAATTAAATTATCTGCATTCGGGGCTTCCCTGGTGGCTCAGTGGTTGAGAGTACGCCTGCCGATGCAGGGGACACGGGTTCGTGCCCCGGTCTGGGAAGATCCCACATGCCACAGAGCGACTAGGCCCGTGAGCCATGGCCACTGAGCCTGCGTGTCCGGAGCCTGTGCTCCGCAACGGGAGAGGCCACAACAGTGAGAGGCCCGCGTACCGCAAAAAAAATTATCTGCACTCTTGGCTGAAAATAAGTCCCCATTCTATTTCTTTCTTTCTTTCTTTTCTTTTTTTTTTTAAGATTTCTTTATTGCTCCATTTCTTTTTCTTTTTTAAACATCTTTATTGGAGTATAATTGCTTTACAGTGTTGTGTTAGTTTCTGCTGTATAACAAAGTGAATCAGCTATATGCATACGTGTATCTCCATATCCCCTCCCTCTTGGGTCTCCCTCCCACCCTCCTTATCCCACCCCTCCAAGTGGTTGCAAAGCACCGAGCTGATCTCCCTGTGCTATGCAGCTGCTTCCCACTACCTATTTTACATTTGCTAGTGTATATATGTCAATGCTACTCTCTCACTTTGTCCCAGCTTCCCCTCCCCCCACTGTGTCCTCAAGTCCATTCTCTACGTCTGCGTCTTTATTCTTGTCCTGCCACTAGGTTCATCAGAACTATTTTTTTTAGATTCCATATATATGTGTTAGCATGCGGTATTTGTTTTTCACTTTCTGACTTTCTTCACTCTGTATGACAGACTCTAGGTCTATCCACCTCACTACAAATAACTCAATTTCGTTTCTTTTTATGGCTGAGTAATATTCCATTGTATATATGTGCCACATCTTCTTTATCCATTCATCTGTCGATGGACACTTAGGTTTCTTCCATGTCCTGGCTATCGTAAACAGAGCTGCAAGGAACATTGTGGTACATGACTCTTTTTGAATTATAGTTTCCTCAAGGTATAGTAGTGGGTTTCCAGGGTCGTATGATAGTTCTAGTTTTAGTTTTTTAAGGAAACTCCATACTGTTCTCCATAGTGGCTGTATCAATTTACATTCCCACCAACAGTGCAAGAGGGTTCCCTTTTCTGCACACCCTCTCCAGAATTTATTGTTTGTAGATTTTTTGATGATGGCCATTCTGACCGGTGTGAGGTGATACCTCATTGTAGTTTTGATTTGCATTTCTCTAATGATTAGTGATGTTGAGCATCCTTTCATGTGTTTGCTGGCAATCTGTATATCTTCTTCGGAGAAATGTCTATTTAGGTCTTTTGCCCATTTTTGGACTGGGTTGTTTGTTTTTTTGGTATTGAGCTGCATGAGCTGCTTGTATATTTTGGAGAGTAATCCATTGTCAGTTGCTTCATTTGCAAATATTTTCTCCCATTCTGAAGATTGTCTTTTTGTTTTGTTTGTGGTTTCTTTAGCTGTGCAAAAGCTTTTAAGTTTCATTAGGTCCCATTTGTTTATTTTTGTTTTTATTTCCATTTCTCTAGGAGGTGGGTCAAAAAGGATTTTGCTGTGATTTATGTCATAGAATGTTCTGCCTATGTTTTCCTCTGAGAGTTTTATAATGTCTGCCCTTACATTTAGGTCTTTAAACCATTTGGAGTTTATTTTTGGGTATGGCATTAGGAAGTGTTCTAATTTCATTCTTTTACATGTAGCTGTCCAGGTTTCCCAGCACCACTTATTGAAGAGGCTGTCTTTTCTCCATTGCGTATTCTTGCCTCCTTTATCAAAGTAAGGTGACCATATGTGTGTGGGTTTATCCCTGGGCTTTCTATTCTGTTCCATTGATTGATATTTCTGTTTTTGTGCCAGTACCATACTGTCTTGATTACTGTAGTTTTGTAGTATAGCCTGAAGTCAGGGAGCCTGATTCCTCCAGCTCTGTTTTTCTTTCTCAAGATTGCTTTGGCTACTCGGGCTCTTGTGTTTCCATACATATTGTGAAATTTTTTGCTCTAGTTCTGTGAAAAATGCCATTGGTAGGTTGATAGGGATTGCATTGAATCTGTATATTGCTTTGGGTAGTATAGTCATTTTCACAATGTTGATTCTTCTAATCCAAGAGGGTAGTATATCTCTCCATTGTTTGTATCATCTTTAATTTCTTTCATCAGCGTCTTATACTTTTCTGCATACAGGTCTTTTGTCTCCTTAGGCAGGTTTATTCCTAGGTATTTTATTCTTTTTGTTGCAGTGGTAAATGGGAGTGTTTTCTTGATTTCACTTTCAGATTTTTTATCATTAGTGTATAGGAATGCCAGAGATTTCTGTGCATTAATTTTGTATCCTGCTACTCTACCAAATTCATTGATTAGCTCTAGCAGTCCTCTGGTAGCATCCTTAGGCTTCTCTATGCATAGTATCATGGCATCTGCAGACAGTGATAGCTTTATTGCTTCCTTTCCAATTTGGATTCCTTTTATTTCTTTTTCTTCTCTGATTTCCATGGCTAAAACTTCCAAAACTATGTTGAATAATAGGGGTGAGAGTGTGCAGCCCTGTCCTGTTCCTGATCTCAGAGGAAATGGTTCAGTTTTTCACCATTGACAATGATGTTGGCTGTGGGTTTGTCATATATGGCCTTTATTATGTTGAGGTAGGTTCCCTCTATGCCTACTTTCTGGAGAGTTTTTATCATAAATGGGTGTTGAATTTTGTCAAAAGCTTTTTCTGTACCTATTGAGATTATCATATGGTTTTTATCCTTCGATTTGTTAATATGGTTTATCACATTGATTGATTTGCATATATTGAAGAATCCTTGCATTCCTGGGATAAATCCCACTTGATCATGGTGTATGATCCTTTTAATGTGCCATTTGCTAGTATTTTGTTGAGGATTTTTGCATCTGTGTTCATCAGAGATATTGGCCTGTAGTTTTTTGGTGACATCTTTGTCTGGTTTTGGTATCAGGGTGATGGTGGCCTCGTAGAATGAGTTTGGGAGTGTTCCTCCCTCTGCTATATTTTGGAAGAGTTTGAGAAGGATAGGTGTTAGCTCTTCTGTAAATGTTTGATAGAATTTGACTGCGAAGCCATCTGGTCCTGGGAAGCCAGAGGTCCTCCCTCTGCTATATTTTGGAAGAGTTTGAGAAGGATAGATGTTAGCTCTTCTCTAAATGTTTGATAGAATTCGCCTGTATAGCCATCTGGTCCTGGGCTTCTGTTTGTTGGAAGATTTTTAATCACAGTTTCAATTTCAGTGTTTGTGATTGGTCTGTTTATATTTTCTATTTCTTCCTGGTTCAGTCTCAGAAGGTTGTGCTTTTCTAAGAATTTGTCCGTTTCTTCCAGGTTGTCCATTCTATTGACATGTAGTTCCTTGTAGTAATCTCTCATGATCTTTTGTATTTCTTCAGTGTCCGTTGTTACTTCTCCTTTTTCATTTCTAATTCTGTTGATTTAGTCTTCTCTCGTTTTTTCTTGATGAGTCTGTCTAATGGTTTACCAATTTTGTGTATCTTCTCAAAGAACCAGGTTTGAGTTTTATTGACCTTTGCTATTGTTTCCTTCATTTGTTTTTCATTTATTTCTGATCTGATCTTTATGATTTCTTTCCCTCTGCTAACTTTGGGTTTTCTTTGTTCTTCTTTCTCTAATTGCTTTAGGTGTAAGTTTAGGTTGTTTATTTGAGATTTTTCTTGTTTCTTGAGGTAGGATTGTATTGTTCTAAACTTCCTCTTAGAACTGCTTTTACTGCATCCCATAGGTTTTGGGTCACTGTGTTTTCATTGTCATTTGTTTCTAGGTATTTTTTGATTTCCTCTTTGATTTCTTCAGTGATCTCTTGGTTATTGAGTAGTATATTGTTTAGCTTCCATGTATTTGTATCTTTTACAGTTTTTTTTCCTGTAATTGATATCTAGTCTCATAACGTTGTGGTCGGAAAAGATAGCTGATATGATTTCAATTTTCTTAAATTTACCAAAGCTTGATTTGTGACCCAAGATATGGTCTATCCTGGAGAATGTTCCATGAGCACTTGAGAAGAAAGTGTATTCTGTTGTTTTTGGATGGAATGCCCTACAAATATCAAGTCCGTGTTGCTTAATGTGTCATTTAAAGCTTGTGTTTCCATATTTATTTTCATTTTTGATGATCTGTCCTTTGGTGAAAGTAGGGTGTTAAAGTCCCTTACTATTATTGTGTTACTGTCGATTTCCCCTTTTATGGCTGTTAGCATTTGCTTTATATATTGAGGTGCTCCTAGGTTTGGTGCCTAGAGATCTACAATTGCTATATCTTCTGGGATTGATCGATCCCTTGATTGTTATGTAGTGTCCTTCTTTGTCTCTTGTCTCTTTCTCTCTTTTCTTTGTCTCTTGTGATAAAGTCTATTTTGTCTGATATGAGAATTGCTACACCAGCTTTCTTTTGATTTCCATTTGCATGGAATATCTTTTTCCATCCCCTCACTTTCAGTCTGTATGTGTCCCTAGGTCTGAAGTGGGTCTCTTTTAGACAGCATATGTCCAGGTCTTGTTTTTGTATCCATTCAGCCAGTCTGTGTCTTTTGGCTTAAGTATCTAATCCATTTACATTTAAGGTAATTATTGATATGTATGTTCCTATTACCATTTTCTTAACTGTTCTGGGTTTGTCCTTGTAGATCTTTCCCTTCTCTTGTGTGTCCTGTCTAGAGGAGTTCCATTAGCATTTGCTGTAGAGCTGGTATGGTGGTGCTGAATTCTCTTAACTTTTTCTTATCTGTAAAGGTTTTAATTTCTCCATTGAATCTGAATGAGATCCTTGCTGAGTAGAGTAATCTTGGTTGTAGGTTTTTCCATTTCATCACTTTAAATATGTCCTGCCACTCCTTTCTGGCTTGCAGAGTTTCTGCTGAAAAATCAGCTGTTAACCTTATGGGGATTCCCTTGTATGTTATCTGTTGCTTTTCCCTTGCTGCTTTTAATATTTTTTCTTTGTATTTAATTTTTCATAGTTTGATTAATATGTGTCTCAGCGTGTTTCTCTTTGGGTTTATCCTCCATGGTACTCTCTGTGCTTCCTGGAGTTGATTGACTATTTCCTTTCCCATGTTAAGGAAGTTTTTGACTATAATCTCTTCAAATATTTTCTCAGACCCTTTCTTTTTCTCTTCTTCTTCTGGGACCTCTGTAATTCGAATGTTGGTGCATTTAATGTTGTCCCAGAGGTCTCTGAAAGCCTCCTCAATTCTTTTCATTCTTTTTTCTTTATTCTGCTCCCTGGCAGTTATTTCCACCATTTTATCTTTCAGCTCACTTATCTATTCTTTTTCCTCAGTTTTTTTTGTTATTGATTCCTTCTAGAGTATTGTTAATTTCAGTAATTGTGTTGTTCATCACTGTTTGTTTGCTCTTTAGTAGTTCTAGGTCCTTGTTAAATGTTTCTTGTATTTTCTCCATTCTGTTTACGAGATTTTGCATCATCTTTACTGTCATTACTCTGAATTCTTTTTCAGGTAGGTTGCCTATTTCATCTTCATTTATTTGGTCTTGTAGGTTGTTACCTTGCTCCTTCATCTGTAACATATATTTTTGTTTTCATTTTTTTTTTAATGGGTGGTGCTGTATTCCTTTCTTACTGGTTGTTTGGCCTGAGACATCCAGCACTGGAGTTTTCAGGCAGTTGGATAGAGCTGGGTCTTGGTGCTGAGATGAGGACCTCCGGGAGGCCTCACTCCGATTGATATTCCCTGGGGTCTGAGGTTCTCTGTTAGTCCAGTGGTTTGGACTTGGATCTCCCACCACAGCAGCTCGGGCCTGACCTCCAGCCTGGGAACCAAGATCCTGCAAGCTTTGTGGCATGATCAAAAAACAAAAAAAGCAAAAAAGGAAGAAAGAAAAAAAAAGGAGCAGTACAGTATCAAAGAATAAAAAACAAAATAAAATTAGAAAGATAAAAAGTATATTAGGAAAAATCAAACTTATAATTGAAACAACTGAAACAAGGTAAAATAAAACCACGACAGAAAAAAGAAAAAAAAAGGGGGGGGGGAAGAGGGAATAAAGCAAAAGGAGAGAACAGTAACAAAGTATAAAGAATAAAATGAAATTAGAAAAATCAAAGATTTGTTAGGAAAAATAAAAATTTAAAAGAATCAACAACAATGAATCAACAAGGTAAAACAGAACCCCAGTGTAAAAGAGGAAAAAAAAAAAAAGCTTTGGCTATGGGGTCGGAGTATAGGTGGGGTGGAACTTAGACAAGGGCAGCACCTAGGTGTGTGTGGGGTGACGTTTGAGTGTGGGGCGGGGCCTCTGTTTAGGGCCTGTGGGGAAGGGGAGAGGCAGCACGTGGAAAGGAGGGCCTCTGGAGTGTGGAGTTCCGGAGTTTGGAGGTAAGGCCCTGGGTGAGGGTGTGTGGGTGGGGTTTAGGCCCAGCTCATTGGACGGGGTCTGTGAGTGTAGAGGTGGGGCCCTGGGTGGGGGTAGGGGCGGGGCTCGGGTTCTGCACAGCAGGAGGGAGGCTCAGAGGGCAGAGGATTAGGCCCAGGAGCCCAACAGGCTCCCCGATGCCTAAGTGGACAGGGAAGCGCTGGCCCCGTTCCCTTCCTTCCTTCGTGCCCCTCCCCCACCATCTCCCCCAGGGTCTCCTCCATTGCCGCTGTACCAGGGGTCTCTCACTGTTGTGGCCTCTCCTGTTGCGGAGCACAGGCTCCGGACGCACAGGCTCAGCAGCCATGGTTCCCGGGCCCAGCCGCTCCACAGCTTGTGGGATCTTCCCAGACCAGGGCACGAACCCGTGTCCCACGCATCGGCAGGCGGACTCTCAACCACTCTGCCACCAGGGAAGCCCCCATCTTAACCATTTTTAAGTGTATAGTTCAGTATACACTGAACTATAAGTATAATAACGTTGTGTTTAAATTATATTGAACCTTTGATTTACAATTTCATTGAGTTTTTTCTCTTCCTAAAGCCAAGAAGATGACATGTCCTCTATAGAATGCTTACATTCTTTTCTAAATGTATTATGAAAAATTTGATTTAAAGAAAAGTTGAAAGAAAATACAATAAACTCTCATATACCCACATTCAACAATATTATTTAACTGTATTTGCCATGTCTATCCATATTTATATGTGTATTTATATGCATAAGTATACAAATATTCAAATATTTTTGTGTTTATGAATGTGTATATATGTAAAAAATATATGGTATATAATTTTCTGTACCATCTGAAGTCAAATTATGGAAATCAGGACACTTTGGCCCCTAATATTTTAGCATGTATCACATAAAAATAAGGATAATCTCTTACATAACTACAGTATCATTATCACACCAAAAAAATGAACAAATTTCCTAACATCATCTGATACTCAGTTCATCTTCAGATATCCCTCATCTTCTCCAAAGTGTCTTTTATTATTTTTTTGGTTGTTTTTTGAGAGCCATAAAGGCTCATGCATTGCATTCCAATTCTTTTTTTTTATCTATTGAAACACTTTGCACTCTTTTGTATTTGAAGCCAGAATTTCAGTCTCTAAAATATGTTATGTAATTAACAAATTATGGTGGAGAAGCCAAATGATTTCAAGAGATTTACACTCAATTCTTTCATTCGCCCTTGAACTGCTGAAGTTCAAAACAGTTTTGAACTAGAATAGAATAGAATAGGAATATAACCTGGGTCTGCTGAACTATTACTGCCTGTTAATACTCAGATGCTTTAATTAAAAGGCCAGTCCTCTGTGATCTATGTGCACTTAACTGTCTTATGTAACATCAACCCCGGGTCTACTGTCCTTTCTAATAAATATCTTATAGGGAGTAAAAATTATTCCACCAATGCATAATAACCCTGTATAATGAAGTTTTGTATGTCTTGCATGGTATGAAAATACTTTTTTTTCCAGCAAATTAATGTTTGATTCAGTCACACCTGCTTAGATCTAAGTCGATTGTCAGAAAAATCTTCTTATTAATGCTAATGGAAATTGGCTTTGTGTCTGTAAATGTCAGCCAAAGCATAATGTGTTGCAGCCTACAACAGTCAATACTCATAAAAGTACTGAGGTTAAGACCTTCTGTCTGCCTTCATCTTTCCATGTGTTATTTTGATTGCCCTAATTTAGTGTAGTATGATCTCACAAGATTTCCTGATCATTATGGCCATATATTGGGGAGAGGGGAGTTGGAGTGATGATTATTTCTACCTACCTCTCTTACCCCCTGAATTTAGAACTATTTGAGAAGTAGATTCAGGGGTCATTCAGGTGATGGACATATCAGCCTTGTTGTAAAGTGGATTGGAAAATGTGGTTGAATTCACCTTTGGGCTTCCTCTCCCCAGGTTCTAGACCTTGGGTTAACCTGCCTGAGGGAGAGTTTGAGTGTTTAGAGTGACTAGCGTACTCAGAATTTCTGCCTCACCCTCTGCGATCCCCAACTGTGTGAGCAGACAGAGAAGAAATACATAACTGGGTACTTAAAAAATTGAAATATAATTTAAATACAGTAAAATTTATCATTTCCAATGTATAGTTGGATGAGTTTTGACATATGTATAGAATCACATAACCACTATCACAATCAAGATGTATAGCCTTTCTATCACCCCAGGAAGTTCCCTCTATGCCTTTGCAGTCAGTCTCCCCTCCTTTCTGCTCTTACCTCCAGACCCTGGCAATCCTGATCAGATTTCTGCCCTGACAGTTTTGCTTCTAGAATGTTATATAAATGGAATTGTACAGCACGTAACCTCCATGTTGTTGCATCTATCAGTATCACTGAGTTTGTATTCCATTGCATGGATGTATCACTGTTTATCTGTTTGCCAGTTGCTGGGCATTTGGGTTGTTTCAAGTTTTTGGCTATTATGAATAAAGCTGCTGTAAACATTTGTCTACAGGTGTTTGTGTGGACTTATGTTTTCATTTCTCTTGAGTAAATTCCCAACAGTGTGATTGTTGGATCATATGGTATTTGTTTAACTGTGTAAGAAATGGTGTACTGCTTTTTAAAGCATTAATGCTACCCAGTGGCGGAAAAGAACCAATGTTTGTTATACTCTAAACACTCACAAGGCAGGTAACTTTTTCACTTGGGGATGAGTAAGTGAGGGGTGGGGAGAAAGCATAGAAGTGTGAGTTTATTGTAGTGATTTCAACCCTGGATGAACATTAGGATCTCATAGGAAGCTTTTATAAAGTCTGATGCAAGTTCTCCACTCCACCCCTTCAGAATGAATAGGTTTTTGGTGAAACCTGTATTTTTTTAAAGAGCCCCAGCTAATTCTAATATATAGCAAGGATTGAGAACCACCGCTATAGTGGAAGTTCCCTCGTGGAAACATGATTCCCGTGAAATAGACATGGCCTCTTAATAACCAAGAGGCCATTTCCTTGATGAAAAAAATCAGTAATGAGATAAAATTAGTGGTAACTTTCATGTATTACATGAAATGATATGAAACTATAACATTTGGGGCTCTAAATACATTTTAAAATTGTAACATCTTGCATGAATTAAAAAAATGTATTCAAGTAAGAGAACTATAATTTTGAATTGTTTAGACCACTTTAAAATCTAATTCAAAATGTTTTGTGTTCTCATATAAAAGTCTCAGCTCTCCGACTCCTTTTCAACATTAAATGTATAAAGAGACTTGTAATGATATTTTTGTTTAACTCTGCTGAGTCTTCCGAGGACATTACCTCTCTTGATTGGTTGAACACATCCCATTAGGATAAAGATGATTCCGTTTTAAGTGGCACAATTTCCTTGAGAAATTCTAATTCTAAGCTACTTGTAGACCATGATTTACAAAACAAACCATTGTTTAGTACTTTTGATCTGCTTTGATTTGAAATGAATGCCTTTTAAAGCAGCTTTATATATTACTGGGCCCATTTGAAAAACTTCTTACTCTGTGTCATGTTCTTTGGGCTTAGTTCTTAGTTCAGAATGTCAATGTCACTCTAAAAAGTGCTTATTGATTGTCAAAGTAAAGTGTTAATGATTCAGGAAAATATCTCTGCTTTTCACAGATGGCTTTCTAGTTATATTTAGAAGTAAAATAATACAGACGGGCTACTTCAGGGTGATAATTTCCTGAAGCAAAATGAAATAAATTGACAGATAATAAAGAAATGAAGAGTCTTGCTGGGCGTAGGAAACTCCGAATTGGCTGGTCTGGAAAGTTGAAATCCAAGGACAAATTAATAGATCGCATGTTTTGAAATGTCTTTCTGTGGAGCATTTATAATGTAAACTGAGGATTACTTAATGATTGTTTTGAATTGCCAACGCTACAGAGAAGGGCAAAAGGAGAGGAAAGAAGAAAGGAATGTTCTTTATCATGGGTACCATGGTAGTACACTGATTAAGAAAGAAATGAACTATACAAACATTATTATAGCAACATCAGTGGAACTTTAAATAAAAGAGAAAAATTCACTCACATTCCTGCTACCCAAGAATCAATCTGTTCTCATTTGTTTTAAGGATTCTTTTGTTCTATTAATTAGGTGGAACATTGTTTATTCACCATTTCCAAACTTATAAGGCAGACAGCCCAGGTTTGTTTTGTTTTGTTTTGTTTTAGTATTGTAATACTGCCAATCTTTATGTAAGTTTAGGAAAAAGTTTTGCATTATTTTCTTAGAATAAGTCCATGGAAATAAGATTTCTGAATCAAAGGACATTAACATTTTAATAGTTCTTTTCTATGTTAACTCTTCTTTCAAAAAATCATTATCATACCTTTTTATTCTATGCAGGTACAAGTGCACTACCTCATCTGGGTATTCTAATTTGAAATCACATTGGTATAAAGTGGTGCCTTGTTGTTATTTCAGTGATTATTTCTTTGATTATTAGGTGGATTGAACATTTCCCCATATTGTGTCTACTAATTATTATTCTATTTTTGGATGCAAACTCTTTGATTATGCCATATATTCATTTGTGTCCAGGGAGCCTTAGTAGAGTTCTTATGAAATTTTCACAAGTGCATTTTAACGTAGGTATTAACCCTTTGCTTATTTAATTACTATAAATATTATTTTGTCCCTGTATTTCTTTCCATTAAAAAATTTTTTTAGCATATATTTTGAATTTTTAATGATAAAATGATTGGTCCTGTCATTTGTAGTTTCTTCTACTGCTTCAAAACTTAGAAAATTATGTCAAACTTAATGTCAGCCTCATGTGGCTGTAGTGCATGGAGGGGAACTTAATGGTAGTGGGAGTTGAGTAAGGAAATCAAGACAGAGAGAGCTAAGGTTATACAATATTTTTTAAAAATTTTTATTGAAGTATAGTTGATTTACAACATTGTGTTAGTTTCTGTTGTACAGCAAGGTGAATCAGTTATACATAAACATATCCACTTTTAAATTTTGTAATTAATTAATTAATTGATTTTTGAATTACAGTTCACCTTTATTATTCTTTAAAAATGAACTTTCCACAATATTAATAAATCTCATTTTTAGCTCTGCTTTGAAGTATTGATACCAGTGAAGTAACCTTTTTCTTCTTTGAATCTTTTCTTGTAAAATTATAGTTTTCTCTTTTTCTAAAATAGGAAGTTCCTTCCAGTTCTTAATAAAGATAAAGGGAGCATTCATGGACTTGAGTAACTGCAGAGGAGCATTATGGAAAACAGATGAATTTCCACAGCTGCCAGCTGTCATTACGTCTTCTACCATGGGAACGGAGCCATAGGAGCAAGCCTCATATATTCTGTAACACTCTCTGTTTACTCCTGCTGGGCACAAGGTGAGATCACTTTGAAGCAGAGCATCTTGATAATTCTTAAGGCTTCCATTTGTTTCTTGAGGCTGCCACTGTTCTGTTGCTGAAACCCAACAAAGCTTATCATTCCCATCTTGTTTCAAAATGTTCATTAGTGCTTGTCTGGATGAATTTTCATAAATGGTTCCTACAATATTATACAAGTATGGCCTTTCATATGCAGCATTGACCAATTCGCCTCCACCACAGGAAAATTCCTGTATGTTGCTACTCCTAAAGGCCATTGAAAAAAATCCATGTTATTAATCCAGGGGGCTGTCATATATTATGAAAAGTAGTTCCACAGAGCCTCCATTTCTTTTGAGAAATTGGTTTATCCATTCGTTATTACAATGTTCATTTGCAACCAAAACAACAGCAAGATGCTGGAGTTTTTGAGTTTGCACTAAATTTTGTGCATAAGGTAACCACTGGGTGGCAAAAAAGACCTTTGCTTTTTCTCTTCCATTTAGAACGAGTACCACATTATTCTCATCAACAGAGAAGTACCCGGGGACCACAGCTGGACCAGTAATGAAGCTGTAATGCATTCTTCCAACAACTAAATTTCTTTCTCTCTGCTGAGCATTCACATCAGTGGGCTCAAGTAAACCTTCAAAAATATGCTCCCAAATACAAACCAATGGCAGCTTTGCCCCAGATTTGTACATGGAAGTCTTTTTTCTCTTTTGTGGACTTATTTAATTTCTGAAGTCTGTGTTTTTGCTCATTTTTTTCATCTTCTTCCCAATGATTCCATTCTTCACTTCTCAAAGTAGATTGTTTTTTCCAGAAGTTTCCCAATTATTTCCTTCTCATCCAGAACCATTCAATGATGACTAATAAGTAGAGGGCACATTCCTTATCACTGAACTTGCACATAGGTAAAGAAGGCTGGAAAAGATGCTCTGTGTTTTAGGAAGCCTCCTACGAACACCTTCCCATGTGCACCTGCCATTGCTCATCTCCTCATCATTATCACCTCAGTGCCCTTCCTGTAGCTTTGATGCTGAGCCATTATCTTCAGGGCCAAGAAGTGCAGGTTACTTGGATTTGCCTTTATTTAACTATTTGTGATTGAACCTTCCTTCAGTTTTCATCTGGGGTTCAGCTGATTGAGGCTGGGATTGGCTGGGCTTGGTTTTAGTCTATGGCTTGAGTCCAAGTCTGCTCCATATTCTCTCATCCGCTATGGTCCAGCAGTTATTGGAGTAAAGGTTCTGAGCCCCACGTCAGGCTTCCCAACCTGAGGGTCTGGCAATGGGAGGAGGAATTCCCAGAGAATCAGACTTTGAAGTCTAGTGGGATTTGATTGAAGGACTTCAACAGGACTGCTAATGTTGGAGGGTCTCCTGCAGAGGTGGGGGGTGGCTGTGGCTCACTGCGGGGACAAGGACACTGGCAGCAGAAGTTCTGGGAAGTACTTCTTTGTGGGAGCCCTCCCGGAGTCCGCCATTACATCCACTTTTTTAGATTATTTTCCCATATAGGTCACTACAGAGAATTGAGTAGAGTTCCCTGTGCTATACAGTAGGTACTTATTAGTTATCTAATAGTTATATTGTTAAATGGAGTGTGTGTGTGTGAGAAATGTTTTCCCAGAGAGGAATTATACTGTCCTTCCTGAGAAGTATTAATACTGTTGGCATGGCTGGTACCCACGACGCCCAACTGTGCAATAAGAATGAGGAAGGGAGCGTGGCACTTTCTGAGAAATCTAGCTTCATGGAGGTAGCCACCTAGTTTATTCACATTCAGAATAATTTTGTTTTGGTTGCTTGAGATGAATGGTTGTAAATAGAAGTCTAACTAATGCATAGCTTTGGAAAGGAATGAAATCTCACAATGGCGCAACTGTTGCTGAATAACTTCCTGCGTGTCCCCAGAGTGGCCAGTTTCAAAAGGATTGGGGAGATCTCATCTTGCAACATGTTATAACAAAGAAGGAGGGGTTAAGAAATCACACCTCCTCATTGCTACATGCCTGTACTTAAAATAACCAAAGATTTTCTGGGATGTCCTTAATTCAGATATTCTTTTTTGTTGATCTAAGGTGCATCCTGCTTGTCCCATCACAGGTCCCAACTTCCGTTCAAAAAGCAGTCATCATAGGAATTCGGCAGCAGATCCTGAGCTGTTCTCACTCCCCACTCCTCTCTTCTAACCCATTTTGCTTATTTTCATTAACAGAACAGAACAGAACACTTTTATGTGCCAGTTCTCAGTCTCAGAAACGCTAATGGTTCTTTTTTATACATTGCAACAAACCCAAACTTCTTTTGCCATCTTTAAAGACTCTGCCCTACTTAGGTAACTTTCTTATTCCTGCTTCCTGGACACTCATCTTTTGCTCTAGTCAAGTACCTCTGGTCTCTTTTCCTTGCAGTTGCCCTGTTCATTCCCACCTGTTATCCCATTGCTTTCCTTCTGTCAATCTGTTCCAGCTGCTAGAACAGAATACGATAGACAGGGTGGCTTATTGACAACGGAAATTTATTTCTCACAGTTCTGGAGGCTGGGAAGTCCAAGATCAAGGTAGATTTAGTGTCTGGGGAGAGCCTGCTTCCTGATTCATAGATGTCCTCACATGGTGGAAGGGCAAGGGGGCTCTTTGGGGTCACTTTATAAGGGCACTAATCCCATTCTTTAGGGCTCCACCCTCATGGCCTAATCACCTCCCAAAGGCCTCACCTCCAGATACCATCATATTGGGGATTAGGTTTCAACATACGAATTTTGGGGGAACACAAACATTCAGTCTATAGCACTTTCTTTGTGTAATGCTTTCCTCCCGGAATGCTTTCCCTCCTTTCCTCGCTTAAAACTAGACTCACTAGTCAAGCCCTAAATCAAGTCTGACATTAAACAAAACAAAGCACAGTATAGAGCTTACCCTCCCAGGGAAGTTTAGGTGCCATTGCATAGGTAAGTCTCTGGGCAGAATCTCATCCATCAAAGACTGCTCTAACTTCTCTGAGATGGATTGGTGGTTCTCTTTTATGTGTCTACAGTTTTTTTGTTGAGCAAGTGCACATCTGTTGGGCAGTATTCAGATTCTTAAAGGATCCTAGATAGGCCCCAGCCCCCAAATGTGATCAGTATATTGGATGTACTGGCTTTGGCTGCTCTGCCAGGAGGAAACAACTTTATTCTTTCTTACCACTGCCTTCAAATAAAACGTTGATATAAACTCCATTCCAAGCTCCTGGATGGTGGCTCAGGTTTTTGTTTTTCTGGACGTGGGGGATTAGAGCAGTTTCAGTTATTAAAAATTCTAGCCCAATCAAGACTTCAATCTCATGTCTATTAAAAGATTCTCCTTCCGTGTCCTCCCAGAGTCTTGAAGTGGGAAGTGGGGGAGGCAATGTCTGCCTTTTCTTTCTTCCTCTTTCTACCTCTTGCATCTACTTGCTAGATGCTCCAGGGTTAGGTAGCGAGGAGGGGCTAGAAGTTGAGGAACTTTTTTTTTTAATAAACCTAGTTGGTGTTAGTCTGCAAAAACCCTCTGCATAGTCGACTGACCATTTATCAAATAGGGTGCTTTTGTTGGTTCTCTGGGGACACCCTGCTGGAGACCTCTGAGGTCGAAACATCTCCTGACGTGGGAGAGGTAGTCTCTTGCTGCCCTCTTGTGTCATGCCCTCAACCCTACTCCAGCAGTTCACACTGTGTAACCTTTTTGCTGAGGCAGTCTGGACCCTGCTGGGCAGTGTTCTTAGATGGGGTACTTTGAAGGAAGCTCTAGCCTGGCTCTCCTCTGCAACATCAATTTAGCCCACAGGTTACCTGGCATGTTGCCTCTCTAAATCCTAGAAGTACAGTGTTCTCTCTTTGCTCTCCATCATAGATAGCTCCAGGCGGCCTCTCCCCTTTGGACTTTACTAGGTGAGAATCAGGCACCAGTCTCTGTGTTCCCCAAACTCCAGGAAACACAGATCAAACCCTCTAGTGATAGGCAGAAAAATGCCCCCCACAGATGTGCATGCCTTAAGCCCTGGAACCTGTGAATATGTTACCTCACATGACAAACTGTTGCTTTTCTGGAAGCTCCTCCTACACCGTTTGGGAGGGCAGTGGTGTAATTTTCTACACCATGGGACTAACAATCTTGTTGGCACTCTTTCTTGTATATAAGCTAGAGGTGGATACCTTGGTGTGCCCAGCACATTATATAAGCACCCTCACTCCCTCAGTCACAGTGTAGAGGCAGGAAATGTCCCATTTAATATTGTTGGACAAATTTTGTAAATCTTTGTCCCTTGTTCTGTGTTTCAGTACAAGCACATATAGACCATTTCTAAGCATTTCCGTTACTCACTAGCTACCTGAATTCCTCTGCTGGACTAGGACTCCTTGATGGAAATCCTGTTACTGAGTGTCCTCTGCATTTTGATGAACATATCCCTCATGCTGGGCTCTGTATATTTGTGCTCCTTTTTCTGGTCTGAAATTAATTTATGCAGCCAAGTCAGTTCCTTCACTTTCTCATTGTATTTTATGCAAATTGCCAGCAGGACATCATGCCTTATGCCTGCGCCTTCCAGAGCATAGGTAGAACTTCAGGTTTAGGTGGGTTGGAGGGGCTCTAAAGATCAGTTCTTTCATTGCTTCTTTCCTCCCACTCCTGAATTTTGAATCATGTCTCCTCACTGTCATCCAGGATATACAAGTATGGGATCCAGGGGGGATCGTACTACTTCCCGTGTTTATTCCATTATGGAGATTTTCTTTGAGCTCCTTGAAGGCAAGGACCAAATCTTATTACCATGGCAACACCAGCCCCAACTCAGATCCTGGAGCAAAGCAGGAAGTCCGTGAACGAATGACTGAATGAACGAATATTATTGGGCCCAAAACTGGCTTCTCTGTGGCTTCTATAACATCTTCCTTGGGACGATTCAGAATGATTTATTAATTCTCTTCTTTGTAGAATGGCCTCTAACTGTGTAAAGCTATTTTGTCCTAATTGAGTCTTTTCGTCTCCTATGTTTTCAGTCCCCCAAAGGATATTTCTACACATCAGTTACAACGCTTTCTACTTTAGTTTTCTGATAGCCTCTTAAGGAATGTTCAGTTTTCTGGAATGAATTCAGCATGACGGTGGGCCGGAAGTGATGGTGTAACTATGGCAAAAGGCTGTGGTTTGAATCTTTCCAAAAGTCTTATCTGAGCAGCCCAGATGCAGCACTGTGCCAATAGTCACAGCTTCTCTGTTTCTCATTGTGTAGTCTGCAGATAGCCCTGCTGAGGGCTGAGGGTTTATATGGAAGGCGTCATGGTGTGTTTTAAGTGTAACAGGATATCAAATGGAATTTTTCATGGTGTCTTGATATTTCATCTGAAGGCCCAGTGCTGAGAACAAAAAGTGATAATTATCCCCAGGTTTCTGAACGGTGTACTGGCGCTGCCATATGCATGCAGAAATTGTGAAAAGACAGCAAAACTGGTATCAATCTTCCATCACATACTTCCAACTCATGCAGGAGAAAGGGTTTGATTAAAGACTCTCTGGGGTAGTGGACGGTACTGTGGCATTGCCCTTTCTCTTCTTATGAGGTGACCCTTGAGAGAATTGGGGGCTCCAGTGGTACCCTGGGATTGAAATAGAGCAGGGTGGAGAATTCATGGAGAAATGGATGTGTGTCTTTGGAATTTAGGGATATGAATGAATGGGACCTGCTGCTTGCTTCCTGCCTGATGAGTCTGGAATGCAGGAGGCTGGTCAGAACAAACAGTGATCCCTAAATGAGTGAAGAGGGCAACAGTGAGCACGTCTGCGCTACCAGAATTTCTAAGGGTGAGGACATGCATCTTCCAGGAGTTACAATGGAAGATAGCTGGCCTTGAACCAGGAGCATTGCTGGTGGGGTGAAGGGACCCCAGCAATAAGCTGCTCTATGATATATTTCTGAGTAGGAGCCGAGCAGTTTGCAAGAAACTTCTGGGAGAAGTGGGAGAGTGCATTTGCTTTGGAGGGGGCTTTTCAGCTGTGTAGTCCTCACAGTGAGCCTTTGAAAGCCCCACAAATGACCCCACTGGAGAGAGCCAGCAAATGGGCTCCTACCTCAAGACCAGGGTCTGCTGTGTTGTAACAGTACCAGCCATGAAAGAAACACTTGCTCCTTTTCCTCTAATCCCCCTGCCCCATGCTTTGACCCTGGAGAAGCCGGAAGCAGCAGTGGGAGGGCAAGGACAGTGAAGGAGATGGAGGAGGGATAGAGGTACTTCCTTTCCTATGCTGTAGGCTGTAGTCACTATGCCTTAGGTTGGGGTGGAGCTGGGGTGTGGTGATGGGGAACTCTGATTTGAGTATGTGATTGAAGTTTTAAACAGGACTTTTTTTTTTTTTTTTTTTTTTTTTGCGGTATGTGGGCCTCTCACTGCTGTGGCCTCTCCCGCTGCGGAGCACAGGCTCCGGACGCGCAGGCCCAGCGGCCACGGCTCACGGGCCCAGCCGCTCCGCGGCATGCGGGATCCTCCCAGACCGGGGCATGAACCCGTGTCCCCTGCTTCGGCAGGCGGACTCTCAACCACTGCGCCACCAGGGAAGCCCCTAAACAGGACTTTTTAATGATTTTTTTTTTTTTTTTTTGTCTGTGAAAAACGGCATGCGGGATCTTAGTTCCCAGACCGGGGATCAAACCCCAGCCAAGCAGTGGAAGTACAGAGTCCTCACCACTGGACTGCCAGGGAATTCCCTAATGAGTTTTAATTCTTGAAAGTAAGTTTAAAAATCTCTGGGGTAGACCTGAGGTATTGCCCAGAGGTGGGGAAGGATGATTTGACAGAACATGTTGGGAAGGAGTGATTAGAGAAAAATAAAACTATTATCTGGTGTACACCACCAACTTTAGTCCATCTGGTAAACTGATTAAATAAACAGTAATTTAAGGAAAATTACAGGAAGGCAGGGCCTGAGGGATAGGTAGGTAACAGACTATTCTCTGGAACCTTGGTATTATGGACTCTTTGTTTTTCTGAAGTTTTTAATATTTCTGTTTAATATTTTAAAAGTTTTTATTTTGAAATGATGTTATAACAACAGAAAAGTCGCAAAACTAGTACAGAGTTCCCAAATACTCATTCCTCAGTTTCTGCTAATGTTAACATCTTATATTGATATAACCATAGTGTAATGATCAAAACCAGGAAATTAACATTGATACAATACTATTAACTAAGCTATAGACATTATCTGAGTTTGCCAGGTTCCCCATGAATGTTCTTTTTCTGGCCAGAATCCAAATTGCGATCCCACATTACATTTACTATCCACAGTCTCCTCCTTAGTCTTTCTTTGTATCATTAAATTTTAAGATTGGAAAAGACATTAAAGGTCCCCTAGATGAATCACCCAGTAGATTCTTGAATCCCCTCTATAAAAATCCCTGCTAATCAGTTTTTTTGGTAAGAAGACACCTCTAGTGACAGTCTGTTTTAATGGGGCCCAGCTCTATAAGGAAGTTCATAACTGTGATTGTCTTTCTTAAAGCTTCCACTTATTGATTCTGGTCCATATTGATTATGGTCCTTACCTGATCCTTGCCTTCAAAATAATCCTTCTATCTGACAGCCTTCAAATATTTGAAGACCATTATATTTCTACTTGCCCTGAAGCCCCATCCCCCATTCCTGCCACCAAATCCTCTCTTCTTTAGGATGGCCATCTTCAGTTCCATTAACTGTTACTCATATGACATGGTTTTAAGTCATCTCACACATGGATCACTGTATCCCAAACAAGCTCCAGTTGTATATACAGGTGTAGATGTGGGTCTCTCTATTTGTCTATGTGGTGCCTGAACAGAGAAAAATCACGTATCATTCTCCACATTCTGTGTCCTATCTCAGCAGGCCAAGATTACATTAACATTTGGTTCGTTTTTATAAAGATAAGCAGGCAGTAGTTAGACATGCTAATTAAATAGCCATTTTTAGTGAACTTCAGTGGGTGATCCAGACTCCTGTGTGAGTTGCTAAGACAAGTTTGGTATCTTTCTCAGAGATATCTTTGGGCATGGAAAGCTGGACAAGGTAAGAATGTTTTCAATACAAAGTTGGATTGACAAGTTTCCAATTGAAAATCATGGTGCCTGGCTACAAGTTCCTGGTATATCTTCTCCAAAAAGAAAAGGCAATACATTTTCAAAAACTAGAATAAACTTTTAATGTATTGGCAGAATCTGGGAGAACTTTCATTTACTGAACAGCCAGTGGAAATGGATTGAGAAATGCAATGTGGCTGGAAATGGAGGCAGTATTTTTGTTTAAAAATAATAAGAGGTACAAACTATTACATATAAAATAAGCTACAAAGATATATTGTATAACATGGGGAATATGGCCAATATTTTATAACAATTATAAATGGAATATAACCTTAAAAATTGTGAATCACTATACCATACACCTATAATTATATACTATTGTACATCAACTATACTTCAGTAAAAAAAAAAAATTAAAAAAAATTCTCAAAGGACTATTTTTCAGTCTTCTACTGCCCGTACCCTGGTTCAAAATGCAGGGTATGTTTTGACCTTACTGGTACAGTGTGGGTATTGCTGGAGGAGAGGCCTGGAGTATTCCTCTCCTCACAGTTCCCACGGGTATCTCTCTTTCCTCATACTCTCATAGTCTGTAATTTCCAGAGATGAATGGCAGGAAAGCACGAAGGGATTGGGGTTGGTGCATTTCATCTTGGAGATGAGCCCTAGTACGAGTTAAAGCTAGGACACTTTGCATCTGTTCAGAGAGTGAGAGAACCAACAATGGAGATGCAGTAACACTAGATGAGTTTCTGCTTGATCCTGGGAATTGGGCCAAGGAACTGTCAACAGCTTTCTCTCCAGAAGCGGATTTCAGAGTGGAGTTATACTAGCACCTAAGTGCTGTGAAGGAGAAAAGCAGTCCCTGACATTCAGGAACTAGCCCTTGGAGTCATTATAAGCTGGCCTGCACTCAGTTAAGGTTTGATGTGCTCTGGTTGGACATAAGTAGTTTCACAGGACATCAGCATCAGACAGGGCCACTCCATAACCAGGATGCTTCAAAGCCAAAACAAAGAGCACTTGGTAATTATGTCTGAACACAGACAACACATGAACATTGTCCAAGTCACAAAATACCAAGAAGCCTCTGCCAGCTAAAATGAGTAATGGCTGTTTCCTTGTCAATTATACCTTCCACCCTGCTCCATTCTGCCCTCCCTATAAATAAGACTTACTAAGATACCCAGTGATAAAATTGTCCTGGCTTTCTGACACTGCCTAATTCGCCACATCACCCAATCAAAGCCCAAATCCAAAAGTAAGTTCTTTCTACATCCTCGTACTGAATTGCCCTGTGGTTCCCCATGTCATAATTCTGTCTTACCACAACTGGGAATAAATCCAACTTGTTCAATGGGAAACCGATTGGCCTTTGGTTTGAGGGCGAAGGACAGAGAATGGGATAATACATACTTGGCAAATACCAATTAAGTGTTAATCTCTTTTCTTTCAAAGATAAGCAAACAATAAAATGAAACAAGACATGGGGTCTAGGGAAAAAACTACTGTTGAATAAAGAAAAAAGAACAGCATCCCTAGACTTGGTTGGGGCCCCTAGCTATACATTTCTATAACTTCCAGTTTTGTACTGTTCATCATAGAATGCTGAGGAAACTAATATTTATTAGGAAAATTAAAATCCTAATTGGAAGTATTAAGGAGCCAAACTAATACTGTAGAAAATGAAAGTGGTAACATTGAGAGGAAACTTGAGAGGTTTTCCTAGACTGAAGAGAAGGATAATGGGAAAGCACATAGTAGACCTACAGTGATCCAATCCAAGAAGGATTTGTGTTCATAATGAAGAAACAAGAGCGATTTTAATGGAAGCAGTGCTCGTTACTGCAGACTTGCTCGCTCAAAACGCATTCCAACCCTCTAGTAGTATGCAGAGCCAAGTCCCACTCTTCCCACAGTTGCCTGCAGTTTATAATATGATTTAGGTTCTTCCAAGATGACGCACTCAAGTGAGACTGGATTTAGAAGTGACTCATGTGGGAGAGAAGCAGGTAGGGAGGTCAGAGGCATCCAGTTTGCTGGTGCTGATTATGGCAGAGGCAACTCTGGAGGCAGCTTTCCAATTCGGCGGTCAGCTTCCTGGTGGGGGCAGAGGCGGCAGAGTTTTGGAGCCAGCCCGTGGGGCAACGGCTTTTGTCTTGGCAGGAGCCCCCTGACTCTACACTGCCCTATGGGGGCCGGAGCAGCGGTTGTACTGGCAGCCCAGTTCTCAGACGTGCATCTGGGAGTCCCTCACGGAAGGTCCGTCTAGAGCAGCACTATCCTATAGAAATGGAAGAACACACGTACATCGTTTAAACTTTTCTAGTAGCTGCAGTTGAAGTCCAAAGAAATAGGTGACATTAATTTTAATCATATATTTGGTTTAACCCGGTATATCCAAAAATAGTATAATTTCCACATGTAGTCAGTATATCACTTTTTTCGTACTGATGTGTATCTTACCTGAGACTAGCCACATTTCAAGCGCTAAGCCGTCTGTGGCTCCTGTATTGGACAACACAGGTCTAGAGTCCTTTTTTTTCCATTTTCCTGGCCATTTAGTAAATAATTTAATACCTTGTAATAAATCTCTCTCTGCTTAAACTCGTGGGTTGTGTTTTCCACAGTTGAACACTGGCTGATATAGAAGCAATACCAGATAAATAAACATAAAAAGGACTCAATCTGTACCCGCAAAATGAATGAAAAGAAAACCATACTTAGCCACACTGGTACAAATTCTTTGAACTGCAAAGATGAAAGAATCTCAGATGCATCCAGACAGCCTCCCTTGCCCCCTTGTAAATCTATTAAAGAAAAATATACAGATTGGCCTTAGCCTTCTTTCCTGCAAAGATAAATGGCAGAAGGAAATGGAATGATGACTATACATTTGGGGGATACATTTGGGGGATAGAATGATGACTATACATTTGGGGGATAGAAGGTATAGCTTGAGAATTTTATACTCAGCCAAGTTGTTTTTCAGGTGTAAACATAGAATGACAGATGCATAAGGGCTCATGAAACATACCATGCATAGAGCTCTCTTGAAAAAGTTATTCGCTGATGTTTTCTTTTTTATATCAACCTCCTCCTGTTTTGCTTCTGCCTCTTTTAGTTTCATAATTTCTTGTTCTTTTTTTTTTCCTGGCTACTTAAAAATTAAAAAAAAATTTTTCTTGAGGATACTAAAATACATTTATTTAAAAAAAATTTAAAGTGTGTCATTTTAATTTTCTTTTAATAGTGATTTCATCCATTGATTGTAATAGAGTTGGTGTTTTTTCTTAACATTACTTTTCTTCCTGTGTTTTGGATTTCGGTTTGCAGGCCCTTCTTGAAAGGAAGATTTTATATCTTTATTATTCTCTCTGCCTATTTTCTCTCTCTGATCCCCTGCACCCCGACTCTTGTGGTTTTGAGGTTTGTCTCCACCTGGTCCATGGGGTCCCCAGGTCTTATATTGGCTGCTTGGTGCTCCTGCCCCACAATGTTGTTGGGGATGTCACAGATACAGTCACTGAGCCCATAGACAGCTTGCCTGGCAACCAAGTGGAAAGGCTGAGGTGTGCCCTCCTAAGCTTGCAGCATCACAGATGCCGTGGTCAAGGTCGCATCCATGCTCACTGTTTGATGCCTGTGTTGTGCTAGTTATTAATATTATCAGTATCAACCTGACCTGTTAACCCCACAGAAGCTGAGTTTCTGGCCACCTCAGATTGCTTCTTGACCTGGAGCCCAGGAGGCCTGTAGCTTTCACTGCTACATTTAATGCTTTGTATTTCTGTTCCAGTTCTGGGCATTTGTTCATTTTGTTTTTTAAACAAATATAAAATTTAAAGTTAAAAAAATTTAAAAATTGAGGTATAATCGACACACAACATTATACAGTTGACCCTTGAACAACTCAGGGGTTAGGGGTGCTGACACTCTGCACAGTTGAAATTCTAAAACTCTGTGTATAACTTACCATCGGCCCTCAGTGTCTGTGATTCCTCTACATCCTCAGTTTCCTGTATCCACGGTTCAGCATTGGCAGGTTCAACCAACTGTGGATGGTATAGTACTGTAGCATTTACTATTGAAAAAAAATCTGTGTATAAGTGGACCCATGTAATTCAAATCCATGTTGTTCAAGGGTCAACTGTATTAGTTTCAGATGTTCAACATAATGATTTGATATTTGTGTAAAATATTTGTTGCAAAATGACCACCACAATGTCTAGTTAACATGGCTGTGACTTTTATTTTCTTCTGTATTTTATTTATTTATTTTTATTTATTTTAAAAAATATTTATTTATTTATTTGGCTGCACTGGGTCTTAGTCACGACACGTGGGATCTAGTTCCCTGACCAGGGATTGAACCTGGGCCCCTTGCATTGGGAGTGTGAAGTCTTAGTCACTGGACCACCAGGGAAGTCCTCTTTTGTATCTTATCTATCAATAAAGGAGCAGAGGAGAGGACCTCAAGATATATACTTACAATGTCATCTTGGCAAGAAGTTTCTTAAAGATGTGGTCTAGATGACCAAGACATATATCAAAGTGAAAGTCATAGTATTAAAGTATTGCAGTATTTTAGTTTTAAAGAGTTGGTGGAGAGTGCCAAAATTTACCAAATAAAGTCTAATTAATTGACTAACTGTAGACACAAAACAGAATGTGTTAACATTCTTTAAAGTGAATATATATAATTTAAAAATAATAATTTTCCTAAAATATAGTGTTATTATAATATGTGATATAATAATGGAGGTGGGTGAAAGGTAATAAATGCTATAAAATTAATAGACATTGTAAACAAACACATTCATTTAGAAATGGGAAAAAAACAAGAAACAATTTAAATATTTCATAGTTTCAAGTAGAAATTAAAAACTACAACTAGAGACGATTTAGAAAATATGGGAAATGAGAACATCATAAGGACTGAGGCCAAAATTGTGTTCAGCAAATTGATATTCTCCAGGGAGTTCATTATTCAACAAGCAAGCATTCAACCTAAGAAGAACAAACTGAACCAACTTAAGGAAAGCAGTGGTAAGAATGAAATATTAAGTAAACTATTAACAGAAATCTCTGACTTAGAAAAGAGAAAAACTGTAGAATTAATACATTAATTTAAGAGCCAATTCACTGAAAAACCAATATCTTTGTCAAGAAAACCTTGGGAAAATAGAGACGGAAAGAGAAAAAAAATTTAAAAGAGAAATGAGATAAAATTATAGGCATAGAAGTGGTTAAACTTTTATATTAAAAAGTTCTGTAAGAATTACTGAAGTTTGTATGAATGGAATGATAGGAAGGCTGGGACTTGTTTTAAAATACAGTGCTTCTTGGCTATGAGATGAGTAAGGTCTGAGGATCTAATGTATAACATGGTGGCTATGGTGGTTAATACTGTATTGTGTCATTGAAATTTGCTAAGATTTTAGATCTTAAATGTTCTCACCAAGAAAAAAAAAGATAAATATGTGATAAGATGGATGTGTTAATTAACAAGATTGGGGGAATCCTTTCACAATGTGTATGCCTATCAAATGATCATTATGTATACTTTAGATATCTTACAATTTTATTTGTTAATTATGCCTCAGTAAAGCTGAAAAAAATATAGGGCTCCATTTAAAAAAGGTGATTGAGGAATAAGTGAAAGAATATTGGCAAAAATGTTGATTACTTTTAAGCTGGGTAGTGTATATGTGGAGATCCATTACATATTCTCTCTCGTTTTATGTGTGCATAAAAATCTCTGCAGTTAAAAGTTGAAAAATTTAAAAGAGAATGTCATGTTTGACTCTATGGTAATACATTTAGAAATCTTCCTAATGAAGTAGATGGTTTTCTGAGAAAACACATTACTAAAACTGACTCAAGAAGTAGAAAATCTGAAAGAAGAGCAACCCTGGAAGAAATTATAAAAGAATTACCTCCAAAAGAGATTCTGAGATCTGTTAATGTTATTAGTGCATTTCTTCAAGAAACACCAAATTCTTTTGCTCTGTAAATTATGTCGAAATGAATGATACCATCAAATTCATTCTATAAAGTTAGCATAACCTTACCACTAGGACCTGATAAATGAACAACAAAAATATCAAACTAGAACAGTTTTATGTGCAAGTATTTATGGGAAATTTCTAAATGAAATGACAATTAAACTCAGTTGCATTCAGCTGATCAATCTCCACTTAAGCCATTCATCAGATTAAGAAAAGTTCATCATTTCCTCTGTAAAACATACTGACTGATGACCACAGAAGGACGGACGCTCATGATGAGTTTGCTCTGGTGTGTTCTTGCAGTTTTGTTCAGATAATAACATGTTTCCAAACCAGTTTATGTCAGTTTTATTTGTTTCTGTATTTATGCAATCTAATTAAGCATTTGTGTATACTGATGAAATATGACTGTGGAAAAAATAATTGTTCCTGTGAAAGCTAAATTGAATATATTGGGAGAACTCGACACAAGTGAGGCACTAAAAAAGGATGAGACAAGTGTAAAATTTGGGAAAAATTGCTCTCCTCCCTGCTGTCTTTGCTGTGAGCTTTATCCTAAATGGATTCCCCAAGATGGTTGACAGTAGCTCCTGAGGTTATGTGCTTCACTGTTCTTGTTTAGGAATAGGAGTGTCTTTGTGTCAGTATTTAAAGCACCTTATTAGACCGATTTGGGTCACATACCCACCCTGGACCAATCGTAGGGCATGGCTTATGCTGATTGACTTGGTTAAGGTCTATACCACAGCTGGGGTTAGGGGTGGAGCCAGCTTTTCTGGACCCTCTTGTATCCCCTGACAAGCATTAGGAGGCTACCGGGAAGGGGGTGAGTGTGGATACTGGGGAGATAATGAACAAATATCTTTTATATTAATGCAAATTATGTCATCAACATAGTCAATTAAAAAAAAACATGGTAATTGTAATGGAGTAAAAGACATTCTCTATAAAAATATTTGGCAGATTAAAGAGTAAAACACTAATATCCCCAAAGAAAAATGGGCAAAGTTCATAAACAGAACTGGCCAATAAGTATGTGGAAGGTACATAATTTCAATAGTAATCAAAGAAATGAAAATAAAAACTATTATGTCATACCACTTTTTGCTTAATCAGTTGACTAAGTATTATGCAAGGAGCAGGGTTGTCCCAAATAACCCTGTGTGCTTACCTGGTGTTGTAGACAGAATTGCACCCCCAAAAAGATTCACAGGTTGAAGCTCTAACCCTCCATGTGACTGATTTGGAGATAAGCCCTTTAAGGAGATAATTAAGATTAAATGAGGTCATAAGTGAGAGGCCCTAACGATAAGATTGGTCCTTATAGGAAGAGGAGGAGATACCAGGAGCGCATGTGCACAAAGAAAGCCCACGCAAGGACACAGTGATGAGAAGGAAGCCGAGGAGAGAGGCCTCAGGAGAAACGAAATCTGCCAACACCTTGATCTTGGACTTCCAGCCTGCAGAATTGTGAGAAATACATTTCTGTTGTTTAAACCACTCCAGACTGTGGCAGCCCTAGTGGACTATTAAGTTGCCTGGGCCAGAGACTAACTAGGGCTCAGGGCCTTGCTCTTTCCCCAGTTGGAGGGACAGTCCCCAAGGTCACCTTCTTGAGGAACTTAGGCTTCCTCCCCCTTCCAAGGGAGGGACTGAACTGAAACATCCTTGGGGCTCCAGAGTCTCCAAGTGCTGGGTAGCTGGCGTTCCAAGACAATTCCTGTAAATAGCTGGCACCCCCAAACCAGATTGCTTGGCATGCTGGTAAGGCTGCCCTCTCATGCTTGTCATATAAGAAAGAATAGGGCATGGGTCCAGCAGACCCTGGCATGCCTCTTCATGGGCTGATGGAGTGACCGTGGGTCCTTGTCATGCTGACCCTGGCCTTGAAAGCTTCTTTATCCAATTAAGCTTATTCCTTAGCCCATGTCATGGGATGTTGTGAAATTTCACCCAAACCCTAGTGCATTACATGGGGAGACCCAGAAGAGAACATATGACACAAAAGAGAGATTTAAGAAATGATATACTCAGTGGTGATGAGGTACAGGTAATGGACATTCTCATCTTGTCTGTTAGCCTAAGACTATTTACAACCCTTTGCAGAACTAATTTATGATGTGTTTGAAGAGTCCTCAGTATATCAATTTTTAAAAATTATGGGAATATACTTATTAAGTAGTGAATTCATCGCTATGCATCAAGATACCAGGGAAATATAACAAAAGTATATAGTGTTGAACAGAAAGTATTTTAGCTGTAGCATTAGAGTGAAAAATGCATAAACTTCTATTTTCTTCCACCGGAGACTTTATACCTATGTTGTTATTGATAAGTTTCCAGATAAGTTGATAAGTTTCTAGAGAACAACAGAAAAGCTGCCACTTCCTGATCACAATTTCAATGGCAATCTTTTAAAAAATAAATAAATAAACAAATAAATTTATTAAACGAAAGAAAAATCACGCAGGCAGAGACAGACCCCACTAGAACCTTCTTCACTAACCATTCTTCTGGGTTCACTAATTTGATGTTGTTTTATTTTCTGTGACATTAAATTCAAGTTTTTATTTAACCATCAATTTTTTTTTACTCTCTCTTAAAAAAAATTATATTAAAGGTAGTGTAGCCTTCTACGTTCTCAGGCGAGTAGCCCAGGTATCAGGTAGCCAGACAGACCTTGTGTTTTGGTACTCATTTCTTTTTTTTTTTTTTTTTAATGAGCTCACTGTCATCGGAAAGATTTTTCTTTTTAATTAATTTATTTATTTTTGGCTGTGTTGGGGCTTCATTTCTGTGCGAGGGCTTTCTCTAGTTGCGGCAAGCGGGGACCACTCTTCATTGCGGTGCGCGGGCCTCTCACTGTGGCGGCCTCTCTTGTTGCGGAGCACAGGCTCCAGACGCGCAGGCTCAGTAGCTGTGGTGCTCGGGCTTAATTGCTCCGCAGCATGTGGGATCTTCCCAGACCAGGGCTCGAACCCGTGTCCCCTGCATTGGCAGGCAGACTCTCAACCACTGCGCCACCAGGGAAGCCCCTGGTACTCATTTCTTGACACTGCTCTGTACATCAGTTGCAAAGGATTCCTTAAAATGAAATCTGGGATTTCTGCCATGGTTCTTTGTTACCGAGAACATTCTGAGGAACATACATTAATAGATGATCAATTCTTTTCATTTATAATGGGAAGGCATAGAAAACTACCATAAGAAAGAATTGTTTCTACCATTAATTCCACTTAATCCTTACCCACCTGCATCACTGGATATTAAATATTATAATAGATAAACTGAAAGTAAATTGTCAGAGCTTTTGAAATCCAGTCTCCACAATTATTGCTTACCACTGGGAGATCAGTGTCACAACCCTGTAATATTTGTTTAGTCTAATCCCTCCTTCACTAATTAGAAACACTAAAAGATCACAGAATTTCCCTTCCTGGCCCTTCCCTCAGTGGTGGTATTTGTAAAAAATAAAACCAAAACCGAACAAACAAAAACCCACTGAATACCCAAGAGCCAACTAAACCCCCCATGGCACTCACCAGTGCTCAGGTGACAAAGCCTGGGGTAGGGGGTGGGGAGCTTGGGGGTAATGTTAAACTGACACTGTAAGCAAGGACACTGTGCAGAATGCTGCTTTCCTATGTGAAACAATGAGTGACAACTTCATCTGAAACAAAACAACTCACCAGACTTCTACTAACCAGTTTCTTTTCCTTGATCTTAAAACCAAGTCTTATTTACGGAGTGCCTCCCAAGTTCAAGGCGCAGTAGTGAGCACGATGCCTCTGTCATCTAACGATAACAAAGTACTTTGCGACTAAGGCTTTCTGATGTACCAGACAAATGGAAAGAGAAGACAGCCACACCGGAGACCAAAAAGGGAGGTGGGAGTGGGGAAATCAGCTTTTAAGATTCGTCACATTTGTCAATGGCAATTTAAAAAATATACCTCTGTGCCCGCCACCCTGCTTTGAGGGCTAAAGTTGCAACCGGAACATTTAACGTGAACATTTAATGTTAAATTTGACATTTAACATTCAGACGAACAGTGATGCCATCTTGTGGCCACTTAGAGAAGTTTCCGCTTTCTGACACCCAGTGCTGTTTGCGTTCCTACACTTGCACCCCCGCATGCTGAGGCGGGACCTTGAAACTGAGGCTGCTGCGCAGTGGTGAGGACTTTTGGTATCTTCTTAACGAAATCTTCTGGAATGAGTCCAAGATTCAACTGTCAAATTTAAATTCCATTGTTTGTGGGCTGGTGCGTTTGGTAGGATTTCATGCTATGTGGTTAATATGTATGCACATGTCCTGACGGTCACCTGTTTACAGCTAGACTCATCTGTCAATCATCCTGTTGAAATGGAAAGTTCCTAAAACAATAAAGTTCTTCTGGAAACATATAACAATGGGGTACCGTGAACAGAAGCAGGGCCAGGTTGGAAGGACAGCACAGAGAAACACATTTCTGGATTTTCCTAGTCCCAATCCTTTATGAATTATTTGTAAACGATATAGCCAGTTCTCAGAAAACATATTAACCCCTGTGTGGGTGAAAGAAATATTATTATGATGTAAAGAACAGGTGGGTCATATTTTCTAAAAATCTCTCTTTCCCTGGACAAAGGCCTACTAGAATTCTGACTTGAGTTGTAAGAAGCAAATTCATCTTTGCTTAGCAAAGATTTGCAAATACTTGGAACAATCACTTTGATGTTTTTTTTTTTTTTTTTGCGGTATGCAGGCCTCTCACTGTTGTGGCCTCTCCCGGTGCAGAGCACAGGCTCCGGACGCGCAGGCTCAGCGGCCATGGCTCACGAGCCCAGCCGCTCCGCGGCATGTGGGATCTTCCCAGACCAGGGCACGAACCCGTGTCCCCTGCATCAGCAGGCGGACTCTCAACCACTGCGCCACCAGGGAAGCCCCCACTTTGATGATTTTATCTCTCTGTGTTGTGAGTTCACAACTCCTCCTTGACTCTACGTTACCAATAACTCTTTGTTATTTATAAATGTAATCCTTTTTCAATCATCCTTAAGGATGAGAGATGTAACTTCCCTTTCCAATTCTCAAGTACTTTTATTTTCCTGTTTCTTTTTTTCCCTCTGAAACAGAATGTAAAATTTCCTTATAGATTAGAGAAACAAAAAACACAAAGCAAATTCTGAGGGAAAAGTGTTTTTCCCTCCTTTCAATCACTTAAGCTCTTTTGGGCTATCTTTGTGAGATGGAATACCAGATACTGCCTTGAATAACTGTGTGAATTATGAAATGAATGCAGATCTGTTCTCTGGCTACTTTGAGCTTGTGCAGGGAGATCAAAGGAACCAGAAGAAAAAAACAAAGACCAAAGAGAATTGGAATGCTCAGTGAATCTCTGTCTGAAGAATATACTACAAACTTTAGAAAGCTTCCCTGTGTTATTAACAGCCTATGCTTGTCCAGCGATTTCCAGTTTCTAAAGTACTTTTATGTCCATTAGCTCAGGACTACCCTAAATAGAAGGGCAGTACAGGCATTATTGTTTTCTTGTTACAAAGGAAAGCACATACTTGAAGAGACTGAGTGCATAGCATGGGGCTGCTCACCTTGTGAGCATGGGAACCGGTATTTGAACCTGGATCTGCTGTCTCCAAACTTAGCCTCTTTCTGCCTCATCACAAATTCCACTGGCTTTGGTTACCCTGGAAAGGTAGTCTGTGTTCATACACATTCTGCTAGTAGATCGTGCATTCCTGGGTCTTCTGCGGCCCCACACCCTGCATCTGCATACGGCACATGCTTTCCATGGAAGAGCTTCAGACGGGGAAATATTTTGGAATCAGTCTGAGTTAAATACCAGACCCTATTTGTAATTTCTGCTTAGATCTAAGCACTTAAAGGATTCCAAAGGGCAACAGTTGTGAGTCCATTTGGCATCCCTTCTTGGGGTAGTGGAGAAGGGGATGGCAAGTCAAAGGAAGTTAGAATTATCCAGTCCCAGCTGAGCCCAGCTGCCAGGGCCTAAGCCGAATTGATAGAAGAAAATCCAGCAGAGTTCTGAATCAGATTTCAGTGGTTCCATCTCGAATAGGATTTTCTCATGGGTCTGGCAAGAGCCACGCTGGATTTTAAGTGAAATTAAGCTGTGGACTCTGGGGGATAACACAGGAAATTACAGATGAGAGCTGCTTGTCTCAATGGCCACATCTTGTCAAGAGGCCCCATCCAGGGCCTCTGTTATTCGAGGAATGGGGATGCATTGGAATGCAGTTTTGAGCCCCTGGGGAAAGTTGTTTTAGAGTAGAGTGGAGACTCAGAAGGTTGGTTCTATTTCTTTACTAGGCATGTGATCTCGAATCAGGCACACAGCTTCTCCAAGCCTCGGTTTGTTAATCTGTAAACAGGAAAGTAATAATACTGGCCTATCAGGTTTTTTGTTTTTGTTTTCTGGTGAAAGGCATTTTATAATCTGTAAAGTGTTCTAGAAATGCAGGGCTTGTTATTATTATTGTCATTACTTACAGTTCATTACTTGCGGGAGAAGGGAATAGAGATGCATAAGAAATAAATGGAGTTTTGAAGAGAAGAAAAGGAACAGCGGTAATATAATTAAAATCAATTTTTAGGTGTTTACAGGCATCTGTGAACCATAGTAAGAGCTATAAAAATAAGGTTCCCGAGATGTAATTGGTAATCCGAGGCCGTTGCATGAAATGGCTCAGAGCTGATGGGGTAGAGGTGGAAGTTAGGGGAGGAATGAGGTGTAACATCAGTGCAGCACCTATGATGTGTGAGGCATTTTTGAAGATACCATTATCTCCTTAAGCCTCCATACGAAGTATGTACCAACCTCATTTTAGAGAGGAGGAAATGGAGACTCAGAGGCCTTGAGCACTTTGCTCAAGGCCCCATGGCCAGTGAATGAAAGAGCTGGGACTTTGCCTCCCAAGCACATCCTCACGTGCAGACAAATGAGCCAGTCAATAGGGTGTAAACTAGGTAATTCACAGGACATGCTCTCAAAAGGGGTGAGGCCCGAGAAATGAGAAAGCAGCCCTGAGAGCTAGGGTGACCAGTGCATCCCGATTTGCCTGTGACTGTCTCCATCTTAGCACTGAAAATCCTGTGTCCCAGCCCCTCAACCTGGGGCCTCCTCAGTCCCAGGCAAACTGGGCCGGTTGGTCACCCTATAGCTGAGAGTTAAGGGATGTGCCCTTGGTGAACATGAGCAATTTCTCGGGATATCAACATCAGATGGGACTTGCATGGATGTGATGGAACAAGACAAAAACGAGACTACTCTGAAATTATATCTGAGCAGGAATAAAAACAGACACCATGCAACTGCAAAAATGACCAAATACCCCCCTCTCCTGGCTAACAAGAGGGACTACTGTTTCTTCTTCAGTGACAACTCTAGCCCTGCTTCTTTCTTCTTGCCCATTAAAGAAAAATTAAGATAATCACTAAATTTACCTACTTTCTCACAGCTCCCAATTCACTTCCTTGAGTCCTCCTGCAAATCAGCTAACACAGGCCCGACTCCTAGAGCAAGCCCTTCCTGAACACTCTTTCTTTCTCTTTTTTTTTTCCTTCTTTTTCTTTCTTTTTTTGTCTGCATTGGGTCTTCGTTGCTGTGCATGGGCTTTCTCTAGCTGCAGAGAGCAGGGGCTTCTCTTGTTGCAGAGCACGGGCTCTAGGTGCACGGGCTTGAGTAGTTGCAGCACACGGGCTCAGTAGTTGTGGCTCATGGGCTCTAGAGTGCAGGCTCAGTAGTTCTGGAGCATGGGCTTAGTTGCTCTATGGCATGCGGGATATTCCAAGACCAGGGCTCGAACCCGTGTCCCCTGCATTGGCAGGCGGATTCTTAACCACTGCGCCACCAGGGAAGTCCCTCTGATACCCTCTTTCTGAGATGCTTCATGTTTCCTCATGATGTCAAGTGGCCTCATAGCAGGGTGCAGCACCAACTCTATTTGATCTCAGGTGTGTTCCTGGAATGGTCTTTGACTAGGGGACATTGACAGGACTTATACAAGGTCAGTGTATTAAGGGGGGCCACCTTTCACTTGTGGTATTGTAATTCTCTCTCTCTGGGCCATCTCTACAGCTAGACCAGATGTTTTTCAAAGGAGAATCACTTACTGAAGATGGTAACTAGCATGTATGGAGGAATTCCACTTGCCAGGCACCATGCTAGGCTCTCTCCAAGGACTGACCCATTTAAGGCTCACCCACACTTTCTGAAGCAGGTGCCATAATTTTCAATTTACAGATGCCGAAGAGGAGGCTGAATGAAACTATGTCCATTGCCCGGAGTTAGTAAGTGGCAGAGCCAAGATTCAGAACCATTGAGTTTGACTCTAGAGCCCTGCTGGCACCCACAGAACATTCAACGTTTGGGGAACAGATCAATAACCAACTTGTCTTTAGTCAGAGGTCTTGGCATGATAATAATACGAAGGTTTCCTGCTCTGAGCCATACACTGTTTTGAACACTTTCCATGTGTTAACTTACTTGACCCTTACAACAACGCCATAGTTGGTACCTCCATTTTACAGTTAAGGATGAGGCTCCAAGAGGTATACAATACATTTATATAGAGTTTAGAGTGAACAAGATCTTTTCACATTTGCATTTTCTAAGCCCTGTGAAGTACTGAATTTCATGAATCTAAGATGCTAGTTATCATAAGATGCACCATTATTTTATGTGCCACTGAGAAAAAAAAGCTGCCAGTTACAATTTGTAAGATGTCCTCGAATGTACCCAGTTTTTGGAGATGCTAAAATGCAAGGAAAAAGATGTTTTAGAATTGATTAAATGGAGTAGGTATTTTTATCTCCATTGTTTAGATGCAGAACCTGGGGCTCAGAAATGAGTATATTTCTCAAGATCATAAAAGTAGCAAGAGAGGGACTTGAATCCAGGTCCACAAAATGTGCTCTTACTTCCGTGCTATTCTAAACATTATGGGAGTCTTTGACCCCTGAGTTTAAAGGAGGGCTGAAGGAGTGTGTCTGACTCTAGGGCGTCCCTGAGACAAAAGACTTTTTGGGCCAGGGAACACTTTTTGTGAAGTTTATATCACATTTTGTGGGTGGCCATGTCTGCATCTAGATGCAGGGTGAGCTTTTCTTCTTTGCTTTTTAACTTGGCTAAGACTTTAGGTTCCTGTAGGTCCTTTGGCCAAAGAGATTGCATGAATGAGCTCACCATGCCTGGGTGATGCTTCTCTTTTCCAAGCCCCAGAGATTCTCTGTAGAACTCTCTCTGTCTCTCTCCCTGGGCTTCCCCAGCTGTGGTTTAGGTCTGGGACTGTCAACTTGCTTTAAGTTATCATGGGTCAGAGATCTCGCAAGGAGTCTAACTCCATATTTGATGCTCCACTTTTGACAGCTTTTAACCTCACCTCTTCTTCTCCCTCTCTGCCCCACGTCTGAGCAAGCTGATAAGAAAGCCACGGTGGTCTCTCCTTTGGTCTTGGTGGGAGATTTAAAGGATGCTAGCCCCTGCCAGCGTGTGGGTACCCTCACTCTGACCCTACACTCTGTCTACACCCTATAACCCTACCCAGCTTCCTTTCTTTGTGTTCCCAAGCCATTTTGGACCTGATTGGGAGGTCTGCCCTGATCTCCCCAGAAAAGTCTCAATTATGTACATCATAGCCTTTTCATAGCCTTTTGGTATATGTGTGACATTCTCCGTCTTCACATCAAAACTAAATTTTGAGTGGGGGTCCTTCCCGCTTCTGTAGAAAGGCTGCAACAGACCCCTCAGAACAACTCAGCAGAGCCACGTCATCGAAAACCTATTTTTATATATATATATATATATATATATTTTTTTTTTTTTTTTTTTTTTTTTTTGCGGTACGCGGGCCTCTCATTGTTGTGGCCTCTCCCGCTGCGGAGCACAGTCTCCGGACGCGCAGGCTCAGCAGCCATGGCTCATGGGCCTAGCCGCTCCGCGGCATGTGGGATCTTCCCAGACCAGGGCACGAACCCGTGTCCCCTGCATCAGCAGGCGGACTCTCAACCACTGCACCACCAGGGAAGCCCTAATACCTATTTAAATTTTTTTAACAGAGAAAAATGTTAGTCATTTCTACCTAGATATTTTTTAAATGAAGAGAGGTTATGCTCACCAGCTTCTGTGTTTAATTGAAAGTCTACAGATGCTTCTCCATGGTAGTTTGCTAAGAGAGCTGGCAGGAAGGGCTGGCTCTGTGCAGCTCAGCCACGTCTTACGTGGGCCAGGTTGTGTGAAGATTAAGGCAGGTGATGGAAGACATTCCAGGCTGTCAGCCCAAATAGACAAGGCTAAGGGAATCTGGAGGGCTTTAAAAGATTCTTCTGGAGCCAATGAGAAATGGAATGGATAAATCAGACAGAAAAATGAAAAAGGAGTGAAAAAGACCAGTGAATTATACAGAGAGAGAGAAAGATTATGAAATTAGAGGAAAAATAAAAAGGGAAATTAGAAATAAAAAGAATGAAGAATGAAAAACTAAACCTAATGAATTGCCAGAGAGGCCTGGTACATTAAGAAATGGGAGGAGAAATGAAAAAGGAATAATTGGACAAGGAGAAGACAGTAAACAAGATAAACAATAATACAAGAAAATGATGTTCCCATCTTATGTAGGCTTTTAATCAAGAAACACAAAGTTTTACCACAGGAGGGTTGAAATACATCCATTTCTGGGGGGTGGAATGAACAGGGTAAACTAGTTGATGTTTGGACACAATTCGCAAAGTAATTACAAGGTCTAACAATGCTGTTCCCAAGACTGAATCATTAATCACCATTTCCGATGATGCTGAAACCGTAATGAGAAAACCCATACCAATGTTTCCCAGGTCAATTTCAAGCTCTGTTATAAGAGGTATGGAGAGAAATCCATGGCATATTATTTTCCTGATTCTGAGTCGACATTTCAAACAGCACAGTGTGAAAATATAAAGACAGCGCCCTTTTAAAGGTCAATAGTGATTTCCATTACAATCCATGATTTATCATTCAGCCCAGAAGATTTATTCCAGGCTGGGATGTAACCCAAGAGTTTGCTCTACACAAGCGAGAAGCAAAGCAGAAAAAAAATTACCTAGTAGTTTTAAGGGCCTTTTCCCCCATGTACTTTTACCCCTTTGAGCTCAAAAGGCAGGCACCAGACCAAATCTTCAAACATTTACATTTGGGGCCTTCTCTCTGTTTTGTGATAAATTCTCTCCAACCCCTCCACAAAGATCTGCTCCCAGTAGCCTGAGAGGTCTGGGGAAAATGCCGTTCAGAGTTTCTCCTTTTTGGCATCTTGAAGAAGTATTCTTTTTTTATTTTTTATTTTTTTTGCAGTACGCGGACCTCTCACCGCTGTGGCCTCTCCCGCTGCGGAGCACAGGCTCCGGACGCGCAGGCCCAGCGGCCACGGCCCACGGCCCACGGGCCCAGCCGCTCCGCGGCATGTGGGATCCCCCCAGACCGGGGCACGAACCCGCGTCCCCCGCATTGTCAGGCGGACTCCCAACCACTGCGCCACCAGGGAAGCCCATGAAAAAGTATTCTTGAAGAGTGTTAAAGAGTCTCTTCCTCGCTTTCTACCTGCCTTCCTCTATCTGGCTTTCCCAGCCAGAGAACACTGCTTCCAGAGAATTCCTCAGGCCCTTTAGCCATCCAGGAAAAGAATGACTTCAATACAGGGCATCTTGAATATTTAAGATAGGTCTATCCTAGGTGGCTTCTGCCCACAAAGGCAAGGTTCTTACCTTCGCTGGCAGCTCAGTGGCTGGGAGCGTTTTGGATCAAATCAGGTAGCAAACTGGCTGGGAGGCTGTAGAACAAGCCATGAAACCAAAGCTGGATTGACAACAGGTGATAGTATTATTTTGTAAGGTTTTTTCCCTCTTAGTTATATTACCACTCAGTAGTATTGTGGGTCCCAAAACTGATGGAAAATGACTAAATTAACTAGGATGCCTGGGCCTCTTGTTATTTTGCTGACTTGAGAGTGATGCTGTCTGCTATCTCTTCTAACCGTTAACATTGACCTGGTTGACTTAATGCACGTGACCAAATTCAGAATCTTGGCACAGAGCATCTGAAAACAGGTGTATTTGGAGTCAAGGCTAGTTGGGGGGTGGGAGAAGGGAGACTTCTCCGTTTCTAGTGTCTTCCTCCATGGGAGGGACTGGGAGCTACATCTGTTTATTGGCCTCTCTGTTTCCTGCCTCTCTCTGCCTGCAGGGGGCAGAGGGCTGCCCGAGCAGTGAGTGGACCAAGAAGCTGTGCACTGGGGCCATACCCTTCCACCCTTGCTCTTGGGAATTAACTGTCCACAGGGGACTTGTGTTCTCTTCTGCAAGTCTCTACCATAATTTCCCCCATTTTTTTTATTGTGGTAAAATGCACAAAACATAAAATTTACCATCTTAAACGTACAGGTCAGTGATCTGAAATATATTCATGCACAATCGTCACCACCATCCATCTCCAGAGCTCTTTTATCTTGTAAAACTGAAACTCCACACCTGTTAAACAATAACTCCCCATTCCACTTCCTCCTCAGCCTCTGGCAACCACCATTTTACTTTCTTTTTCTATGGTTTTGACTATTCTAGGAACCTCCTGTAAGTGGACTTGTACAGAATTTGTCATTTTTTATAATTCTTTTCTCCCCAGCTTTATTGAGAAATAATTGACATCACTGTATAATTTTAAAGCATGCAGCATGATCTTTTTTTTTTAACATCTTTATTGGAGTAAAATTGCTTTACAATGGTGTGTTAGTTTCTGCTTTATAACAAAGTGAATCAGCTATACATATACATATATCCCCATATCTCCTGTCTCTTGTGTCTCCCTCCCACCCTCCCTATCCCACCCCTCTAGGTTGTCACAAAGCACCGAGCTGATCTCCCTGTGCTCTGTGGCTGCTTCCCACTAGCTATCTATTTTACATTTGGTAGTGTGTATATGTCCATGCCACTCTCTCACTTCATCCCAGCTTACCCTTCCCCCTCCCCGTGTCCTCAAGTCCATTCTCTACGTCTGTGTCTTTATTCCTATCCTGCCCCTAGGTTCTTCAGAACCATTAAAAAAATTCTTTTAGATTCCATATATATGTGTTAGCATATGGTATTTATTTTTCTCTATCTGACTTACTTCACTCTGTATGATGGTCTCTAGGTCCATCCACCTGACTACAAATAACTCAATTTCGTTTCTTTTTATGGCTGAGTAATGTTCCATTGTATATATGTGCCACATCTTCTTTATCCATTCATCTGTCGATGGACACTTAGGTTGCTTCCATGTCCTGGCTGTTGTAAATAGACCTGCAATGAACATTGTGGTACACAGCATGATGGTTTGATTTACATATATTATGAAATAATTACCACAAAAGATTCAGCTACATCCATCTTCTCATATAGATACAATAAAAAGGAAAGAAAGAAAAAAAGAGAAAACATATTTTCTCCTTGTGATGAGAATTCACAGGATTTACATTCTTAATGATTTTCCTATATATCATTCAGCAGTGTTAGCTATAGTCATCATGTTTATGTTACATCCCTAGTACTTATTTATTTTATGAATGGAAGTTTGTACCTTTTGAGCACTTCCCTCTACCCCGCCAACACCTGCCTCTGGTATCCACAAGTCTGATCTCTTTTTTTTTTTAATGAGTTTGCTTTTTTGTGTTTTGTTTTAAATTCCACATATAAGTGATCATACAGTATTTGTCTTTCTCTGTCTGACTAATTTCACTGAACACAGTGCCCTCAAGGTCCATCCACACTATTGCAAATGGTAGGATTTCCTCATTTTTATTCCACTGTATACAATAGTATTTGTGTTTTTGTCACTGGCTTATTTACCTCAGCACAATGTCCTCAAGACTCATCCATGTTGTAGCCTATGACATAATTTTTTAAGGGCCGCTTTCCCCACCCCCAAGCAGAGACTGCCCAGAGATTAGGGGTTGACTTTATATGATTCTGAGGTTTAGTACCGTGGGGTCATTTGCCAATTTTTAAAATTTTGATTTTGTCAGCTCCTTTGTTTTAATTCTCAACTGGCTCAGAAAGGACCCTATTTATTGGGCCCTCTTTAGGTCCCAACAAAGCTGAAATTATGACTCTCCTTAATCATCTTGAAAGCTTAATAACTTGATAGAATGCAGAGATTCTATATGATAGTTTGTTCCATACTTTCTGGCTTCACTCATTTCCTGAACAAATAAAAAAGAAAATCTACTGTGTTTCAGGAGCTATGCCTCAGCAATGAGCAACGCAGACAGATCCTTGCCATCAAGAACTTTTAGTGGAAAAAAAATAGTAACAAAAGGAAACTTATGAATTGCGATTATTTCTAGGATGGAAAGAAATAAAGGGCAAGAAAGAATAAGAGAGGCAGAGGGTGGCTAGATGGAGTGGATTTGGTTAAAGGCAGCTCTCACCCTTTCGTGTTCAACCATTAATTAAAATTGCCCATAATGTTTGAATGGAGGCAAAACCAGTAGTTAGTAAACTTGACATATGTTATGATAATTTTTAGTCTCCCTATAACTTACACGTTTTTCCTAGATTTATTACATATTGTCGTGCATTCATTTCTTGTCAATGCATTTCTAATATCAGGAAATCTGAAAGAGGCTAAGGATATAGGGATGAATAAGACATTCTTGCTGCCCCAAGGAAAAACCTCCCACATTGAGAGAGCCAGGGACATAAGTAACTATAATATGGTGTGATAAGCTGGGGGAAGATCATGAAAACACAGACTAGGGGGTGATCACCTCGCGATATGGAAGTTGGGGAAGTTCAGGCAGTGCGGGTATGAGCATCTGCAGAGGCACAAAGCAATGAAAAGCATGGCTCGTGTTTTCAGGGCAGCAGGAGTGACGTGTGCTAAGGAGAGAGTGGATAACGTACTGAGGTTCTGAAAAAGCCAGCGCGTTTCCAGCATTCCGTGGAAACACAGGCCTGATAGCTTCACCTTTTGCTTTGAAACTGTCTTTAAACCTTAGCTGAATTATTATTCCCATTGTAAAGGTAAGCAGACCAAACCTCAGACAGGTCAAGTGACTTGTGCAGGCCATGTGGTTGGTAAAGAGCAGAGACAGATTAGAATGATCATGAACATAAAATAGATTTTATTGGTATTGGTTAGAATTTATGGAAAGTCAGAGTTTCGTTTTTTTTTAAAAAAACCTATTCCACAAGGTACACTGTCCTGTTTGGGGCAAAATTTCTGCTTAATCCCCCGAAAAGTATATAAAATTCCACAAGAATTTAATGGTGGTTGTGGATCTATCCATACTCTTGGACTTGAGTGGTGGTAGTGGGGGAGCAGTTCATTTAATTCTTAGCTAAAACATGACAGACACAATATAAGCATGAAAAAGAGTGAGATTTAAAAACAAGGAAATAAAAGTTTAATTCATATTTTGTTTGGCCTGAGTGTAAACAATTTCTTGCTTAAGCTCTTGTTGGATACAGTAAAAAGAGATTTTTCTAAAATGTCCAAAGCAGTGTTTAGTGAATTGGTCTTGGTATGTGTTTAAGGGGATAATTAGAGAAAAGGATGGGTTTAAAAGTGACTTATGCACTATCTCCACTAATTATTTTTAATAAGGAGTGATTCACCATGCAGAGTGCTATTTTTTTCCTTCCCTTTGCATGTCCAAAGCAGAAGCAATGCTATGTGTGTGCTGAGGCATATCAAAGCTAGGCTGAACCTTCCTTACCAGGGCTGGTGGTTTGATGTTAGTTCAAAGGAAACCTCCAATCCCGAAGACTTTTAAATTTCTTTCTGCAAAATAAATTAAATGCAAAAAGCCAATATAAAACTCTCTATGCCTCTGAATGTGAGGGATGGAGCCAGGTTGTTTCTCTCCAAAGTGTTCTTTGGAAATGTGTGTTTTTCTTGCGCATAGCGTACACGTATGTGGTAATCAAAATATGAGTCAGTCTTGGAAAGATGGATCAAGAGTCTAGGGGCTTCTGCTGAAGGCAGCTCTGCTCACCTTCCCTGTGGCTGGCCTAGGGCAGGGCCCAGGAATGCTGAATGCGTGAATGCGATGTGATAATTTACTCTTCACACTGAGGTTGTCTGCAGCACACATGTAAGCATATCACTCCCTCTCCCCAAATAAAGAAAAACATCCTTCATTTGCCCTGTAAGTCCCATGGGGTCTGGCTCCTTCCTCCCTTTCCAGCCCCATCTGGCACCGTCCTCCTCCTGTGTTCCTGCAGCTCCTCCTACCACAAAGCCTTCGCCAAGCTGTTCCCTTCCCCATGAAGCATACTTTCTTACACTCTTTGCATCGGACAGCTGCTTTTACCCTTTAGATCTCAGCTCTCATCACTGCTTTAGGCAAACCTTCTCTGATGTGCTTGCATAGCTCAAGCGTATTACTTGCTCCCATGCTATTCTGCACCTCTGATATTGTGATATAATAATAAATATATATTTGGTCTTCATCCCCAGGTCCTGGCACACAGCTCCTACTCCTAAAGCCCTTGGAATGTCTGTGTGATAGAGCTATGAGGGGTGTTTTTTGTTATCCATAATAAAACCCTTTCAACCATACCTAAGTTTATGCTAATAAGGTGACTCTTAGAGGAAGTGGGGAGGCCAGTTGCCAGAAGGACCAACTATGTGATTTGAGGTTTGGAACTTTCAGCCCCGCCCCCACTGACCTCCACGGAGGAGAGCTGAGCTGGAGGTTGTGCTCAATCAACAATGGCCAGTGATCTAATTTACCCTGAGTGCAGATCCATCTTTCTGGGATGGGCACATATGAACCTAGTCTGCAGAGAGTAATCAATGAAACCAGAAAGACATCCTCTTAATCTCCACCAAGAACTATAAATGTCAAGGGAACTGGCCACTTGACTCTTAAGTGTGTCCTGACCCAGAATATTCTTTCCCTAAAGGCATGTTACATGGGAAGGCAAATAAGAGTTTGCTTGGTAAATCTGGAATCCGCACTAGGGTGGTAAGTATGCTTAATGACGTGCGTCTGCTTCATGCCCTTCCACATAAGAGAAATGCTTGCTCTAGGGCTCTCTTGGACAGTGTCTAATCTGCCTCAGTGGTCTCCCTTATCCATTCTTCTGTGGTTGATCAGTCCCACTTCTGATTAACAGTTGTTTGGCTGTGTCAATAAAGGGATGGCAAGTGTATGCTGTCCTTGCCACCAATCCCCTCCTCTTTGCATGGCTGGTATTACTAATTGATCATGGCCTTCTTTCCCACTGGGCTCAGATGAAGCCTCAAAAGTCCTCCTCTACACAGCATTCCAGGGACCACAGTCAACTGACTGGAATTGGCATGTAACATATAAATGATTTCTCTCTCAGAGAAAGTCAGACAAACCAAGTCTGGTTAGAGTCTATATTTTCTCACTATCACTTGCATACTTCATTCTCAGAGGGCAATTCCAAATTCTTGGTGGGGAGTGTGGCCTCATGACTGCCTTTCCTGTACCACTTGCACGACATATTTACATTTTTACTAGGACCTTCAATGTCTTCATTCATTCACTCCTTCCTTCCACAAATATCTGTTGGGAGTTATTGTACTTAGTGCCAGGCTCTGGGTCTCTCCAGGAACTGTTCTCATGAGATTTTGAGTTGGCTGGATTAAACCTGCCAATGGTTCTAAAGAGAGAAATTTGAAATAGATCCATGGCAGAGTCAATGCTGGATTCCAGTCTTCCCCCAGAGACGTGCACCTGTAGGGTATAGCTTATCCTTTGGGACACTGGTGCCCAAACCAAGACAGCCTGATTCCTTTTAGATTATAGATTTTATTTTCTCCTTGGGTTTGTGTTCCTGTGGGCCCAGGCTTATCTACGAATTCATGCAGTGGTGCCTGGAATACCCCGCTTTTAACAAAGAGATGGTCATGTGTCCCCTTGTATTCCAAAGGCAGCTGTGGCAACAAAGTGTTTAAATATTCTCCCAACACCCCCAAGAAATGCCTGTTACACTGTAATAAGAAAGGGAGGCAATGATTCCACTCCAGAAGTAAAAACGTGGTGGGACAAACAAAAAGGTCTGTTAGGAGGAAGCAGGTAACCGAGGAAGAGCGCCCGCAGGAAGGGAAGGAGCACTGAGCGGGTCGTGAAACAAAGAGCAGGCGAGCGCTGCCGAGCCCCTCCGCCCACCTCCACTGTGGGTGCACCGCACTGTTCCCGCTGATGGGTCGGGAAGGTCCCTGCCCAGCCAGCTTCTCCTGCCATCTGCTCGGAGCTCCCACTGTGCAGCTCCTGCTTCCAGCGCGAGCCCTAATTCTGGGGAGAGGCTTCTTCTGTGTCCTGTGGTGCTTTCCTGGCCACAGGTGACACGGGGCTCAGACACTTGCAGCTGGGGGCCTGTCTGCCAGTTTCCCTCCCTTCACTTCCTCCTTGAAAAGTTTGGGTGTTTAGAAGTGTTCTACATTCATGTCAAGAAGGGAAGTAAAAGAGTGAGAAGAGGGTTTCCCTGGTGGCGCAGTGGTTGAGAATCCGCCTGCCGATGCAGGGCACATGGGTTCGTGCCCCGGTCCGGGAAGATCCCATATGCTGTGGAGTGGCTGGGCCCGTGAGCCATGACCGCTGAGCCTGCGCGTCCGGAGCCTGTGCTCTGCAACGGGAGAGGCCACAACAGTGAGAGGCCCGCGTACCACAAAAAAAAAAAAAAAAAAAAAAAAAAGAGTGAGAGGAGAAAGGAAGAAAAGGACAGCAGAAGAGGCATTGCCACTTAACCTGAAGGGCTTGGATCATGGGTCAGACCTGGGTTGAGATTTCTGACTTTGCCATTTTAAACTCTGGGTGGCTAGACAAGCCTCAGTTTCTTCCTCTATCAGATGGACGTAATTATCATACTGCTAACATAGGGTTGTTGTAAATGAGGCAAGGTAAATGAAATCCTTGGGAAAGAAGCTGGGACGCAGAAATTACTCAAAAATGGTGACGATAGCAACCGTGGTGCTCAGCTGAAGCTTTTGCTCTTGTTGATGGTGATGCTGGCGACCATCTCTCAAAGTAAATCTGGCCCTTTGGATTGACAGCCGTGGGTGACAGAGACTGAAGGTTCCTGTGCACAGTAGATGCAGTTTGACCTTTACCTGGGGAAGAGGATGAGCTGACTAATTCTGAGCCAGGTGGAGCGCTGCTGGAGTGAAAGTTTCAGGAAGATCAATTTGAGAGCTGGAAGGTACCTTGAGGGGAGTCTCTCAAAAGCTGAAGCTTTTGCTCTTGTTGATGGTGACGCTGGCTCCAGCTTTGTTATCTGAGTGAGTTGAACCAGGTGGCCTATGACATCTCTTGTGAGAGTCTATTTTTCATGATTAAGAGAAAAGAGAAATAATAGGCTTAATAGTGAAAGACAAGCACAACTGACATTTGTAGAGCTCATCAAATTTGCAAATCATTTTTATATAAATTTTCATCAGAACCTCTTAGCATATCTGTGAATAGGGATAATTATCCCAATTTACAGTTAAGGAAACTGAGGTTCTGAAAGTCAGATGATCTCTTCAAGGCCACGAGGGTAGCAAAGGGCAGGACTGAGGCTCATCTTTCCAACACGACACTGTGCTGCATTTAGTACTCCCTAAACCGCATTCACATTTGTACCACTATGTCTCTGCTCATGCCTTTTCCTCTGCCTAGAATGTTCTCCCCATCAAAACGTCTCCTCCTCTATTCTGTCAATCTCTTTTCAGTCCTTCTAGAGCTTGTACTGTGAACATGGCACTATCACGGCATTTATCCCCATACGACTGTTTCCTGCAATGGTGCCTGAGCTTGGTGCCTAGAATACCCCGCTTTTAACAATGGGATGGTCATGTGCCCCCTTGTCTTCCAAAGGCAACTGTGGCAACAAGGGTGTTTAAATATTCTCCCAACACCCCAAGAAATGCCTGTTACACTGTAATAAGAAAGGGAGGCTCTTTAAGATAGAAGCCAGTTTTTATTATCCTTGTATTACTAGAACCTATCACATCATCTGACACATAGTAGGTTCTCAATAAATTTTCAACCAATGAATAAGTATAAGTGATTCCCACTAGCCTGGCTGGGGAAAGAGGCATATTTGATGCAGTATAAAAATATTGGAGAAACAATCACTTTTACAGTGGCCTATATGGATCATCATTTGTTTTTTACAAAATAAGACCAAAGTCTTTGGAATTTGTATAACACTTATTGCAACCCATTAAAAATTACAATATACCTTCTTGGAAATTTCGATTGGTCGGCATTTTCAAGGTGGCATTCAGAACCAAAAATTACATTTAAAGGGCTCAATTTGCTGAACATCATTCAATTCCGGGTATACCACAGACAGACACCAAGACAAAGTGATATGTTGTGAGTGATGCTTTCACTAGGGACCTTACTTCTTTAGGGCCTGTTTTTCTTTCTGTCTCATCCTGGGCTCATGGGTCATTTATTTTATCCCCCAAAGGTTCAATCTGATGGTTGTTTTAGACGACTTTGATAGGATTTTAAATGTCATGGCTCTGTGTAGGAGGACGTGATTCAAGGTTAATGAGAGCCCAGACAGCACCGAGTGTAAATCTGGCCCTTTGGATTGACAGCCTTGGGTGACAGAGACTGAAGGTTCCTGTGCACAGTAGATGCAGTTTGACCTTTACCTGGGGAAGAGGATGAGCTGACTAATTCTGAGCCAGGTGGAGCGCTGCTGGAGTGAAAGTTTCAGGAAGATCAATTTGAGAGCTGGAAGGTACCTTGAGGGGGGTTTCTCATATATATGTATATATATATATGTTTGTGTATATGTATGTGTGTACAGGTGTGTGTACGGTATATATATCTGTGTATGTACATATGTATGTATGTGTGTGTGTACCCATTCCTATCCCCTTCTATGCTTAAGGCAGCAGATTTGCAGAGATACACCTACTATGGACTGAATGTTTGTCTTCGTCCAAAATTCATATGTTGACCCCCTACCCCCTCAATGTGATGGTATTTGGAGGTAGGGCTTTCGGGAGGTGATTAGATTTGGAGGGGGCCATTAAAGTGGGGCCCCCATGAAGGAATAAGTCCCCTAATAAGAAGAGACACCAGGGGCTTCCCTGGTGGCGCAGTGGTTGAGAGTCCGCCTGCCGATGCAGGGGACGTGGGTTCGTGCCCCGGTCCGGGAAGATCCCACATGCTGCGGAGCAGTTGGGCCCGTGAGCCATGGCCGCTGAGCCTGTGCTCCGCAGCGGGAGAGGCCACAACAGTGAGAGGCCCGCGTACCGCAAGAAAAAAAAAAAAAAAAAAAAGAAGAGACACCAGAGAGCTTGCTCCCTCCCTCTCTCTTAGCCATGAGAAGACACAGTGAGAAGGGGGCCATCTGCAAACCAGGAAGCAGCCTCTCACCAGACACTGAATCAGAGAGCACTTTGATCTTGGACTTACCAGCCTCCAGAACTGGGAAGAACATAAATGTCTGTTGTTTAAGCTGCTCAGTCTATGGTATTTTGCTACGGTAGCCTGAGTGGACTGAGACAATACTCAAGGAGGTTTGTGAAGCCCATGAAAGTGTGTGCAAACTGTAGTGTGCACGTGTGTAATTTTCACCATATTCTCAAAAGAGGTCCCTTAATGGTGGCTTGTTTCTTCCCCACTCCTCATATTTTGTTGAGGAGAAGGAAGGAATTTTCATTCTACTCCCCAGCAGGATAGAGGATGGGAAGACCAGTTCCGCCTTTTTTTTTTTTTTTTTTTCTCAGCAATCTGGCTCACTCCTCCCCTGGAGCACCTTCTATGTCTGGGGAGTCTGAGTGTGCTCCTTCAGAGCCTCCTGGGCCTCTATCTCATTGGAATCTGCCTGCTGCAGAGGCAGGGCCAGCTTCATAGGTGTGCAGCTTATGCAGTTGCACAGGCCCCTGTGCTCAGAAGGGCCCTGTGCTTAGGTTAATGTTCTACTTTTGTCATTTTGAAATTATTAACAATTTTTAAATAAGGGGCCCTGCATTTTCATTTTGCACTGGTCCTTGCAAATTATGTAGCTGGTCCTGGAGAGAAGGCACATTCTCACTGGCTCTCCATTAAGGAGAAGGCTCTGCCCTTGCAAGGGGAGACCTGTAGTTATGGAGGGTAAATTTCAACTTAGAAGGCATATTTTAGGAACAGGAAGTCCGTTTGGCCACAGACCAAGGCTCATTCTCCAACCAGCTTCATGGGCACGTTTGGCTTTCTAGGGGCAGCGCTGTGTGGTGGTTACAAGTTGGGCCCTGGCACCACTGCTGGATACCAACCCTGGTTCTGCCACTTACTAGTGACATGACCATGGCCAAATGATTCAACCTCATGTCTCTTAGTTTCCCATCCTGTAATACTATCAAATGATTTAACATGTCTAAGTACTTATGGTTCCTAGAACACAGTATGTATTACTGATAATTTCTATTATACTTTGATCTCCATGATGCTGGTACCTTATTTCTCACTTGATTTGGAATTTGAAAGGGGAAGACAGGGCATTATTTACTGGATTCTCTAAAACTCATATCTCAAAAAAAGGTTAAGAACCGCTGATACATTTTTGAAGGAGGGTCGGTCCCTGCAGTCAAGGAACTTGTAAATTCATAGCTTGAAAACTGACATTGTAAGGTAATTTGGGAAAAGAGCTTTATAAGGATTAAAAACTAAACCCTCTAGGATCAGCTGGAGAAAGATAAACCCCTCTCATTTTAAAAAGAAGGCTTTTTTATCATCGTCTTTGTGACATTCTCCAAGGGCAGCATTGATGGGTATCTTCCCTTTCCCAGACAGCAGCCACAAGCATGTATCTGAGACGATGATGTATTTATAAAAAATTTGGTTTTCAACTCAATAAATCAGGTCCATTGTAGTATTTGGGTAGAACTGTGAGCCTGTGACTGGTTTGATAATTCTCTAGAATCATCTTGATTGTTCTCTGAACTCCAAAGGGGGCTGAGTATTTATTCTTTCTCACCATTCCTGAGCTCAAGAAGCTTACGGGCTAGTGAAGCAACCAAAATGGCCAGTGGGTATGCAGGGTGTACTAGGGAGTACAGGGACTGCCTTATTCAGTGTGGGTGGCTGTAAGAAATCACTGCAGACTGGGTGGCTTAAACAACCATTTATTTCTCACAGTTCCAGAGGCTGGAAGTCCAAGATCAGGGTGCCAGTATAGTCAGGTTCTGGGGAGGACCCTCTTCTGGGTTTACAGATAGCTGTCTTCTGGCAGTGTCCCCATGGTTTACTGTTTCCTAGCGAGCTCTCCGGCCTGTAAGGACGCTAATCTCATTCATGAAGGCTCCGCCCTCACCACCTAATCACCTTGCAAAGACCCCACCTCCTAACACCATCACATTAGGATCAGGGTTTCAACATATGCCTTTTGGAGGGGCACAAACATTCAGTCCATTGCAGGAGGGGAGAGGGTACTTTGGCAGCCTAAGGGGCCAGTTGGAAAAGCTTCACAGAGAAGGTTAGCTGTGAACTCCCTGAAGTAAGAGAGTAGAGTTTTCACAGTAGACACAGGTGTGTGTGTGTGTGTGTGTGTGTGATGACTTTTTTTTTTTTTTCCCCGGTATGCGGGCCTCTCACTGTTGTGGCCTCTCCCGTTGTGGAGCACAGGCTCCGGACGCACAGGCTCAGCGGCCATGGCTCACGGGCCCAGCCGCTCCGCGGCATGTGGGATCTTCCCAGACTGGGGCACAAACCCATGTCCCCTGCATTGGCAGGCAGACTCTCACCCACTGCGCCACCAGGGAAGCCTGATGACTCTTTTAAGAAAAGAAAAATGAATGTAAAAATATTAATGCACAGAAATAGCCTGCTCTCATGGTGGTGATAGTGTCAATTTTGGACTCATTCGTGCTCTAAATGAAAATCCTAATTTAAATACTCTTCTCAGCAAGGACTCCCTTGCTCCTCCTTTCTCCCTAGAATGCCTTTATGTTTCTTTAAAAATCATCCTCGGGCTTCCCTGGTGGCGCAGTGGTTGACAGTCCACCTGCCGTTGCAGGGGACACGGGTTTGTGCCCCGGATCGGGAATATCCCACATGCCGCGGAGCGGCTGGGCCCGTGAGCCATGGCCGCTGAGCCTGCGCGTCCGGAGCCTGTGCTCCGCAACGGAAGAGGCCACAACAGTGAGAGGCCCGCGTACCGCAAAAAAAAAAAAAAAAAAAAAATCATCCTCATTTGTGATTCATACCTGGTTTAACAAAATTTCTCCCTGGGATTTTACCATTGGTAAATAGTTTCCTAGATATCCATGATGGGATAAAGATTTGAAAAGCTTTGGGTAGCTTTTCAAGGGCTCTTTCTAAAAGTGTAGGTGCCACAGGGAGAAGTGAGAAGGAAGGGTTATATTGGAACAATGGCCGGGGTTTTATGAACTACTCCTGAGCCCATGAAAGCACAGTATATTTTAGACCAAAGGGAGACATCCTCCCTGCAATTTGTATCAAGAAAAAGGAGAGGGCTTCCCTGGTGGCGCAGCGGTTGAGAGTCCGCCTGCCGATGCAGGGGACACGGGTTCGTGCCCCGGTCCGGGAAGATCCCACATGCCGCGGAGCGGCTGGGCCTGTGAGCCATGGCTGCTGAGCCTGTGAAAAAAAAGAGAGAGTTTTATCAGAAAAGATCTCAAAAAGTCAGGCTTTAGTGAGTGCCTTAGCTCAAATGGTGACCAGATGTGGTCTACCAGGACTACAGTATAAATCCTGTTTCTGATACCTTACAAATAAATATTCAGTAAACACGTACAGAAATCTTCATATAGAAACAAAATATGAACTCAAATCCTTAATAAACAAGGCCAATATGGAAGTAACAGTTTCCTAACTGCCAACATCGGTCTCAGGAGCCCCTTCCTTGATGTTCAACTGCACCTTGAACACGTTCCTCCCATTCTATTCGCATTCTAATGTGCTATTTCCACATTGCATAGTGATGGTGGGTTTAAAACCTCTGTCCCTTTGGGCTGTGAACATCCAGAGGTAGCTTTTGATCCCATGTGCCTAGCACCGTACCCATCATATAACAGATAAAGGAGGGAGGGAAAGAGGGAAGGAAAGAAGAAAGGAAGAAGGGAGGAAGGAAGGCATTCTTACTGTAGCATTGATGCAAATTTCAAAAAGCTCATTTCTTCTGTCTGTTTTGACACAGACCTGTGTCCCCCTGAGCAGAGCTTCTGACATCATCCTGAGGCTTTTGAGCCCTAGGGGTAATTTGGTTCAAAACATTTATGAGAATTTGCCAGGCATTAGGGGGTCCAAGGACTCCAAGGCACAGTTTGCTTTGTGCTTCTAAGTCTTGACAATTTCCCTTATGGCCACTGGGTGACAGTGTGTCCCATGAAATGCTCATTTTTGCGGGGCTGGTGTGTGGCTCCTCCCCAGGCCTAAGGCGCAGAGATTGTTGCTCCTCACTTGGATTTGTTTAATGCACACTTCCAGATTGAATCGACAGCTCGTATTATAGCCATGTGTGTGCAGTATATATGCTTAATTATACTGTGGAATTACATTCAAAAGGGTGAGAATGTGGTTACATGTGTACATTTCCAAAGCCGGCTTCAGTTTGCAGCTTTTGCCTGGGGCTCAGGCAGGGATGATGCAACTGCAGGGGAAGCGGAAGGAAGCCTCAAACCCAATGGCAGGTGGCATCCGTTTGGAGCGAAGGCAGCTGCAGATTTTGCATCCTAGGCCACTGATAGCCATGGCCCTGAGGTCCCTTCCCTTACGCACTTGCTGCCCCAGGTTCAGGTGCTCAGCCTCTGTGCTCTTCCTTCTGCTCCCAGCTGGGCTGCCTCATGAGAACTGGCCCTTAAGGGGGCCAACACCTGGCCCCAGACCTTCTTCCCCCAATCTCCCAGCATTACCTACTTATCCCTACCCGTGCACAGAGCACTGCAAACTTGTCTCTACTATGTGGAATATCAATGACTTTAAATGACATTTATTAGACAGGACTTTAATGTCCAGGGATGTCTATAATGGTGAGGTTTCAGGCACTGGAAAGGTCAATGAGAATGCTCACCAGAATGGAAAATCCTCAAGGTTATCTCCACAGCATCCCTAGCAACTGGGCGTTCCACTGGTGTTGAATACCTCCAGTGACGGAGAACTCACTGCTTTACAAGCAGATCCTTTCCTTCCTGATAGTTTTAATTACTAAATTTTTCTCATTTTCTTTGAGCTGAAATCTGGCCTCCTGTAGGTTTCAACCAGTGGCCCTCATTTTCCCCCTGGGGATATCTAGGCCAGATTTACGGACCTTTTAAATTTCACGTTTTGATCTGGAGGATATGAGACAGAGTCTGAGATTCTGGAGCTCTAACAAGCTCCCAGGTGACACCAACCTTGCTGGTTCAAGGGCCATACTGTGAATAGCAAGGGAGTGGAGGAAAGACCTCGCTTGGGCTTTGAAATTATCCATGGGTTCAAAGTCTAGCATCATTCTCCAGCTCTGAGACCGTAGAAAAGTTACTCAAGTTCCAACCGTAAAATGGGGATAATAAAGCCTAAATGAATAACACCTAATTCATTTATCATGAGACTTAAATGAAATTATGAGTTTGTATCAGCTAGGAATGCTTTCAGTTGGAAGAAAAAGAAACCTAATATTGGCTTAAACTACTGGAGTTAATTTTTCTTGCATAACATGCAATCTGGTGGTAAGTGGCTGCTGGCATTTGTTTAGCTGCTTCATGATGCAAACAAGGATCCAAACTCTTTATATCTTCTTCACGACCATCCTCAGCATATTGGCTTTTCATCCTCATGCTTATTGTATGGTCACCTGAAGGCGGCCACAAATCCAAGTGTGATATGTGCACTCAAGGAAAGAAGAAAGTGGGTTTTTAAAAAAATTAATTAATTTTTATTAATTAATTTTTTGCGCTGGGTCTTAGCTGCAGCACGTGGGATCTTTAGTTGCAGTGTGTGGACTCTTTTTTTTTAGTTGTGGTATGCGGGATCTAGTTCCCTGACCAGGGATCGAACACGGGCCCCCTGCATTGGGAGCGTGGAGTCTTAACCACTGGACCACGAGGGGAAGTCCCACCACTCTTAGTTTTAAGGGACCCTGGCATAACAGATTACTGGCAAAAAGGAATAGGATTGTTATGGTTCATTACCTTGGGCTGGTCACACTGCTACTCTGAACAAAATTGCAGTTTTGTTGGTAAGTGTCTTAGTCTAGTATGGGCTGCTATAAAAAAGTACCATAGACTGGGTGGCTTAAGCAGCAAATATTTCTTTCTTTCAGTTCTGGGGGCTGGGAAGTCTAGGATCAAGGAACCAGCAGATCTGATGACTGGTGAAGGCCTACTTCTGGGTTCATAGATGGCTGTCTTCTTGCTGTGTCCTCACATGGTGGAAAGAGGGCAAGGGAGCTCTCTGGGGTCCCTTTTATAAGGGATTGATCCCATGCATGAGGGTTGCATCCTGGTGACCTGATCACCTTCCAAAGGTTCCACCTCCTAATACCATCACATTGAGGATTAGGATTTCAGTATATGAATTTGGGGGGACCCGGGTGTTCAGTCCATTGCAGCAAGGATGAAATGGGACATAAACATCAGGTAGATAACTGTGTGGTTTTTAAAGCATATTTACAAATTCACGGACACTCCTCCCTTTAAGAAGTGGGATATACGACCCTTCCCCTCAAGCCTCATCTGTAATCAGTGGAATATGGGCAGATGTGATGCTGTGTGACTTCTGAGGCTGGGTCGTAAAAAGTCATGAATCTTCTACCTTGTTTCCTGGAACACCTGCACCTGGAGCCTTGAGATACCTTGTAAGAAGTTGGACTCCCCTGAGGCTGACATACTGTGAGGAAGCCAAGTCACACAGAGAGGGGCCACATGTAGGTACTTTGGTCGGCAGTCGTGGTCTTCCAATTAATCCATCCCAGGTCCCAACAGGTGAGTGAATGAGGCTTCAGGTGGTTCCAGCACCTCCCCCCCACCCCCGCACTGTTGGGTCTTCCAAACCAAGGCCCCAGCATTATGTAATAAGACAAGCCTGTCTGAATTCCCGACCCATAGAATCTGTGAGCATAATTCAATGGTTATTGTCTTTTTTTTTAATTTTTAATTTTATTTTTGGCTGCGTTGGGTCTTCGTTGCTGCATGCAGGCTTTCTCTAGTTGCGGCGAGCGGGGGCTACTCTTTGTTGTGGTACGCGGGCTTCTCATTGCGGTGGCTTCTCTTGTGGGGCACGGGCTCTAGGTGCGCGGGCTTCAGTAGTTGTGGCTCGCAGGCTCGGTAACTGTGGCTTGCGGGCTCTAGAGCGCAGGCTCAGTAGTTGTGGCATGCAGGCTTAGTTGCTCTGCAGCATGTGGGATCTTCCCGGACCAGGGCTCGAACCCGTGTCCCTTGCATTGGCAGGCGGATTCTTACCCAGTGTGCCACCAGGGAAGTCCCTGGTTATTGTTTTAAACTACTAAACTTTGGAGATAACTTTTTGCGTAGTAATAGTACCTGGACTAGAAACTAATAGAATTTGCCACGGTGTGTTTCCCACAGGGCCTGGCAGAGAGTAGCTGCTCAAAATTATGCTACTTATTAGAACTTCTCTTTACTCTCTCCAAAGCTGTTTACTTCTTTGGCACCAAAATTTCGACTAAACAAGACGTGATAAGGATCTTAATTTTTTTCTAATGTTTTTCCCTTGAGTTGATTTCATTTTCCTTCACCAGCCTGCTTGCTTTCCTCTGAGTGTGTCTCTGGTGACTCTTTTTTGAGGTCTGGCTTCCAAAACAAATGATAGTAACTGTTGAGATTTATAGAATGATTTTTATGTGCCAAGCCCTTTGATAAGCACATTACTTTATGAGGTTAGGTACTCATACCCATTTTAAAGTTGAGGAAACTGAGGCACAGAGGGGATAAATACTTGCCCGAATTCGCAGGGTTAGTAAGTGGTAGAAGCCAAGCCATCTAGTCTAGCTGTTCTTCATCGTGGAAACCAATATGTTGTCTGTGTTAGGACTATTGCAGTAGGAACATGGGCCAGAGAGTGCTTTTGAGATTCTGTGGGGTTTGGGGGAAGAGACATATTACATGTATGAACAGCTCAGTAAAAACCATGCTGGGAGGAGAGGAAGTCATCTGGAAGATTTTTCAGGTCTCCAAGTTCCCACATTCTCTGGCTCCTGGTATTTGTCCCTTCAGCATCACTTCTGGAAATACTGTTCCTGCTGTTCACATCACTCCTGACTCTTGTTCTGCCCAGTTGAACACCAGCAAACATTTATTAAGTCCACCTTGGCTCCCTTTGGGGTGTGTGTTTCTGACTTGCCTTCTTGATGAGATCTTCTCTTCCCTTCCCTCTTATCTCCCCATCAGGCCCTCCTCTGCGCTAGGTCTCAACACCACACCAGTCTTTTGTCCACGAACCGTTTGTACTGGCCACAAATAATCCCTTCCCTCTGCCTCCCCCCATTCTGTATCCGTTGCCCAGCCCATTCATTGCCAACTGCTGCCATTCAGATGCTCGATGACGGGCTGCCACTCTCTTCCTGATTACCCCAAATGACCCCGGACACCAGCCCTACTCGTCTCTGTTTCTGGGGCAAAACAGACTAAACTGATCTTAGTAAATTCCTCAGGGGTCCTGGTTATCACTACTTCCTTTTCCAAGTGCTCATAATTTATAACCATATTAGATAACTTTGACTGAGACTGACAGCAAAAATCACTGAAATACTTTCTTTTAAAGAACTGGAATAACACATACTTGTCTTCAGTCTTCTGTCAGTAACAATAACAAGTTTCCTTCTCCCAACCACTCCCTACCTACTTGCCAGAGCCAATCACTTCAAATTTGAAAGGTTCTTTTGGTCTTCACTGCTCTTATTTCTAAATAGTGAAGTTACTATTTTTTCCTTAATTTAAAAGTTGTGAACATTTTAGATCTACTTTCTGTTAGAATTCTCATGCCTCTTATTTTCTCTTCTATTCATATGTTTATATGATAATTTTTAGTTTATTCAATAACCAATTTTAACAGTACTTTGACTAGGAACAGGTTACTGAGCCAATTAGGGTACTATGATTACATTATGAAAATTTCAAGCAAATCGTTATATAAAAAAAATACCATGAACACCCGGATACCTATTATCTTACTTAGTCATAACCTAACATTTTGCCACAATTGTTTCGGGCATAAAAAAAAGCATTATAGGTACAATTGAAAACCCTTTGGGTTTCTCTTCCTAATCTCATTCTTGTTCTTCTCCTTACTTATTTCCTTAGAGTAACCATGGTCCTGAAGTTCTGTTTGTCATTCTGTGAATTATTTTTTTACTTATATTATATATACAAGTATTCCTAAATGATATGTAGTATTGCTATGTTTTAAAATTCAATGTAAATGGCATAATACTTTATTTAGCCTTTTGTACCTACTTTCCCCCTCAATATTTGCTTTTTAGATTTATCCATGTTGATAAATGTAACTCTGGCTTTTAAAACTAATGTATGGTATTTCATTGCATTGCTGTAACGCACTGTATTAATCTGTTTTCCCAATGATAAACAAAATTTCTTTTCTATCCATTTTTTGCCATTATAAACAGTGCTGCAAAGAACATTCTTATAATTGTTTTCTTGTGCAAATGTGGAAGAGTTTCTCTGAATATGATGAATTTTGGTATATAAGCATTGGCAATTTTACAAGGTATTGTCAAATTGTTCTCCAAAATGGTTGAAATAATTAAATACCCACCAGCACTTTATGAGGGCTTTCCTGGAACGGTCAGACTTTATTAGTATTTTTTCAATATCATGGACATAAAATGGCATCTAAATGTGATTTCAGTTTGCATTTCCCTTTCACCTGTAAGGTTGAAATCTTTTCATAAGGTTATTGGCCAGTCTTTGTGGAGTAAATGTTGTCTCACCTTCATTTGCTCAGATTTCAATGTACCTATTGTTAATTTTTCTAAAGCAGATGTTCTGACATATCTGCCAAAGCCTGCCCATGATATTTTCCATACCAGCTAAGATGCGTTGGCCTCAAGTAATAGAGCACCCAACGAACAGTAGCTTAAATAACAAAGACATATTATTATCTCACGTAACAAGAATCACGGCAGTAGTTGGCTCCAGAGTAGGTTTAGACCTGGCTCTCCTTGTCTTTTTCCTCTGCCGTCCTCAGCATGTTGGCCTTATCTGTTGGGTGGTCCTGAGGCCACTGCTGCAGCTCCAAGTGTCATGTCCTTATACCACACAGGGAGGAGCAGGAAGGAAGATGGCAGGAGTCAAAACTGGGCCTTTGCCTTTGGTTGCTCTCTTTTACCAGGGAACAAGTTCTTAGAATCCCTCTGAAGTCTTGCACTTACATCTCATAGGCCAGAACCGGTCACATGTCTGTATTAGATAGATTGTTGGCCTTTGGGAATGGGATGTCATGGTTGGTTTAGGCCAATCCCAATTCATCCCGGGAGCTGGGCAGACTGCATCCCAAACAAAATCTAGCTGCGTAGACAAATGAGAAACGGTTGTTGTGCAGGCTGCCAAAGTGCTCCCTTTCCCCAAATCAGCAGGTCATCTACAGCTCCTATTTTTTGTCTCCTGGACACCTCCCTCTTTAGTCCTCTATCCAGATGGTTCCTTCCATGGCCTGCTTCACAGCTGTCCCCTTTGAGCTTCCCTTTAGTATTCTTCTCTGTTGGGTCCCTTTCCTGAATGCCATGTTTTCCTCTCATTTTTTCTGTCTCTTTTTGCAGAAGCCCAACCCGTCAGTAACTTCCTAAAAAATAATGCATAGGAGACACATGCACTGAACCTGTTGGTGTGAAATTGTCAATATTCCATCCTCACATTTGATTCATCATTTGGTTGGTATAGAATGCTAAGTTTCAAAATAATCTCCACTCAGAATTTTGGAGGCCTTGCTGCATTATTTTTCTATCCCCAATGTCTAGAAGTGCAAAGGTATCCTGACTACTGGTCCTTTGATGAAAACTCTCCTTCTCTTCTCAAAGGCTCTCCAGATCTCCTTTTTATCCCTGGCCTTCTGGAATTCCACACAGCTGTAGCATGGCACTGGGCACTCAGAAAGCTCCTTCAGGCAGACTTCTGTTCTGAAGTCCTGAGAAATGTTCTTGTTTTATACTTCTGATGTTCCCTTCCCTCCATTTGCCAAATTCCTGGAATTCCTGTTGGTTGCATGACAGACTTTCTGAATTAACCCCCCTAGTATTCTTAGCATTTTTTGGCCTAATTTTCCTCTCTTAATTTTTTTGTTTTCCTTTCTGTGAGGTTTTTGGGTTTGATTGTCCAAACTCCTTATTAAGTTTTTTATTTGCTTTCATATTTTTAATATCTAGGGACCTTTTCTTTTCTTTTTTTAAAAATTTGAAGTCTTTATTTTCCTCTCTAATCTCATGCCCCTTCCTCCCTCCCATGATATAACAACTATAAGGAATTTGGTGAATTTCCTTCCAGTTCTTGTTGTGTGCATTTGCTTTGTGTATGTGTGTCCATAAACAGTATTATTTCTTAAATGTTCATAAATGACATCAGATTGTACTTAACATTCTTCAACTTATTGTTTTAAACTCACAGGTATTTGGGATTGACTCTTGCTATTACACTTTGATTTAACTGATTCATTTTAGTGCATGATATTCTAGTAATTATAGACTACACTAGACTAATTTTTCATATATTTACTAGGAACTCTTTCTTGTTCTTTAATAAATTCCCTTTCATAGCATCACATTTTATGTATAAAATATCACTCTGATGTTATACTTTTTTGAGATTTTCTTCTGTTTCCTGGATTTTCTGTTGTCTCTAGGTTCATTTTCTTCTGCCTTGCTTTTAGTTTGCTTTTAGTTTTTTTTAGTGTCTCTCATGGTGGAATCTTTGCTCCTATGTATGAGGATTCCTTGTCTATTTGTCCACATTAAGGAAGCAGGCACTGAAAAGATCACTTGGAAGCTCTGAGTGCGTGGGCTGGGCTTGTTGATGTGGGAGACTTTATGTAGGATGATTGGAGCCTAGGGTAACATTTTGATGGGATATCTTCAAAATCAAAATATGTAAGCCTTATGAAGCAACTGACAAAGGATTAATCTCCAAAATTTATAAGCAGCTCATGCAGCTCAATAACAAAAAAACAAACAACCCAATCCAAAAATGGGCAGAAGACCTAAATAGACATTTCTCCAAAGAAGATATACAGACTGCCAACAAACACATGAAAGGATGCTCAACATCTTTACTCATTAGAGAAATGCAAATCAAAACTACAATGAGATATCATCTCACACCAGTCAGAATGGCCATCATCAAAAAATCTAGAAACAATAAATGCTGGAGAGGGTGTGGAAAGAAGGGAACACTCTTGCACTGCTGGTGGGAATGTGAATTGGTACAGACACTATGGAGAACAGTATGGAGGTTCCTTAAAAAACTACAAATAGAACTACCATATGACCCAGCAATCCCACTACTGGGCATATACCCTGAGAAAACCATAATTCAAAAAGAGTCATGTACCAAAATGTTCATAACAGCCCTATTTACAATAGCCCGGAGATGGAAACAACCCAAGTGTCCATCATCGGATGAATGGATAAAGAAGATGTGGCACATATATACAATGGAATATTACTCGGCCATAAAAAGAAACGAAATTGAGCTATTTGTAATGAGGTGGATGGACCTAGAGTCTGTCATACAGAGTGAAGTAAGTCAGAAAGAGAAAGACAAATACTGTATGCTGACGCATATATATGGAATTTAAGGAAAAAAATGTCCTGAAGAACATAGGGGTAAGACAGGAATAAAGACACAGACCTAATAGAGAATGGACTTGAGGATATGGGGAGGGGGAAGAGTAAGCTGTGACAAAGCAAAAGAGAGGCATGGACATATATACACTACCAAACGTAAGGTAGATAGATAGTGGGAAGCAGCTGCATAACACAGGGAGGTCAGCTCGGTGCTTTGTGACCGCCTGGAGGGGTGGGATAGGGAGGGTGGAAGGGAGACGCAAGAGGGAGGGGATATGGGAACATATGTATATGTATAACTGATTAATTTTGTTATAAAGCAGAAACTTAACACACCATTGTTAAGAAATTATACTCCAATAAAAAAAAAATTATGCTTAGCTGGGCTTCCCTGGTGGCGCAGTGGTTGGGAATCTGCCTGCTAATGCAGGGGACACGGGTTTGAGCCCTGGTCTGGGAGGATCCCACATGCCGCAGAGCAACTAGGCCCGTGAGCCACAACTACTGAGCCTGCGCGTCTGGAGCCTGTGCTCCGCAACAAGAGAGGCCGCGATAGTGAGAGGCCCGCGTACCGCGATGAAGAGTGGCCCCTGCTTGCCACAACTAGAGAAAGCCCTCGCACAGAAACGAAGACCCAACACAGCAAAAATAAATAAATTAATTAATAAACTCCTACCCCCAACATCATCTTTAAAAAAAAAAAATTATGCTTAGCTAAGAGACAGAGGAATACACCAGTATGGTAACAGTAGTTGTATGTCTCTCTGGTTGATGATATTATTGGTGATTTTCTTTTTTGGTTTCTTCCTCCTCCTTTTTAAAATTTCCTTATTTTCTGTAATAAACATATATCACTCTTTTAAAAGGTAAAGAGATTTATTTTCTTTTTAATAAAAAATAAAAACCTTGGAAAAAAAAAGATGTAAGCCTTTATTATCTAGGACCATTTCCAATCTGGTCTTGATAGGCTCTAACAGTAGGTCTCTGTAACATCAGGTTTATGCAGCATTAACTTATTCATATTTCTCAAGATACTGAACTTCCTTAGGCCTCAGTTTCCTTGTCTGTAATCAGATGGAGTTGGGCTAGGTGACCCAAAGGACTCATTCCACTCTGTAGTTTTATAATATGATTCAGGACAGAGATTAGTTAAGAGACGGAAGAATATTAGAAGGAATCAATTATGCCAAAATATAAAAATGCTTTGAAGCCGTCAGGAGATAGGCTCCTAAAAATCTAATAAAAATTTTGACTCATTGGGGACGTGACTCAATGGGAGATAATTAGAAGTAAATTTGGAAGGGAGGACTCAAGAACGGCTAATATTTAGTGGCAATGCCTTAATTAATTTCGCCTGTGCCCTTGGGATGTTGAAGTCACTAGGCTTTGCAGTCTGCCTCTTGGAGCTGAATTGCACACGTAAGCTGGATGTTGCTGATTGAATGGGGCATTATAGATCCAGAGAGAAGGAAGGAGTGTTAGATTTTAATTTATAATAACCCATCCAAGACCCTGGGTCTTAGGTTGACAGATCCCTACACAAAGGTCAACATCTTGGAGGATTTCTAAAATTAGATTCTTGTTTACTCCTCAAATGAAGCTGTGTTCTTCTCCCCTGGTGTTATATGAGGTTAAGGGACTCTCAAAAGGTGATAGGGAAAACATTACTTGGAGATTTCACGTTTCTGCAGAGAAATTTTTATTAGGGTCTGATGTGTATGTGTGTATTAAAATTAAAACTAAGTCTTAGTTTAAACTCTCTTTGCTTATTTAGACCGTAAATTCCTGCAAAATTGGTGCCCCTGTCCTCACGGTTTTATGTATCTCTCATACAATGTGTGCAGTTGGTGTTTATTACACATTTGAGTAAATGAATATATTGAGATGAAAACATGCCCTGGGAAACTGCTTCCTTTTCATCCACCTCTAATTCAGGTTGAAAATCTATAGGTCACCATCCAAGTTCAACATGTTTTAAGCAGGCGGAGGATTGGAACTGGGGCTTGTTTAAAAGTTAAAAGTACATTCAACTCGATTTGATGGAATTCCAATGTCACAAAATACCTTGAGGAGTAACATCTCAGCCAATACTCCTTACTTCAGCAGCATGACTTGTCCTGCAGTCACCTCAATATCATATTGCTGAGCTGAAATACAGCTAACCTGTCATAATGGTATTTACCCAGAGCACAGGGGAGAGTGATGCCCGGGGAGACATTTAGGGGAGATTTCCTGGATTTACGATATTGATTTTTGGTCTTTGTATGAGGAAGAAATTAACATCCCTCCTCCTGGAAATATATTTTCTGTAATGAGCCTGGTTAACTTCATGAAATACAGCTTACCAAGTTAGTGTTTGCCAAGAAGGGGAACTGGGTTGGATTCAGAGGGGGGTGGGCAATCTCACTCAGAGATAGGGCTCTGTCAGACTGCAGACAAGGAAGGAGAAGATTTAGGCTGTCTTTGGTTTTGGCAAAGCTGATGAAAGACAAGCTTTAGTTGGGGAAACTTGTTGAAGAAAGGTTGGAGGGGAGAGAGGATTTCCATAGTAGCACAGACTTGGGGGCCACTTTTTATGTTTTTGTTCTGAAAAAGGCCATTCATTCATTCATTCATTTCAACAAACATTTACCAAAGGCTAGACTCATTACTAAGGATGTAGGGAATTGCTTTTAGGGAGCTAAGACACCAGAAAAGAAAACAACCCAGACCAGCCTCATAGCAGTTGAAAATGGAGACTTTAACTCTTGGGGAAATTCAGACTCTCCCCTGAGCATTATAAAATGGGAAACTTCATTTTGGCAAAGCCTAATGTCAAGGTATCATCTTTACATCTTCTCCAGCACCTTACACAGCATCTGGCCTGAACTTTGTTTATTTTATTTATTTTTTTAAAAAAATTATTTATTTATTTATTTATTTATTTATTTTTGGCTGCCTTGGGTCTTCGTTGCTGCGTGTGGGCTTTCTCTAGTTGTGGTGAGCGGGGGCTGCTCTTCGTTGTGGTGCACGGGCTTCTCATTGCGGTGGCTTCTCTTGTTGCGGAGCACAGGCTCTAGTCGTGTGGGCTTCAGTAGTTGTGGCACTCAGGCTCAGTAGTTGTGGCTTGCGGGCTCTGGAGTGTAGGCTCGGTAGTTGTGATGCACGGGCATAGTTGCTCTACGGCATGTGGGATCTTCCTGGACCAGGGATCGAACCTGTGTCCCCTGCATTGGCAGGCGGATTCTTAACCACTGTGCCACCAGGGAAGTCCCTGGCCTGAACTTTGTAATCAGTTCTCCTAAAAATACACCTTTCATCATTTCTCCCTTTCTTAGGGATCTACAATGACTTCCTGTGTTGCTTGCTGAACTCAAGATCAAAAGCCTATGCCTGAGTTTTAAGGCTTCTCATAATTTAGCTTATCTTCCTAATGTATATTCCATATATTCCATAAAGGAATAGCCCCCCAGGGGGCCCTCTTTACTTTTGAGATTGCCCTCAGACAGCTGGTACTCTGACTGAATCTTCAGCTTGTTAACAATGTTGGTAGGTAGAGACCATGCACTTCATCCCTGTGGCAATGGGCACATGGACGGGGGTTTGGTTGGGTCTGCAACAGACGTATGAGCTCTGGGAGCCTGCTGGGAGGGCTTCCTTTTCTCCTTTTCTCTACTCCCAGCAGCAGACCCAGGTTGTGTGGACAGAGAGGCCTGAGCTAGGCAGTGGGTATCAGTCTTTTTAGAGGCCAGAGCAGGGTCCAAGGGGAGGGTGGGTTGCAGGGCTGACTGTCATTCCCCAAACAGCCTGGGTAGCCACTTAAGTCTGCAGAGCTGCCTCTATCAAAATGCTTGTGTGAGGCATTTTATGCTAGTTTTTGTTTGTTTTTAAAGTAAGAGCTAGAAGGAAATCATCCTGAACTCTGTCATCCCAAGGAAAGGCGAGGGGAAATTTGAAGTTTTGCACGTGCTCTTTTTTTAAAAAATATTTATTTATTTATTTGGCTGCACTGGGTCTTAGTTGCCGCATGTGGGATCTTCATCGCTGCGTGTGGGATCTTTTAGTTGTGGCATGCAGGATCTAGTTCCCTGACCATGGATCGAACTCAGGCCCCCTGCATTGGGAATGGGGAGTCTTAACCCCTGGACCACCAGGGAAGTCCTTGAACACGCTCTTGAGAGTAACTAACCCGCCATCTACCTGCCGTTGTTGGCCGGTCCAGGGCAGACCTGGCTCAGAGGATGGGCAGTAGGTGATCGTGGGGCATGCCCCGTGGAGTCCACCCGTGGTGTTGCCGCCGGTGTGTGATAGCAGCTCGGGCTGTGATTCTAAGCTCTGTCCAGTGTGGAACACAGGGAAGGAAGAGCCTTAGGAACCGCTGAAGTCACTTGTTGCTCTTCACTGCTTTAAGGAAGTGGGGGAACAACAGCCTTCCCACAGGATGCAGGGCTCCTCCCAGCGTCATCCAGAGAGGCCAGTTTTTGTGGAAGACGCTTCACCGCTCCGTCGATAACATTCAGCACTCCCCGCCTTGCCTCCACCCTCAGACCTTACTTCTCACTAGCTTGTCTTTTGTTCTTCTCCTTCAGCCCCTGAATCTTTACTCTGAAATCCTTCCTTGAAGGGCTGCCCACTGGACGGAGCTCCCTGTGTACTTACCTGCTCTTGTCCCCCTTCCCCTGCGAGCGCCTGGCTGCTGTCCCCGGACCAAGCTACCCTGACCGAGCTCCTCTCTGCTCTGGCCGCTCCTGCAGGGGCCACACACTACACTCAGAAACATGGCCAGACCCCTCACGCCTAATTCCAGTGCACCTTGTTTGTCAAAAGGAAAAAAGGCTTTCTCATTTTGAAACTCAACAGGACAATCCTGGAGGCTGTTACAAACTCTCACGATGTATCCTTCAGGTGAACCTGCCATCAGAGTGACAGTACTTCCTGTTTGAGAAAAAATAAAAACGAAAGGGTCACCTGTTCTCCAGCCCTTTTCTCACCTGTATTTTCCCACCCCCACCCCCACCCCCCCAAAAAACCAGAAAACACTGAAAAAATTGTTGGTAGATAGCCGCTGCCTTGAAGAGCGCCCCTACAGGCCAGCCCCAGGCTTACCTTTGTCTGGGACCCACCCACCCTTCCACAACCCAGGAGCAAAAGGGTTCATGCAGGCAGGGGGCACCAGCCTCCCACCGTCTGCTCTGTGTGGTCTGAGCCCAGCCGCACAGCTGGTGAAATGCTCGGCATCCACCCTGTGCAGCCCTGTGGGACCCACTCTGCGCTCTTTCCACCCTCTGTGTTTGCTCTTCTTCTTTGCCTGTTCATATTCTTGCCATTTTTAAAGACCCAACACAGCAAACTCCGTCTGTGCATTTAACAACTATTTACTGAGGGGCTGCCATGAACACAGTGGTGTAAGACAGACATTGTTAGGCCCTCACAAAGCCTAGAGTCCACAGTGGGGAGAGAGACATTCATCTAACAATCATCCAAATCAGCGTAAATTGTGTGATGTGGGCCATGCAGAGGGTGTATGGTAGGAGGTTGGTGTGGTGGAGTCTGTGGGAACCTGCACCTGGGCACCTGACTGGGCCTCTGTACCCAGGACCTGAACTTGACCTGGGTTGGGAAAGGGAAGGGGAGGTCAGGGATGCCTTCCCTGTGGTCCTGGCCTTTGGGCTGAGGTCTGGAGTATGAGTGGACATTAACTAGGCATATAGGAGGGAAGCACGGTGTGTTTGAGGAACTGACAGTAGCCAGTGTTGTGGCTTGCAAGCCTCATTTTTTTCATGGACTCTCCTAGGATTTCCCAGAATTATATCCTTGTATCCTGTTGTTGATTCATTAAAGAACAGATTAACGGTTTCAGTAAGCTTTAATTTAGGACCAAGCATGCACTGTGAAGGGCGCTGGGCATACAAAGCCTGCTACAAACTGCAACACTACTTTTTCACTTTTTGCTTTCTCTTTTGTAGTGCTCAGCCCACCTTTAGGTATTGTTCATTGCTTGCTCCCCCTTCCCTGTATCTCATCAGAGGCTGTAAGTTATATCCTGAAGCGATCGTCTGTCCTCCTTATTAGAGTATCCCCAACCCTGGAACAGAGCCTGGCCTGTATAGTAGGTGCTCAGTATATATTTGTTGAATAAATACTTGTGTTGAATGAACTCCTGATGAGACAGGGTTGTGACCTTGTTGTGTATTGGTTGGTTATGATTTCAAATCCACTTGTTTATGACTTAAGTGAAGGTGTTGGGATCTAAGGGTGGATTTGTTTACATCGAGGAAGATGTGCCAGGATGATGTCATCAACATTAGTTGTAGCTCGGCTATGGAGAGGCGTTGCTTGATTTGAGCCAGAAATCTAGCAGCTGATGGACAGAGGTTTGCAAAATAGAATCCATCATGATAAAACAAAGTCCTATGAATTTCCAGGAGAAAGTACTTTAAGAGATAATAATAATAATAATGATAATGACAATAATAATAATAATAATGCAGCTTAACTCAATTCTCTCAATGCTATGTTGCCTTCCCAGTGAGTTCCTAACTTTACAATACAGAGTTCAAAGGTATTTAGCATACCAGGTAAGCACCACATATATTTGATTTTTTGACATTTGAGAAGCAGAGGAGATAGACAGAATCTCTGGCCACTTCCCATTTCAGCTTGCTGGGTCACTGCCTGAACTCTCACATACAGAGGTGACATGAAAAGCTGGTGTTTTATTATTACCTCCCTTTATGGCTTATTGCCTCCATTAAAGAAAAATGGGTCTGAGATGGGATCCTTCAACCCCGGCTCTGAAGAGGCTAGCCTGAACCCCAGGGGAGGGCTAGGGGTCACTTTACACCCCTGTGAGCCCCATGCAGGAAGTTCTTAGGGGGAAAACTCATTAACCATGGAATGGAATTCTATTTGGAGCTTTCCAGGTCTGTAATAACCTCTCCAGTGACCTCGCCCAGACTCACAAGTATGCTGGCTGTGCACTGGCTGGTTTGGCTTTCTCGTCTGTGTTTTAGACGATGGCTTCGAGGAAGACAAGAGGCCGTGGTTCAAGGGAAGCAGCAGTGAGCCCCAAGGAGACTCTGCCAATTACCGCACCTGTCAGTGTTCAACAACAGATCAAATGAATTCAGAGACCCAAACAGTATGCAGAAAACTGAACACAATTATCTAAGAAATTAAGTTATACAGTTGCCATGACCTTTAATCAATCATCCAACCGTTAATGTTAATTTTGTGATCTAAAAATCATAGTTCTATTTGCATTTTAATGGCTGCTAAATGAGTGTCATCAGGAAGAAATAATGGCAGGGTGGCCTTTTGCTACAAATTCTTGCTTCCTAATGGTGATGCAGAAAGCGAGGAAAACGGTGTTTGGAAAAGGTTTTGTTTCGCCTTCTAACAGATGTATGGAGCTGCCCTTCTCAAATGAGAAAACAAGCAGTTCCCCACAAATACCACCACCTGTTGTTATAAATAAATCCAAGCTGTAAAATGGCACGTACTCTTAATGGCAAAATCATTACGGGCATCCTACCCCCCTCCCGCCAACCCTTCATTATAGCCCCTTAACACCTTGTTTCTCAGTCATGTACCTTTTTAAGCTTTCGACCGGCCATCAGGCCCCATCCCTATCCAAGAGAGATGGCCTGTGGATTTGTGGCTAAAAATAAAAAGTTACCAACCTCGGGGAGAATGATCACACATCCCTTTGCACAGTTTAAGCGGCTAGAAACTGGCTACGTGCCACTCCATATTTAGGGTTCTCTTAAAATCTTAATCCAGACATCCAGTGGTGTATTTCATAGCTAATGAACCTAACCTTCAAGTAGGAGCATAAAATCCTAATTAAATCAGGGCATCGTGAAGTTATTGGCAGGCTGTTTATAATTCGGTAGAATCTTGTTTCTATGAGTAGTTATACAAAAATTATAAAGCATTAGAACTGGAATGTTGTATCCTTTAATTATCTCCTTATCTATCTCCAAACTCCTTTAATCTACAGACTGTGTCACTTCTTATATAAATATTGATTGTTTAGCAGGCCCAGGATATTATACTTACTAAAATATTGTGTTTCTCACCTGAAACTCAGCTTCTTGCCTCCACTCTCTTGGGAGAAGTTTCATATGAATTGTTTCTTCTGATGAAAGAGGTCTTGAACTTATAAATTTGGGAAAAAAGCTTAAAAAATAAAGTGCTTCAGATATTTTCTGAGTACAGGAAATTCAAATAGGGAAGGGAGGAGAAAATATTAGAGATGAATGCTAACTTATTTTTTTCTTCCAAGGAAAGTGGGCAGGGGGATGTTCCTGCAAAGATTGCAACACTCCATATTTCATAAAAGATTTATTAGCAATGATGGAGGGAGATTGCTGAGAGGAACCCTGATAAATGCCTTGCCTTTTTTCCGCTGCTTTAAAATTATGGGTTCTGTCCATAAAGTACTGATTAATTCATATTCATTCAATGACATACCCTCTTTTTCTCCCCCAAGCAAAGATTGTAAGCATTTTACTTCAACAAATAAAGAACTCTGGGTGGGATGCATACTAATTCATTTAGCTCTAGAACTCGCACTACAATTTATGCAGCTAATCACAGCAAAGCAGGAAAGATTCTTTTCTTTTCCTGTGACAAGTCCTGCCTACCTTTCAGCATTTTTCCCCCAAAGGTATTATTAATCTCTAAACGTCACGAAACTGAAGACTTATCTAAGACCCTTTAAAACAGTGTGGCATCATACGTAGCAACTCCCAAAGAGAGAAGTTGCTTTGCTTTTCTAAAAGACTGACTGTAGCAATTGGAGTCTTTTTTCCTTGCTTAAGGAATCTGGATAAAGTAACTGGTGCCTGTTCTAAACTTCCAGAGGAAATTGGTTGGATTTTAAACACAGTATTTATTTTGGAATACTGGGTGGTTCAGGCCTAGAAAAATGGAAAAGTCCTTGGAGGGAAGAGAATAGATGTTGGGCAGCAGATGAAGAGCCAGCAGAGGCTGTTCGCTCAGGAGTTTACCTGGGAGAGACACAGCTATGGCAGTGGGATGGATGGGACTTCCTGCTGCATAAGGTGGTCTGACAAATTACTTTTATGCACTTCTCAGAGAATCAGCCAGTATTTTTCAAATTTAATGAATTTTTAAATTATCAGAGTAATGTACTCCTATTGAAAATATTGGAAAATGTAGACAAGTACTAGCAGAAGAATTATTTCACAAGCACTGTGCTAGACACCATCCTGGATTATTTAAGGAGATTTCCATGAAAGAAGGTTCCTTAAATCTGATTGGGGAACAATGGGCTGTAACCTCCATGAGGGTAAGTATCAGGTCTGTCTTGATCACTTGGCCCAGTCCTTGGTACTCTAGATGCTCACTATGTATTGGTTGAAGGAATAAAATTGTAAACAAACAGTAAAAACAGTGCATGTCCAAATTTGATTTTGGATAATTTTGATTGAGAGAACTAGAAGTATTGGTGTGAGTAGCTGTCTAGACTTTTGAGTAATTTCCAAGTAGTTTTGTTAAGGATCTAGTTTAAATAGATAGAAAATGACCAGACGTCAAGTTGCGGTGGAGAGGGGGAGTGCTATTTTCCATCGAAAATAAGACTACTTGGGGAATGCTTCTCCATGCCAACTACGGAACAAAGTTTAACCTACCTCTCTTATAGCAACTCTCAGAAGTATGCTTTTTTTTTTTTTTTTTTTTTTTTTTTTTGCGGCACGCAGGCCTCTCACTGTTGTGGCCTCTCCCGTTGCAGAGCACAGGCTCTGGACGCACAGGCTCAGCGGCCATGGCTCACGGGCCCAGCCACTCCACGGCATGTGGGATCTTCCCGGACCGGGGTACGAACCCATGTCCCCTGCATTGACAGGCGGACTCTCAACCACTGCGCCACCAGGGAAGCCCAGAAGTATGCATTTTTATCTTCATTTTGTAATTTGGTTCAGAAAGCATAAGTGATTGTTCAAGACCTTAGTTATTAAGTGGCACACCTGGGATTCAAACTCTCCTTTGTGTAACTCCAACACTGTGTTCATAACCACCATGCTTTACTGCGTGGAGTCTGGGTCAGCCAACGACAGGGGCCAAACACAGGAGCATATCCAGGGTTTGCACATAGGGATGTTTAGAAGATCCACTGTGGGGAGCTAAGTCCAGGGGAAGAATATGTGGGATTCCTGAACTTTTAATCCAGGGTCTACTGAGGATCCAAGATCTGGGAAATACATTTGCCCAAGACTCACACAGCTTTGAAGAAGCTGAGTTCTGATCAGATTGGCAGTGAGCGCTGGCAAAGCCAGGGATCAACACTCAGGGAGCTGGTAACTGGCATTGAAGGACAGGAAACCTAGCCATTGGGGGCTGACACGTAAGACTCTGTGTTTGGCTACTGGGAAGGTTGGGGCTTTCCAGTTGAAAACTTGAGATGCCACATGGGGGACTCAGCCCCTGGGAGAAACAGAATGAATCATGATTGACTCCTCAAGGCACCCTGCTGCCGTGGAGGCCATCCCATTTGTCTTATTTGGAGACAAACGTAGTACCAGTGCCTGGAATAGAACTAAAAGGGAATCAGGTTGACTCAGTTACCAGGGTTGGATGGTGTGGTTCAGTGAGGGTGCGGACTACCCCATGTTCGTCTGACCTTAGGGAATAGTCACATCTAATATATGGGACTCAGGTTCATGTTTACCAAGGTTCATTGATATGTTGGATATTTCAAGCTTTCTCCTTTAATAATAAGGAGCACTAATAGTTGTGCATCTAATACATGTCAGGAACAGTGCATAGCCCTTTGCATCTCATTTAGTCCTCACAGCAATTTTGGGTGGTAAGCACTGTTACCATCATCTTCATTTTACAAAGAAATGAAATGAAGGCTTGGAAGGGTTAAGTAATTCAGGTAAGGTCACATATCTAGGAAGTGTGCAGCAGGGCTGAATGGCTGGGGAAGCCATTAAAATACTGAAAAATGTCTATTCTAGTAGTAAGTAGTCATCACAAACTCTTCTGAGTGTCCACACACCCCTGGCCTGCTCTGTGGTCAGCCAACTACAGAGGGGTTTGTACAGTAAGAGGTCTCTGGGGCCAGCATCTGCTCTCACTGGGTGATTTCCCTGCTGCACTGGATGTACATCTATCGGTGGAGGTAGCTTTCATGGCGCACATGCCACCTGGCAGATTAGGGCTCAGCACCCTAACAACCCTCTAAGAGAATACGAATCACCCTGAGCGTTCAGAATCACCCTGAGCGTTCAGATGCGTAAGCTCTTGCCTGTGTTCCTTCATCAACAGTTGCTCTAGGGGAGGGGCCCATAGTGTTTCCTGTCATTCACCCAACTTCTCCTCAGTGTTTTGGGCTTTTCCTTTTGTAAAGGTGTCAATCCTGTTAAAAGCCACTTATATTTCCTGCCATTGCTTTCTGTGGGGCGGGTGGTAGGTAATGCACTCCAAGAATGTTGAATTATTTCCGTGCAGTTTAATGAAAGGAGCCAGGATCTAAAGGTAGCTGACTTGAGTTCAAATCTTGACTCCATCATTTATTATCTCTTTGTGACCTTGCATAGGCTACCAAACCTCTTTGTATCTCTTCATTTGTAAAATGATGGCAATTCTATCCATCCATCCTAGAGTCCTACCATCCATTTAAATCTTTTTACCAGAGAAAGACATAAATTAATATCACAGTGGATATAGGCTACTGCACAATGTACTTGTCTAGTCCCTGAGGGGACTGAAAAATTGGCAGACCAGATTATTAATAGTTTTCAAGATAGAATCCACATCAAATGCTGCACTATTCTCTGCCTCCAAAGAGTGGACGTGGGTTTTCTGTCTTATTTGTTGTGATGGGTTTGTTTACTGGAGCTCTTCTTTTAGAACTGTCTAGAACTTTTCCAATTTAAGTGATTCTGAAGTGACATTTCCAAAACTAGCCTAAGGCTTTTCTCTACTCTCACTAGCCTCACCTCACAGCCCCATGAAAGCACACTCAGGCTTCATTACATTTACCAAGATAGACTCAAGTAAATCCTACTGTAGATAAACAGCCCATAAAATTAACCATGGGTGAGCAGATTGTCTCTTAATGCACTCTTTAAAGGGCATGCTCTTTAAGGGGAGAAACCAACCAGGGAATGGATTTGGAGATAATTTGTGAGTTGCAGGTGTGACCCGATAAGGCACTAAAAAGCTCAACATTATGATTGTAAAAATGCAGTATGCCCATCCATCATCAGTGTAGCCTACATAAGCAAAGTCATTTATTAGAGCAGGATAAATAGCTTATTAGTTGTCAGGAGTAAAAATGAATAGGTACAAAAATAGTAATATGGTAAAATTTGTGAGTACTTGTATGCATTATTTCTTTTAGTCGTTAAAGCTATGCTGTGTGATAGGTATTACTGGTCCTCTTTTACAAACAAGGAAATTAACCCTCAAAGGGTTTTACTAATTTATTTGTTTCCATAGCTAGGAGTCAGAGTAGTTCTCAATGCCCAGGAGACATTTAGCAATGTCTGGAGACATTTTTGGTTGTCACAAGTGAGAGGAAATGATACTACTGATGGGCAGAGGCTGGGGATGCTGCTAAGTCTCCTATATGCACAGGACAGCCCCACACATCAAAGTATTACATGGCACAAGATGTTAGTGGTGCTGAGGCTGAGAAACCCTGAGTTGGAGGGAGTGGCAGTGAACCCAGGTTTTTCGGATTCCCAATTCAATGCTTATTTCTCTACAAGATTTTAAAGGTAGTAGAAACTGTCATTGATCATAAGTTTCTCTAGGACGATGTTCCTCTGGTACCTGGTAGTTTCAGCTGATATTATTTTGATTATTACCGACCCTCCCGAGTTGATCCCCAGCAAGGACCCTTCTGCCCAGTGTCGCTTACGCCAATAGGAGACTGAATTTGGTTCAGAAAGTAGAGTTCTTTGATGAAAGAACGGTGAGGTACAAGCTCACGCTGTAGAGTACATGCTCTCCCTGACAAGCTGTGGGAGGGGCTGCTTTATAGGGTTTTGTTTTTTTATTTTTGGCCTCGCCTCGCGGAATGCCGGATCTTAGTTCCCTGAACCCGTGCCGCCTGCAGTGCAAGTGTCGAGTCGTAGCCACTGGACCGCTGAAGTCCCCTTATAGGATTCTTGTCAGGGGGGAGGGGGTGGAGTTCTGGGGAGGCGGGGGCTGGCGGGCGCTGCTGTGCTGCGCAGGCTCAGAACTGCAGGGCTGAGGCAGAGCGTCTGCACACGTCCCGCCGCCGCCGCCATCTTGGATCGTGTGGGCCCCGCGCTTCCTCACACGCTCTGCGAGCTGAGGTGTCCGCTCGGCCCCTTGGCACTGGGAGCTCTGGTCTGAAGGCCGGCGGCGGGGGTGGGAAACGCCTCTGGGCGCACCGCCCTGTGAGCCAGTGAAACCAGACTAGGCGCAGAGGAAAGGAAAAGGTGAGACTATTTTATGACCCAGATTCTATTTATTCCCCAGGAATTGTTAATGGGCTTTGCCGGTGACAGTTGGTCCTTGTGTCCATTCTGATGGGCTCCTGAGGAGCAGGTTGTGAACTGTTTTGTGTCACACCCCTGGGTGTCACGTGACCATGTTTGGCAGTATCTAATCTGCAGGTGATAGAGGATCTCCTTATATGTAGCAAAGTTGAGGAGAAAAATGAACTGGAGATTTTTTTTAAGAAAGGCTTTCCTGGGCTTCCCTGGTGGCGCAGTGGTTGAGAGTCCGCCTGCTTATGCAGGGGACACGGGTTCGTGCCCCGGTCCCACATGCCGTGGAGCTGGTGGGCCCGTGAGCTATGGCCACTGAGCCTGCGCGTCTGGAGCCTGTGCTCCGCAACGGGAGAGGCCACAACAGTGAGAGGCCCGCGTACCGCAAAAAAAAAAAAAAAAAAAAAGAGAAAATAAGTGCCATGTTCTGTTCTAGTTCTGAGCATACAGTAGAGCCCGAAACAAAGTCTCTTGACCCCTTGTAGCTTATGTACGAGGCGCAGGGGACACAGGCCATAGGAAACAAGTAAGTATGTAATATGCTGGAGAAAGGTATGCACTGTGGAAAAGGATAAAGCAGAGAGTAAGCGTAACAGGGAGTGCGGGGGTGGGGGTGTTGCCGTGTCGCATGGGTGGGCGGGGAAGGTCAATGATGAAGGGGGGTATTTTTGCAGAGATGTGAAGGGTGGAAGAGAGTGAGTCATGTGGATATCAGGGAGAGGAGAGTTCCCGGCAGAGAGAACAGCAAATGCTCTGCGACTGGTATGTGCTTGACAAGTTCAAGGAACGGCAAGGTGGCTGGCGTGGCTGGAGCTGAGTGAGCAACGGGGGAATGGGGAAGAATGGGTCTCAGAGGTAGAAGCAGGGTGACCTTGTCAGCCTCTGAAGAAGGACTTCAGGCTTGACTTTGATGGAGATGGGGAGCCACTGAAGAGTTTTGAGCAGAGAAGTGACGAGATCAGATACAATTATAAGAGATCAGTCTGGCTACTATGTTGAGGCTAAACTACAGGGCCTTAGGTTTGAAGCCAGGAAATCAGTTCCAGGGCTGTTGCAATAATCCAGAAAAGAAGCAAGGGTTGGCACCAGAGATGTAGCATAGGAGGTGATCAAATCAATCTGATTCTGGGTATCTTTTGAAGGTTGAGCCAACAGGATTTGCATCACAAATGGGGTATGAGAGAAAGAGAGGGAAAAGAGATGGCTCCAAGGATTTTGGCCTGAGAAACGTCCCCATTTGAGATGGAGGAAGCTATAAGAGAAGCAGGTTTGAGGTGAAAGATCAGGAGTGCTGGTTTTAACATATTAAGTGTAAGGTGCTTATTAGGAATCTGAGTGGAGACGTAATGTCACATCAAGTAGCGTATAACACATCCAGTGTTATATCTCTCTTTGACCAAAGGCCAGTGTTTAATTAACATGCCCAGGGCTGCAATGTGATGAAACTGGGATGAAATCACACTCTGTCTGATTCTAAGACCAATGTCCTTCTACTGAGGGAGAATTCTAGATATAAATAAGTATAAAGAAAGAAGCCTCTAATAGCACCAATTCCTAAAAACTGTCTTTAAACTGTGCTTCTTTATGATCTTCCCTAAAAAGCAAGCAATGGCCACATTTGGACAGAGGCACAGAGCACATTAAAATAAGTTGACCTCCTGGTGTGGGCCTTGGAATTATTATCAAAGTCATGAAGGGAGCAGGGCAGAGAAGCCCAAATAACTCAGATTCTGCCTACTTCAAATATCGCAACTCTTTAAAAGCTCTCTTTTTCTTTACTCATCAATAGAAATAACAAAAAATGAAATCTTACTCTTTGTACTGTTTGGTTTATTTTTTTCCCTAAGTTTTTATTATAAAAAATTTTTATTATAAAAAATTCAAACATACAGAATTGTTCAGTAAGCATCCATATATCTACCTCCTAGCTTCTGCATTTAATATTTTCCTATATTTCCTTTTTCGCATATCTCTCCATCCATCCCTCTATCCAAATGTCTGTCCGTCTTACTTTTTTGATGAATGCCATGGTCAACTGCACCCATCAGTACACTTTCCGCCTAAAGACTTCAGCATGCATATCATGAACCAAGTTCCGTATTAAACCCTTTATTTTTTACACTTGTGACCCACTGGTTTTCAGTGGCTCTCTTGTAAACGACATGTAGTAGAATTTTGAATCTGGGTCTAACCTAAGAGTACATCTTCTAAAGAGGAGCCTATCACCCCATCACATTGACTGAGATTGTGGAATGTCAGTTCTTACTTCTGTCTTCTTATTTTATGTCTTTCTTTGTGTATGCCTCCTTGACATTTCCCCTTTTATGCTTTTATACTCTTTAGGCATTTATTCAAGTTTTCTTTGGTCTTTTCCATCTAGTAAACATGTTCTACTTTTTTTTTCCAACCAGTAGTTACCTTTGAATTAAAACAGATATTGAGTCTAAATTTCTCTATTCATGTCGAGAATGAAACAGCATCCACTGCCTCCTCTCTTGTGAGAGGGGATCATTGAAGCTCCTTTGCTTTCCTTGGCTACTGAACCATTTCAAAGTTTCAGCCCAGGAAATCACAGACTCAGAGCATGTCAGGCTCTCTTTTTTCAAGAGGGGAAAATTGAGACCCAGAGGGGGAAAAAGACTTTCTCCTCTCAAAAGCCCCAGCTTCTGAATGGAAGAATCAGAGAGCTGGCTTGAACACAGGGCGTTTAGTCCACCTCTACCTTTAGCTCAGACAACACTCAAACAACACTTAACAGCTCCTAGACAGATGAGAAAAGACACTAGTTTTAAAGGATTAAAGAAAATGGATTTCTCAATTCATTGTAGAAATTTAAAAGCCTTCTCGGAAATCCTTCCATCTCTATAATAAAAATTTTTAGCCTACATTCTATTAATCTTTATGTCCACAATGGAAAAGCCTTTTGCTTAATAATATCCCCTCAAATATTTGAAGACTATTCTTAAGTCTCCCCATAGTCTCCTTTTCTTAAGAATAAATAATCCAAATTCCTTTAAAATTTTCTCATAAATTCTTCCCATTCTTTTATTAATCTTTATAACTTTCCATGAGCTTCCTTCAGTTTTTCTCTCTTGCTTCTAAGTTATGAAGTCAGGAAAGGACAAAGTGTTCTTATACTGATTATTGAGTTCATGCCAAACTGTGAGTTCCTTGAAGGCAGGGGTTATTTCTTATTCAACTTTGTACCCCTGGATTAGGGGTCAGCAACCCCCTTTTTTTTTTTCCCCTAAAAAGAGCCAGATAGCAATATTTTAGTCATTGCAGGCCAAGAGGCAGTGTCCTATATTCTTTGAACAGCTGTTGTCTTTGAAAGGCTAATACTCTTTTTTATGTTTTATATTATAGAAATGTGAAAATCATTCTTAGCTCAAGGGCCATGCAAAAACAAGTGGTATGGCAGATTTGGCTTGTGGGCTCTAGTTTGTTGACTCTTGCTCTAGATCCTAGCACAATGCATGGCACGTAGTAGGCATTCAGTAAAGCTTGTTGAATAAAAGAATGTATGAATCTATGAAGATTATTTCATAATTTCTGTCTTTTATATTCTTATTTAACGTTTCTCTTACATTGCTGGCTCAGTGAACTTGTCCACTAAGACCTTTAGATCTTCCTCAGCCATACACACTCATGGCCAGCACTTTCACATGCTGTTTGTACTTGTGTAGTTTTACTGTTTTCCCCTTAATCTGAGATGCAGTAGAGGCCCTCTATTAACCTTCATCTGCTGGTGGCTTTGGATCTCATCTTTAATTTAGTGAGGTCGTTTTGAACTTTTGTTTTTCCAGTGTGTTCAGCAGCTGCCCTAGTTGCAAATTATCTATGAACTTAACAAGCAACCACAGGCAATTGACAAAACCAAAATGCCAGATTCAGTTCAGCCACCCCAGCTGAGGCCCCCAGCTCTATCTGTTTCCATTCTTATGTCTCCTACCTGCCCTGAAGGGGTTGGGAAACTCATTTCTACTTACTGTCCTGGAATAAATTGGAAGGAATCAGACAGGCACACAGAGAAGGCTGGCAGTAATGGCAAAAGGACAAACCCTTCCTTGTTTTCTCCTTTCTCCTTTTTGGGCCCGTAGAGAATATGAGTCACAGGCTGAGAGGGTGTGAAGTCCTGTATTAGTTAGAAGAATTTCCATTCTGAGCCGAATTTGTTTTTTGTTGTTTTTTTTAAAATTGATTTTTGGCTGTGTTGGGTCTTTGTTGCTGTGCGCGGGCTTTCTCTAGTTGTGGTGAGCAGGGGCTGCTCTTCGTTGCGGTGTGCGGGCTTCTCATTGCGGTGGCTTCTCGTTGCGGAGCACGGGCTCTAGGCGCACAGGTTTCAGTAGTTGTGGCACGCGGGCTCAGTAGTTGTAGCTCACAGGCTCTAGAATGCAGACTCAGTAGTTGTGGCACACGGGCTTAGCTGCTCCGTGGCATGTGGGTTCTTCCCGGACCAGGGCTCGTACCTGTGTCCCCTGCATTGGCAGGTGGACGCTTAACCACTGTGCCACCAGGGAAGCCCCTCTGAGTCGAATTTGGATGAAGCAGTTGTGAGCAGCACAAATCCAGCATCAGGGGGATGGAGCTGCTTTACAGAATGCCCGGAGGCTGATCCCTGAGACTGAGTACCTCACTCCTGCCATCCCCTCTGTCCCACTCCCAGTTTCAGAGGAATTGAGTCCTAGGCCCACAGATGCATTTCTGATGGAATATCCCTATTTATCTGCAATGACCTTGTGGGGTACCTGCTGTCTCTCTTTCATCCAGGGTCCAGTGGAACCACCTCTAAACTGCTCGTGGGTCAGCAAAGAGCCATGCTTCTTCAGTGCTCGGTGTCCTGCCTGGGACACAGAAGGGCTTTTAGATTTAGCCAGGTGTGAAGTCAAGCCTGATGGGAAACATGGGCAGGGAGTGCTCCTTTTCCTCCAAGCTCTTGACTACTAAGTGGTTACAGCTTTCAGTTGGAGGGAACTGGGAAAAGCTCTACTCTGGTTCCCTAGGGGTGATATGAGTTGCCTGTGGACCGTTTTATCCAGTCTTCTCTTTCCCTCTCCTCCCTTACTCTCTGTGTTGCTAAAATTGTTACCATTTAAAACATCCAGGAAAGCTGCATTTATTTACAAAGACTTCCTTCTTAACCAGCTGGGAGAAGTTGCAAAATAGCCAACTCAGTGGTGGATCAATCTTTAACATTTCTTTCAAATGTTGAAGTAAAGAAAATGATGACAATTTTAAGGCTCTATTAGGTGGAAATGATCTATGAGGGATGGCGGACGGCTGAAGGTCACAAATCAGGCAGCTGCCTCTGGCTCAGTGATTCAGAAGAAAAGTGGAAGGCAATGGGAAGTGTGTTCCTGAGTTTTATGAGAGTCCAAGTTTGGGAATTTATCAACATGCCTGGGATTTCCTGTAATGAGCCTCTTTACTCCTTTCATAAAGCAAACCATTGTCTGATTAGAGCTGGCTGGACTTCCTTAGATACAGAAATTAATTCATTTTGATTTTAGGGGGAAAAATATCACACTTGTGTGGCTTACTTGATAACGGCCTCATTTGCATGTGGGGAATCATGCTTATTCCCCACCAGGTTAAAAGAATAATGTCAATGACATTGAATTTGCATATTTTCTATCATTAATATTTGGAGAGCTTCTTTCAAGGTGTTTTAGATTCTGGGTATACACTCTCTTTTTCTATTTTTGTTAGAGGACTTTTTTAACCTGTGTGTCAGGATAGGCTTGGTCATGCTGCGGTAGCAAAACCACTTCCAAATCTCAGTGGCTTAAAACGAGGGTTTATTTCATTCTCGTGCTACATGTCCATCTTGTCCAGCATGAGCTGTGCTCCATGATATTTTCTTTCAGGGACCCCCACTGTTGAGAGCATGGGTTCTCAAACTTTTTCTGTAAAGGGCCAGGTGGTAAATATTTTGGGTTTTGCAGGCCATATGGTCTCTGTTGCAGCTGCTCAGCACTGCTGTTGTAGCACGCAAACAGCCATAGCCTATACGTAAAAGGATGGGCATGGCTGTGCTCTGATAAAACTTTATTTATAAAAATTTGCAGTGGCCTGGATTCAGGCTGTGGGCTGTAGTTTGCCAACCCTGTGGTGGAGAGGAGAAGGAAAGGTGGTGAGCCTTGCACCAGTTCTTTAAGGCTTAACTTCCACTCACACTTGATTGGCCACAGCAAGCTGCATGGCCACATCTAACTTCATGGAGGTACAGAAAGTGCAGTCCTCATCCCTGTCCAGAAAGAGAACTGGAAATGTTGGTGAACAGCACCAGTGATCACACACCCCTTTCCTATTCTTTTTAGATAAACCAATATTTCCTCAAGTTCTAGATTAACACTTCAAAAAGCATACTTTAAATGCAGTCTAACTCAGTTGTTTTGGTGGAGCTAAACAAATTTAGTAGATGAGCAAGATCTAATTTCCAGGAGTCATTCTAAGCATTAAGTATGTGACATTTTTTCTTTAAGCCCATCAAGTTTCTGTTTGAATCCCTGCATCAATCTGAAGTGAGATTAAATTCATCCATCTAACTCATTGTCAGGTATTTAGACTTCTGGATCCAGGCAGTGATCACATCCTCTCCTTTTCTTTTCTCTCTGTTTTTTTTTCCCTTTATAACCATGGAAGTCCAGGGCTCTCACCTTTCACTGAGATAGAACTGGGCCTGGGTCTTCCTGACCACCTTGGGCACCCCTCTTTGCATCCCCAAGAGAGACCAGCAATTCCCACTATGTGAGGTCTCCGGAGCCTCTCCTGTCTTTTAGCATTCATGTCCTTGTTGCTAAACTTTGCAAATCAGGAAGGTAGATGTCACTTCATCCAGGAGAGGGCACTGTTCCCAAAGTCTAGAAGACAGTTCCTTCTGGTGGAGGCGCAGATTAAGGATTAATGAAACCCATATTCAAACGCTGAAACTATAGCACCCATTATAAAACGTAAACCAAACACCACACTAGGAATGTATTCTATAAAAAGGGAAGAAATGCAATTTATTAATAACTTGTACATTCCAGAAGGTACAAACTGCCTTGTTAAATCATCCAAACATTTTTAGTGGCTGTTCTTCTTTTCTTAAAATACAGACTCAGGCTTTTTGAACCAAAGCCTGCCCTGGTGTTGGCTGCTTAGAGGAGGTCCTTGGGATCTTGGTGGCCAAGGCTGAGAGAGACAGGAAGTTTAGGTCCTGTTGCAAAAGGAATAATTTGCCTCTTTCAGGCATCTTCTCCTCACAGGAAGGTGAATAACACTTCTGAGAAACTTAATGCAAAATGTGGGAAGCAAATATTACCAAGACAACTTGGTGGTTATAAACTTTTTTGTTCCACACTCTCAGTTCATTTGTACCTAAGCCTCTATTTCTTTCTTTTTTAAAAAAAATATTGTTTATTTGGTTGCACTGGGTCTTAGTTGCAACAGGAGGGCTCCTTAGTTGTGGCATGCGAACTCTCAGTTGTGGCATGCATGTGGGATCTAGTTCCCTGACCAGGGATCGAACCCAGGCCCCCTGCATTGGGAGCACAGAGTCCCATCCACTGTGCCACCAGGGAAATCCATAAGCCTCTGTTTCTCTGGTGTGTTCTTATTAGAACCATCCAGGACTTTTTTGTTTGTTTGTTTGTTGCAAATTTCTACTTAGCTGCTAAATCTCCTTGATTCTGACTGTGACCATCAGGTTACTAACTCTCTCGGCCTCAGTCTTCTTGTCTGTAAAATAGGTGTAATGATACTGCCTACCTCAGGAGATGTCACGAGATTCCTACTATCTTGTGTTCTTTTGTTTTTTTCTCACAAGTTTGCGACTGTTTTAACCTCCCCTGTACTTTTTTTCCTCATATTGTTGCCATGTAACTCTCTCTGGAATTAGTTTACTCTCAGGTAAATTAGTTAGTATCAATCATAAGATAGCAAACATAAGATACTAAAGGCAACTCTCTGGTGGTATTCTTCTCTGAGGGTGGGGGGATTCATATCCCTTTCCCAGTTAATCTTTTTGGATCATATACAGCATCCAATATATTCTTTACATCCTATTAAACGTCTCTATAGGGTCTTCCCTGGAATGGTGTCCTTTGGAATTTCATCCCCTTTATCTGGTTAAGTTCCTAGATCAGGTTAGGTAAAAAAAGGATAACGATAATGTTCATAATGTTAACAGCAGCTCATATCGATTGGCTGCCCTCCATGTTCCAGGCACTATGCCAAGCACTTTATGTGCCCTTTGTCATTCGATCCTCATCAAACTCTTGTGCAGTATCTCCATTTTGCAGATGAGAAAACTGAGGGTTAAGGAAGTCAAGCAACTTGGTGTAAGTCTTACAGTACAACTAGAAAGTGGCTTGTGGACCTGGGTCCGCTCACAGTATACTGACGTCAGTCCTGTGCTGGATTGTTCTAAAATGTGTTTTCCCCAGTGAGAGATGGAATATACAAACAGACAAAGGCCAGACCATATATAAAAATCAAACTCTGACCCACAGTCTGCAGCAACCAGCCCAGGAAACCAACCCATTATCAACAGTAACCAGCCCAGGACACCAGCCTGCTGTCTATCAGTCACACTTGCAGGAAGTTGGATCACTATCTCTAGCAGGTGGTCCAGGAAGCTAAACAATGGCCTCTGGAACAATTGGCCTCACATGGCCAAGCTTAATAACTGACAGCGTCCCTAATTTTTGTCCCCACTTCTAAGTTAGGACCAATTAGAGAAAGCCATATATACACCCATAACCAATCACATAGGATGCTCCTCTTCTGGTTAGGCTGCCTACAGCTTCCCCATGCCAACAGCTTCCAATCAGGGCATCCCTGAAGCCTTCTCATTTTTCCACTGTAAAGCTTTCCCACTCTTTTGCCTGCCTTTGGGTCTGCCAGATGTAAGCGATAGTGGCCGACTCCCTTGCTATAGCAAGCTCTGAATAAACAGGCCTTGCTGGTTCTCATCTGATCGGTCTTCATTTATTTCCACACTGGTCACCATGTATTTTCTCTGGGCTATGCTAATTCTTTTTCATGTTCCACACCAGTCTGCTTTCCATGCTGATTTAAACAGGTTCACATGTTTGTTTGTTTTTTTTTGAGTTGGCATTGCAGCTGCAGAGAATTCTCAGTTTGTCTGTCTGAAATTGCTCACTGTGCAGACTTAAAGCACTGTGACTTCATCAGTTGATCAGTTATATTTCTATCGCTTTAGCTATTTCTGTTCCAATTTGCTACTGAACTGACCTCCAGTTCTCTCAAATGTCCACTTGGGTCATTGCATAATGTCTTCATCTTTGCTGCTGGACAGAGGATTTTTAAACAGTTGACAGGCATTTTTGAAAAAGAAAACAACCGTAGTCCTGAGCATTCCAGGTCTCCCCCACTTCTCAGAAATCTTCTGCCTTGTGGCTGCTTCCTCAATCACATGACCTATGTCTGTCCTTCTCACTCTGCCAGAAGCTGGCCCAGGGATTAGAAACAGTCCAGCTGCTCCTCACTCTGGGATTTTTCTGTCCAACTAGTTCACGTGTCTTCTAATACCACTAGGTGAAAAATGAAATTGGTGTAAATCTGGGTGGGTAGCATCTCAGCTAGAAAGTGTGGATTTAGTCCTAGATTGTCTTATTTGTCAGGGTACCCACACTTCATTCTGGGCTGTACCGGTTCTATGGCATGGGCCACTTCATGAACACTTATTATGTGTCAGGGACTAAGGAAACAAAGATGTATGAGACTCTGGTCCCCAGGTAGAGAGGTGCTGAACACATAAAAGACAGGAGACAATGCAAGGTCTTACATTCTGAGTGTGGGATTATCTACTCCTCTGTGTTGGCACCAACAACAGCAGGTCTCGGGCAGTCCTAGAGCTTGTCTCAGTGTAGTGCAATTGAAGGCACAGCACCATTTACCCCACTGGACTGTGATTCCTTGAGGACAGGGACCGATTCTGGCACACCTGCTGTGTTGTCAACACCTCAGCTCGTACCTGGTTCCTTGCAGGCAGGTGAAGAGTATGAGCTATTTGGTCAAAGAGAAGCAAGTTCAAGTCCCAGCTCTTCTACGTAGTGATTACTGGAATTGGGGCGTGTTACTAAGCCTTTCTAAGGTCCTGTGTTTTCATCCGTAAAATGGGGATAATAATAATTATAGCAATTCTTTCTACCTCATACATAGATCATTTCCACATCATTGGCACATATGAAACACTCAATAAATATCTTCTGCTACAATTATGAATTCAGTTGCCTTGAAAGTCCCAGTGATATGATGATACTCCAGAGTGGAGAGGAAGGAGGGATTGCTGGAGTAATCTTGAAAGTTGGGAGTTTTTCTGGGGTGGAAGCCAAGCAAATCCATCCCAACGTTACGTGGCACTAGAGCCAGTGATAACACTACGTGGTACTTCCGAACAGCACACGGTAAAATAAAGCATCCAGTTAATAACGGGGGTATGAAGAACATGACTTGAAACAAAGACTGAAACGTTTGAGAATTTCTGTTCCACATTGCAAGTGTTGGTAATTACCTTTCCACAGACGCAATGCAGAATCCTGATTTATTAACTGGTGCTTCAGAAGAAAGGTCTTGGTTATGGGGAGAGTTGAATAGGGGTTGCTGATAAATTCTAAAGAAGAAAAGAATTTAGCTAAATACATTTCATAGGGGAGAAAACTAGGAGAGGCTCTAAGCTTAAAATACTGCCATTTCACATATCAATGTTGTGAATCTTAATTTCCCCAAATGAGGATAATACCTTGTGAGAATTAAATGAGATAACAAATGTGAAAGCACCAACACAATGCCTAATATCTCTTGAATGCTAGAAGTAGTTGAATATTATTTTCCTTTTTTGTGTTCTCCTTGTATCAAAAAAAGTAACATTTGGAAAATGTATGGTATACCAGAGTAGTTATCCCAAGATGGGAGATGAACACATAAAAATAAAAATGATTGTTTTACTCGGGAATAGTGTGGCTGAGTTTGCTGATTATCCTTTAAATCCATTTTCCTTTTCTCCTGCTGTGATAGAATCCCTTGTTAGATGGGCCCATGGCTGTTTGGAATAATGACTTCATTTTCCAGCCTCTTTTGTAGGAAGTGTGGCCAAGGATGATGGGCCACGAGGGGGAAGTGGGGTGTGCCATCTACCGTATGTTTTCTTAAAGAGAGATTATGTGCTCCCTTCCTTCTCTTCCTCCTCTGCTGCCTGGAATGTTGATGTGATGGCTGGAACTGCATAGGGCAGTCATCTGGGCCCCAAGGTGTGGGCCTCATTAAAGGATGGAGGAGATTGGGTCCTTTATGACTGTGGAGTTACCAACTCAGCACTGGACTGCCGATGCTTATTGGAGACAGAATACACTTCTATCTTTTCAAAGCCACTGTTGTTTGGGCTTTTGGTCACTTAGCAGCAAAAGCTAATCCTAATAATTATTTCATCATTGATATGGTCACTGAAAGACATGGCTTTAAAGGGACCTGAATATTTTAGGAGACAAAGTCTAGGCCCAAAAGGAATATGAATTCCTCACAAGAACTTATTAAAAAATTCCATCCCATCAAAATAAGTAAGGAGGGGCTTCCCTGGTGGCGCAGTGGTTGAGAGTCCGCCTGCCGATGCAGGGGACGTGGGTTCGTGCCCCGGTCCAGGAAGATCCCACATGCCGTGGAGCGGCTGGGCCCGTGAGCCATGGCCGCTGAGCCTGTGCGTCCGGAGCCTGTGCTCCACAATGGGAGAGGCCACAGCAGTGAGAGGCCCGCATACAGCAAAAAAAAAAAAAAAAAAAAAAAAGTAAGGAAAACAACCAAGCCTATTGGTTTCCAGTACAAGGCTGGCCAAGCCAAAGCTTTGATTTCACATTTTCACCAATGAAGAAGACATAGATAGTGTCAGTGTGCACAGGTTACTGATTTCTGAACTTCTGCACATTTTGGACCATGGCAGTCTAGAATTGCTAAGAATCCTGATGAGAGTAATCATACACTAATAAGACTTCTCCTCTTTAGACTAGATTTTGGGATCATTTGTGGTAGCACAAGAATCATACATATATATTGATGTTTGTACTAAAACATGCATTTTAAAAATTAAAAAAATGCTTTACCCACAGCATAATCCTATCACTTTGCATTTGCATCTTATTACTGAGAGTTTAGTAATTATTAATGATTTGATAAGATTCAAAAGAAATTAGTGTAAGGACTCTCCCCTCCCCTAATCTCCAGAATAATAATTTCCCCCTGTTTATCTGCTGTCCACAGTGCATTGCTGGCTCACCTCTTAGGGAATGAACCCATCTTAATTGGAGTACCAGATATCAGGAGGTGTTAGTTAATCTGGAGGCCAAGGTCAGTTGAAATTATTTTGTTACACGAGTCTTCCCTTCACGTGTAGCTCTTAGCTGATTTGTGGCTTAAGTGTCTCTTTAAAAAATATCGTTTTTTAATTAAAAATTTAAAAATTAAGGTATAATTGACATATAACATTATATTAGATTTAGGTATACAACATAATGACTTGATATTTGTATCCATTGTGAAACGATTGCCACAATAAGTCTAGTTAACAGTCATCACCATAAGTAGTTACAATTTTTTTTCTTGTGATGAGAACTTTTAAGACCTACCCACTTAGCAGCTTTCACATATCCAATATGGCATTATTAACTATAGTCACCATGCTGTATATTATATCCCCATGACTTATGGAGGTCATAACTTTTTTTTTTTTTTTTTTTGCGGTACGGGGGCCTCTCACTGCTGCGGCCTGTCCCGTTGCGGAGCATAGGCTCTGGACGCGCAGGCTCAGCGGCCATGGCTCATGAGCCCAGCCGCTCCGTGGCACGTGGGATCCTCCTGGACCAGGGCACGAACCCGTGTCCCCTGCATCGGCAGGCGGACTCAACCACTGCGCCACCAGGGAAGCCCCGGAGGTCATCACTTTTGACCCCATTTCACCCACCCCCCACCGGTCCCTGCCTCTGGTAACTACCAGTCTATTCTCTGTATCTATGAGTTCAGTTTTTTTTTTTTTAAGACTTCACATATAATATCATATGGTATTTGTCTTTCTCTGTCAGACTTATTTCACTTAGCATAATGCCCTCAAGGTCCATCCATGTTGTTGCAAATGGCAAGTCTCTTGTTTCTTTTTCATGGCTGAATAATATTCCATTATGTGTATATACCACATTTTATTTATCCTTTCATTCATTGATGGATGCATGGGTTGTTTCTGAAGCATCTTTTAATAAGGAGATCCACAGAAGTTATTCAAGCAACTGATGGGGTTAGCTTTGTTTCCCACTTCTCCTGTGAATACTTTCTTTTCCTAATACTCCAGCTGCTAGTAGTTTAAAATGACTTTCACCAGCTGTAGCTGGTACAGCTCAACTGGCCCTTAAACAGTATTTTATATTTTAAAGTTTACATTCATGACTTTCTTTTGTTTCATTATAGCCAGTTCAGTGTCCTTCACATAGTAGGCATTTAATAAATGCTCGTTTATTTATTATCCAGTGGCTTTGTTGGCTCAGAATGGGTATTGGTGTGGGCTGGGCTTAGCTGTAGTCATATCTTAATTATACATGGATCCTAATTTCAGAGTGAATTTTTTGAATTTTGAACGGTTGACTTACCACAAATGTGATTTGCAAATAATCACTTACCAACTAGTTAAGGCAAATGGTTAATAACAGCTTGGTTAGTAAATTCTTGTGTTTTTTTTTTAAGGAAAAATGTATATCGAAGAGGATTAAATTAATCACACTTCTGAATACAAGGTAAATTATCATCGCTGTTTCATGCAAGGCTCCTGTTGTTTGTCTGAATTTATTCCTTTTTATCCCATTCCCATTCCATTCCCTATAGACAGTAATTCTAATGTGTTTCATATGTATTTCTTTGTATGTGTTTCTAAAAAGTGTAATAGTAAATAACACCTGTGTAGAACTTACTGTGTGCCAGGTTCTCTTCTAAGCCCTTTATGTGTTACTATCGAATTCTCGTAACAACCTTATGAGTTAAGAACCTTTATTAACACCATTTAATAGAAGAAAGAACTGAGGTACAGAGATGGTAAGTAACTTGCCTGAGGTCACTCAGCGACTAAGCAAAGAGGTTAGGATTTGAACCTAGGCAGCTGAGGTCTTAAATCATGCTCTTAATTACCAGCCATACCACTGGAATGTGTACTATGCTTTGTGTATATGCATTTTTAATTTATGTAAATGGTATTGTGTAAATGGCGCAGCTATAAATCTCAGTTTGTTTCGTCTTTCACTCAGCACATTGCCTTTATGAAGAACCCATGTTTCTTTGTCCACTTATGATCCATTCCTATGATGGCTGTACCCCAGGGTGAACATCTATCACATATTGCCTTTCTACTGTCCCAGTGATGATACTGCAGTTTCCTGCCTCTACAAATAATGCTGCAATGAACATCCTCCCTCCGGACCTATGGGAGAATCTCTTTGGGGTATAAACAATGATTTTCCTTTATGTACTAAATGTGTGCCTCCTATGAAACAGGAGCTGGTAAATTTAGAGCCCTTTTCTGACAAAGTTACTCATGTCATTGCAATCATGTCTCAGGCAGTGTTCCAGATGTAGGATCACCTCAAGGTGGAACATAAATAATCATTTATATGAAATCACAATCTCTTTATTTACTAAATAATCACTTTGTAAATGTTTATTCATGCCACTCACATGCTAGTGAGTATTGGAAGGGTGACACAGGGATGGCTGAGACATCCTTGGTTCCAACATAGTGAAGCAATTAAGCATATGGACTTGGATTTGCAGTGACATGGGTGCAGAGACCACTTCCATTACCCGTACCTGTGTGAACTTGTGTGCAAGTTTTTTAAACCCTCCAAGGTCAATTTTATCATGTTTTAAGTAGTGATAATAGTAGGCTGTGGGGATTAAATTCTTCATGTTTAAAATGGGGATAATTGTTGTTTGTTGTGAGGTTTAAATGAGATACTGTATGTAGAGGGCCTAGCACAGAGTCTGGCTGTAAATAAGTGCTCATAAAGATGGAATAATCCCTGTCCTCAAGAAGCTCCCAGCCTAGCTGGTGGAGGACTCAGATGTTGACTCAGATATTCACAATGCAGTATATAAGGACTGTGACAGCAGCAGGTACAAAGGGGGGTGGGAGCACAGAGGTGAGGACTTGGAAGAAAATATTAATAATGACCATGTCTACCTTGTCTTCCATAGCTACCTTGTTTAAAACACTTCCATATGGTATTTAATTTTATTCTTGCCTTCTAAGGTGGTTATCACTATTTCCACTTAATAGAAGTAGAAACTTCTATTAAGGCTCAAGGACACTTGTCACTCAAAGTCACTCGGCCAGTTGTGGTGCAGAAAAGATTTTAATCTCTCTCCGGCTTACGCCAAAGCCTGTGTTTGTCTCAACGACACTGAAGAGGAGCTGGCATTTGGTCTGGATTGTTAAGGAGGAGCAGGCAACTCTAGGTGGACAGAGCATGCAAACATTTTCCTTGGTACCTGGACCTCTTAGTACCTTTGGGGTCTTTCCAAAGAACCATCATTTCTGTTCATTCATCGACATCACATATGTTTATGCAGAATTTACTCAGGCTGGATGCTAGAAATGCAAAGACTAAGAGATAAGGTCCCTGTCTTCCAGGGGTTATAATGCCATCAGAAAGATTGGCTGTGTCCATATACACCACCCATAACGAGATGGGTAATGATACAAGGTTGCTAAATTACATTCCAGGAAAATGATGCCAGTATCCAGTGAGCCCAGAGGAGGGAGCGATCACTGAGGGCTCAGTGGTCAGAGGCAGCACTGAGGAGTAGGTGGGGCTCAATTGTGCATTGAAACAAAGAGGGTATTGTGTTGGGCACTTGGATTAGGCCTGGCAGTGTCATGTCTTATGCAAGAGTTGCACTTAAAAGAGGGGCATATAAACATAAATTCATGGAAAGTGAGATTTTACTCTTAAAACTCCCTTAAATAGACAAGAAAGTGTAGGCTCTTGTATTGACTCTGTGGTGTGCATGCACCTTCTGTCTTCAAGCTCAGCACAATCACTTTTCCCTGCAGAGTTAGCACAGATTGCTATTTCTTTGGACCACAGAGCCTCTTCCACCCCTCAAATTTCTATAGTTGGCTTGTGTTTGGGATGGTGTTGAACAAAAAATAGTAATGCTTTAACCACTAGAGTCAAATTGTTGAGGCAAGATGCTTGTAATATTGAGAATGAGGCAACTGAAGGTTGGTGCAGGAAAAGGAGGCGGTCCTTTGCCTCTGTGGCCGGCTCTTTGGTGTCTCTAAGCTCCATCTCAGTTTCCTGGAGGACAGAGAAGGACAGAGACGTGACTGCATCTATATTTCTGATGCCCAAGCTAAGTTGATACAAAAGCGAGGTTGAGGTGCTGGTGTTCGGTTTGAGAAGGAAGAATAGTCAGCAGTGGAGTGAACTTCACTCGAAAGGAGACACAATCTGTGTATATCTGATGTGCCATACAGTGGAACGGAGGAGTGACTAGTGTGGTGGAAAGATTGTAGAAGGCTGAACTCTCCTAAGTTTAACTTATCCAAGATGTGACATTCATGTAAAAGTGGAAAGATGGGAATTCATGTGGGTATGTAGGTCTGGGTTTGCTGGCAGAAGAGGATTTGGGGAGAAATAGAGATACATTTGGAAAGGGACCAGATGGTGGAGGACTATGATGTGTGGGATACATGAAGGTGTCCTGGTGAACTGCTGAACTGCTCCCCTGTGGGGACTCCACAGTTCTTCACACACTCTTGGTTGACCTGGATGCTTAAGCCTGGCAGGTTAAGAGAACAAAATCTTTGGAGTCATAAGCAAAATTATTTTCTTTCTCCTGTTTTGTTTATTTATTTATTTGCCTCGTTCCGTAAGGTAGGAACTTCCACCCTGTGGAAGAATGGAAAACTTGGGAAGAAAGCCTCTGTCCTTTTCTCCATCCCCTTCCCTGGCTGGGAAGAGGGTCATGATGTGTGAAAGTTCAGTCCTTCTGGACCATAAACTCAGCAGGGAGGTTCTGCCCTTTGGAAGGAAACCTGGGGTTCTGGCTGGCAAGTCAGTTCTGTCAGAGGTCAAGGCAAGTTCTCCAAGGCAGCCTTTTTTGGAAATAAATCTGATCATTTCAGATCTGCTGATCTAGGTCTATCTAGCTCCTCAGTGGGTTCAGAACCCATCAGGGAAGAGGTATGATTATTATCATCCCTTGAATCCTAACATCCACGTCAAGGTAAAAAATCCTAATTTTGAGATTCTTTGGAATTTTTTTCTTCTTCTCTCCCTTCTTCTTCAAAAACATTTACCAAACCGAGTGACCATTGTGAGCTTGGCCCTTAGGTTAAGTGGTTTGTCTTTTCTTTTGAATAAAAATGGTTGGCCCCATACACAGTGTCTAGGGCCACAGGCAGCCCAATTGGCCCCATGTGGCCACAAATAAAAGAAACTTTTATATAATGAGCACACGAATCCCAGGGGCTATAAAGGTCTCTGCAGATCATATGTACATATACATGGACATGTGAGTGCACATTCATGTGTTCACTCACCCACCACATGCACTATATATATATATATATATATATATATATATGCATATATATATTTTTTTTCCTGTATTAATCCTGGAGTCCATATATATGGGACTATACAAAGCACACACACACACACACACACACACACACACACAGAGCAAACCTCTGGACCCATGCAAAAACACACACCCAGACCCTGGGCAGCTCAGCCTTTGTGTATAAGCCCCTACTACTGTGGACCACTCCCCCACCCCCAGGAAGCACTCCAACAAAGAAGCACCTGCACCCAAGCCAGACATCTTTATTTTTTTTTGCCTTTGATTAAGTCTCACAATAAGATGGCACACCAAAGGGCACAACATTAGTGTCATTAAAGTGAACATTTCACAAGGAGTGTTGCCCGAACTGAGATGCTTCTGATGTTTTTATTTTCACTGAATCTTTGAGGCCAGCAGACAGGAAAAAATGACTGTGGCCCGGGCTTGAGGAGGCCAGCTTCACCTGAGAGGCAAGCTGGTCAGGCTACTCTAATTCCCTTAAGAAAAGGTACGAGAGTTGAAGTGCTGTGTGCGTAATCAATAAACAGGGCTCACAGGCTGAAATACAGATACCATACTTGACATAATATTAATACAAATTACAGGGAGAAAGTCGACTTTCAAAAGTGCAGAAACACAGCTAAATTTTTTTCCCTTCATAATATATCTGCTTTTTACAATGGTGGATTTCCATGATTTTCCCTTCAAACACCCACACATGCATGCACATGCACACGCACACACACACACATGGATATTTCTGCTTCAGTTCTTTTTAAAGTCAAATCTAGTATGAATAGTTTGTTACTAAAGGAATCCTTTGCATGTATATATTTGGTGAATTTGGAGCTTTCCAGACCAAGTGCTTTGCTAAAAATGGCCATAGCTCATAGATGAGACACGACACTCCTGTTAATGTCCTTAGCAAGCAGAACAGGAGCATCTACAAAGCTCAGAGTGAAGAACCTCTACAGCAGGCTGGTGCCCATTTGTAAGGGGCTGCCTTGTGCCGACAGGGAGGGGGCAATCAGACAACTCTGAGGCAGTTTCTGTTGTCCTCAAAGACACATCATCTCCAGGAACAAAGCCCTGGGTCACACTGTTTGTCCTGAAGAAACTCCTGATAAATTTTTCTTTTTAAAAAATCCCCTCTTCTTTGATTAGCTGTACTAAAAGCTTTTCCTTCTAAATATATGTCCTTACACATCAAAAGCCTGAGATGAAAAATTCATTATCATGTGCAAAGAATAGTGTCTCTTTGTGACTTGTTATCTGTCGAACTGAATGTTATGTAGTCTCTTTGAGGGCTCTGATAGCAACTAGAATACACGGCCTCTTATGGCAAACATGTTCGAAGGTGTAATTGTGGGGTGTAGGCTGGGGTGACCAGCACATTCTCCCAGACTGACCGGATAGCCACTGGGTTGTGTGTATGAAGGAAGCTTCCTCTGCTTTATCCTGTTTTAGTGGAAATGACACTGATATCAAGTGACAAACTGTTCCTGGGGTGGATTCTAGAAACCTCTATCCTTGTCATCTGGGCTGGATTTACAAACAGCTGTCTTCTGTTGTTTGACATTCTAAAATCAAAATTGTGGGTAGGGCCATAAAAACAACAGCGTAGCGTTAGATGGGGGACAGTCTCCAAACACTTGAAGTGACTGAGTATGACTTTCTAGTTAGAATGAGCTGCAGCATATTTGAATTCTTGAAAAGCTTTTAAATTGTGGTAAATTTTGTTTTAAAGAAAACTAAGTAGTTGAAAGACAGTGATCCTGATTAAAAAACTTATTTGAGTTAAAAGTTATAATTCTGAGGGAGGAATGGGGAACTATTTTTTCGTGGGTACAAGGTTTCAGTTTTGCAAGATGGAAAGCGTTCTGGAAATGAGTGGTGGTGATGGTTTTTCAGTATGAATGTGCTTAATGCCAGTGAACTGGACATTTAAAAAGATTAAGATGCTAAATTTGATGTTGTGTATATGTCACCACAATTAAAAAAATAAAAACTATAAAATAATTCCTTGATAAGTGCTGGTGATAGAATAAATATAGGTTTTCTGTGTGTGCTGCATTGAAAATCTTGACCCCTAAATATCATGCTTCTTTTATCTTACAGTAACAGTTTGATCAGACTCTCTAAAATTGGCTTATTAATGTTGCTCTGTGGATAAACTACTGAATGTAAGCTTGTGCAATTGCTAATGTGATCTTTTGTTTTAACCTGATGTAAACTGTGGTACTCTAACCAAATGTTTAGAGATTTAGTTATGCAGGGAAATATTCTTAACCTCTCTCATTTTAAGTCAGCTGATTTGCTACTCATTTATCTTTAAAAATAAAACCTTTGGCTTTTTTTAGTTTCTTTCACTATGTTAGTCAGTTACATGTCACAATACTGTCTCTCTTCATGAAACACTTTAACCTACACATTTTATGTGTTGACTTTTCAAAGAGAATTTTTTTGCCAATTGACAGGCTTTTGGGAGGAGAGGGAATCACCATTGAGATGAAGCCAGGAGCTCTGGTTTTGATTTCCAGCTTTGTGAATTACTGGCTTATTTCTTAGAGTCTCTTTCCTTATGTGTAAAATGGAAGCAATAACTACCCTACCTGTAGGGCTGTTGAGAAGTTCAAATGACATAGTAATAAGAGCTACAATTTATTTAGTGCCTACTATAGGTTAAGCACTGTTCTAATTAATTTATGGATATCAACTAAATTAGTTAACCCTCCCAATAACATTGTGGAACTATTGTCATGTCCATTTTACAGAGGAGGAACCAAAGCACAGAGAGATATGGAAAGTATCCAAGGTCACAAAGCCAGTCCATGATAGAGCTTGAGTTTGAACTCAGGCAGTCTGATTGCTGAGGCTGTTCTTTTTTTTTTTTTTTTTTTTTTTTTCTTTTTGCGGTATGCGGGCCTCTCACTGTTGTGGCCTCTCCCGTTGCGGAGCACAGGCTCCGGATGCGCAGGCCCAGCGGCCATGGCTCACGGGCCCAGCCGCTCCGCGGCATATGGGATCCTCCCAGACCGGGGCACGAACCCGTATCCCCTGCATCGGCAGGCGGACTCTTAACCACTGCGCCACCAGGGAGGCCCGCTGAGGCTGTTCTTAATCACGATACTATCCTGCCTCTATACAGAGGTTAAAATGCAACACGAACTACTTTAAAGCATTATATAAAGTGAAATGAGTGAGTAGAGTTGACTTTTTCTAGGTTTACTTTCCAAGCAGAATGTTACAAATGCTGGTTCTGTGTTCATTTGATCCCCTCAGCAAATCTTTCAGTTCAGAAGCCCCAGTTTACCAAGCATGTAAACAATGTGGAACATCTTCATAGCATCTATTATTCTTGCAATATAACTAATTATCTGTGGAATTATATGTTTGATAGGTTTGCTTCTATACTATAAACTCCATGAGACCAGGGACAACGTACAGAGCCTGTTATCCATGATCTTCTCCCAAACTAGCACAATGCTCAGAACAACTAGGTGTTTAATAATAATGAGAGCTAATATTTATTGAGAGTTTATCACATACCTGGCACAGAGGGCTTTATGTAATATCAACTCATTTAATGCTCACAACAACCGCATGAGGAGGGTAATATGATTACCACCTCCATTTCACAGATGAAGAAACTGAGGCTCAGAGCACTTGAATTAGTGTCCAAGGTCATGCAGTAGTAAATTGTAGAGTCTGGACTGCAACCAGGCTGTCTGATTTCAGAGCCTGTACCCTGTTTTAGTTCCTGATATATTAGAGTAGCTAAAATCTGAATCCTTTTGAATATGGAATTGGAACTGGGAATAAAGCACTGCTGTAAAAACCCTAACAATATGTGATCTTGGCTTCCTGGGCAGGTGTTGAGAGTTGGGCAGCAGAAATGAAGAGACTGCAGTCTAGGAAGCTGGTGACCCTTCTAATGATACATGTGGTGAAACGTTTAGTAAACTATTGCCTGCGACAACCTTGGAAGTGAGACCATGTGTCTCCTGAGCCTGTTCCTCTAGGGGAAGTGGTTGAAAAAGGTCATAATATTGAAGTGTGTTGGCTGCTTCTTGACATTTTAAACAAACTTCTATAAGAAAGAAATCTGGGGACTTTCCTGGTGGTCCAGTGGTTAAGCCTCTGCACTCCCAATGAAGAGGTCCCGGGTTCGATCCCTGGTCAGGGAACTAGATCCTGCATGCTGCAACTAAGAGCCCACATGCTGCAACTAAAAAAAAAAAAAAAAAAAGATCCTGCATGCCACAACGAAGATCCTGTGTGCTGCAGCTAAGACCCGGCGCAGCCAAATAAATAAATAAATAAATAAAATTTTTTTTTTTTTTAAAAAAGGAAGAAATCTGGCCTGTTTGTAAGCAAAGACAAAAGGTAATTAAGCTGTGTGAGGGAGGCCTTGCCTTCTCTGCCTGTGGCCTACAGCCTAAATTGACTGAGGGTCAGGTCACGTGAGGCCCTTCAGGACTGAAACAACCAATTGCTTCTGTGCTCCAAAGAGCAGAAAAGATGCAGTCCAAGCTCTTTGCAGGAGTCTCATATTTCTTTCATGGCTCTTGTAGAGGTTGTATGTGGAAAGGTCCGGATACTTTAGTGCTGAGGTTTGGAAAATTATAATCATAGCTGCTACATGCCAGCTCCTGGCAGACGTGCTTTACAAACCTACTTTTTCTTTTTTTTTTTTAAACAATAATAACCAACATTTATTTGGTATTTATCATGCACCAGATACAGTAGTAAGCATTTAATGTGAATTATTTCATTTGATTCTCACAACCCTTTAAAACTAGTGCTGTTATGATGCCATTTTGCACATGTGGAACCTGAGGCTAGAGGTAATTTGTCCAAGACATCTGGGCTAGAAAGGGGTGGAAATAGGAAAGTTCTTCAGCCTGGCCATGGGTCTGGGTTTTAACCTTACAACATAACACTGTGTAAAATCCCATGCTGATTTATGAAATATTGAGGTGTAATCCTGTGTTTGCCTGAACTAATGTTTGCATTTGTTGCTGCCACTCGCCCAAGGCACTGTCAGTCCTAATGACTTTGAATTAAATTCTCCGTTTGACGTTTGTCAGACCTAACTTTACAAACCTACCTTATCTCATTGTTCGTGATCACATTTGAGACTGATGCTCAGAAAGGGTAAATAACCTAGCCCGGGATCGTGCTGTTTTAAGTTGGTGGAGCTGGGACTTGAACCCAGGTCAGACTGATTTCAAAATCGAGGCTTTTCTCCCAATGCCGGAATTGAGGTGTCCCTTTTGGAGCAAGGCTGTGGAGTGGTGGGGCTGTGGTCCTGTGTGAAGCAACGTCTTGGTGGCCATGGCCTGAGAGGTGGTCCTCTTGGGCACCCTTTCTGTAAGAACTCCGTGGTGGGCACTGGTCTGTGCCAGGACGCTGAGCTGCTCCCACTGCTGCCCGCCCGAGGTGCTGAGGCCCCTCGCTGTGCTCAGAGCTGCTGAGGCACGTATGCATCGCGGCTCCTGGCAAGGGCCAAGCCCCTCACGCTGAGCACAGCAAGGCTCTGACGCTGGGATTTGCCAGGAGGGCTAAAGAGGACTTTCTTCCTCAGGAAAAAAAAAAATCATTTTTATTGACACCTAGGAGAGAAACATTCCATTTATATTCATAATTAAGGCATTATTTTCCATTTCAAGGAACAAAGCAGGAGAAATGGTAGACTTGGAGGGGTGCCAGCCGGGTTGGGACAAGTGAAATGCAACAAAGGAAATCAGCCTTCTTTCCACACTATCTGGTCATCAAGGTAAACTACTTGATCATCCCCTGGGACAAACCCACACATGTTTGCAGCTAATGTTTATAAGTTACTCAACTGTGTGTCAAGTTCTGTTCTAAGCAGGTTTCATGGATTATCTCAGTCTTCACAACACCGTGAAACTGGTACTATGGCTACCCATTTTATAGAGACAAGCTGAAACACAGCTGGTAACGGGTGAAGTCAGAATATATATCTAGGCAGTATGGCTCCAGGACTTCAGCTCTCAGCCATTATGCTATAAGCTCTTAATGCATTCATCATGGGACAGAATTCCTCAGCCCTCAATGATCAGTAGGCAATAATTGTGCATTTATGATTGCCAGGTCTTTTTACGTAAGAGTCAACCTCACAACAACACTAGCGTTACTGACCCTCCCAAGTTGGTCCCCAACAAAGGTTCTTCTGCCCGATGTCATTCGAGCCTGTAGATGGAGACCGAGTTTGGTTCAGAAGCAAAGGAAAGTTTTATTCTTTGCTCAAAGAACGGAGAGGTATGGGCTCATGCTGTAGAGTTCATGCTCTCCCCGACAGGCTGTGGTGGAGCTGCTTTATAGGGTTCTTGTCAGCGGGGAGCGGGCAGAGCTCTCGGCGGGCAGGCGTAGCTGTGCTGCTCAGGCTCCAGATCGGAGTGCGGGTGCAGCATCTCTGCACACAGCCCACCGCCGCCATCTAGGATTGAGTGTCCTGCTCACAGAGCTGAGGTGTCGGCACAGCCGTTTCACACTGGGAATTCTGGTCTGAAGTGCTGGGTGCAAGGCTTCTGCACGTGGCCCCCTATGAGCATGCGAAACGAGACTAAGCACACACACACACAAAAGGTTAGACTTTATTTTATGACCCAGATTCTATTTTTATTTCCCAGGAATTGTTAATGGGCTTTGCCCCGGCAACACTAGCGGATAGCTAGTATTATAATTTCCCACTTCAGAGGTGAGAAAACCTAGGTCCAGAGAAAAAAAAGAATGTTGTTTGAATGCTACAACTGGGTTTCAAATCCCCATCTTTTGGACTTCCAGTCTTCTTTTAAAGCACAGAATCTGCCTCAGCTTTTCCATGCATTGATCTGTGCCTGAAAAATATTTTAGGATATTAGTGATAGCTGAAAAAATGCAAAATTTAAATATGTGCATTGGTTCACATAGTAAGAACTCCTAATTTTACTTTGCTGAGGCAGTTTACTGCCTCAGAATATTTACATTTATAACTGCTTCTCTAGAAACAATAAAATAATCTCGTGACATAGGTAATTAACAGACCCATAAAACATTCCCACAAACGGCATCTGCAGAAACAAGGTGAAGTGAAGAGCTGTCATGTGAGCCAACCCCATTTGAAACTCATTTCAAAACATTTAACCAAAGGGAGATAAGGGAGAGATGTGTGGCTGTTTGTTGCAGGGTCATTTAACTAACAGCAGTTGGTTTCCAAATTAAACCTTCCATTTAGAATTGCCGAACGTGTGCGTATGTGCATGTGCCTGCACACGTGTCTGAGCGACTCTCTGGTTATATGAGAAAGTTGTATTAATCATGTGGAAGTAGTTTTTAAAACTCTTTTAAAGAAGGCAGTTTGTCTTCCCTGATCCTGTGAACATTGCCCAGTAGGGACTTCTGTGCTGTAAAGGATAATTATAAGTCGTGACCTTGGGCATATCTTTCAACCTCTCTGGGCCTTGGTTTCTTTTTTTTTTTTTTTTCGATTTTTTGGCCGCGAGGGATGTGGGAATCTTAGCTCCCAACCAGCAATCGAACCTGCATCATTGGAAGGTGAAGTCTCAACCACTGGACCGCCAGGGAAGTCTCAGGGGCCTTGGTTTCTTAACTTTTTAGAATGGATTCTTGCAAACGTGTGATGGAGATAGACAAGTAACCAGATAAAGTATGACACAGTACTTTTAGATGTATGCCTAGAACCCCACAAGAATGGCTAAAATGGAACAGATAATATCGAGAGTCAGTGAGGATGTGGAGCAAAGGAAATTCTCATACACTGCTGGTGGCGTGGAAATTGGTGCAGTCACTATGGAAAGCTGCTTAGCATTGTCTACTAAAGATAAAAGTATACATACTTTATGACCCAGTACCTCCATCACTAGGCATATACCAGTGGAAATGTGCACATATGTTCAACCAAGAGACTTGCACAAGAATGTTTGTAGTTGCACATAGCCCCCAAATGGAAACAAGACAAATATCATCTGTGATAAATTGGAAAAATATATCACAGTATATTCACTTAATGGAACACTGTACAGCAATGAGAAAACATGAACTCCAACAACATGGATAAACCTTACAAAAATAATATTGAACCAAAGCAGCCAGGCACAAAAGAGTATGTATTATATGAATCCATTTATAGAAAGTTCCAAAATAGGCAAAACTAATCTCATTGTTAGGAGTCAGAATAATAGTGACCATCAGAGACCTTGGTGCTAGAGGTGGGGATGGTCCCTGGAAGGGGAATGAGGGGGCTTCTAACATTCTGATAGCGTTTTATTACTTGATCTGGTTGCTGGCTACTTTGGTGTAGTCACTTTGTGAAAACTTATTGAGTTGGACCCCTATACTTTGTACTCAACTGTATGGCATACTTCAATACATAAAAAAAGGAAACATTCAAAGGATACTGTATGATTACCAAAGATGGACATTTAATCCAGAACTGAGATAACCAAGGAAAGCTACCTATAAGAGGTGGTTCTCAATCTTTAATCTTTACATTTGCCATATGCATTTTTTTGGGGGGGGTATGTACATATTTATTTATTCTTTCAGTTTTAGCTTTGATACTTTACCATTTAGCTTTGATACTTTGCCATAAATACACTGGAATCTGTTTCAGTGTGAAACTATTTCCATTGATCTGGATTTCAATTTTTATTTCATATGTGAGTATTACAATTTTAAAATTAGAAATGTTAGGTCAAGCATCTGTTCATCACTCTTTATTTTAAAACTTTCTTCAACTTGTTTCACCTGTTTATTCATCTGTATGAACTTTAGAATAATCTTGTCAAGGTATATAAGACAAAATACTCCCCCTGCATTGGAATTTTGCTTGGGAATTATATAAATCTTAGAAATGATATTAGTTGGGTAAGAAATAGATACCTTGACAATAGTTTTATCATCTAGGATCAGGGTTGGCATCCCCACTGCTCACCCCATTTAAATTACATTTTCTTCTCTACAGGATGTTTTTGATAAATGCTACTTCATGCCCTGGGCCTGTCTCAGACTGACCAGTTGCCTCTGACCGTTGCAAAGACACAATATCATGGCAAGAAATAAATGATTTTTATAATTAGGAGAGGTGGAAATATCAAGGCAGGGACATCTTAAATTGAGGAGAAGAATCTCCTTGTGAGAAGAATGTCTGGCCTAGGGATAAATTAGTCACTGAGAGAATGGTGGAGTGAACCATTCTTCTGTAGATTTCCAGGGTAGAACGTAAGAAAGACGAAAGGGTTCAGAATGGGGGAAGAGGTGACCCCTCACTGAGCCTGCATCACCTGCCTGCCTGTTTTTTCTACCTCGAGTTATTCAGTGATTTTTGCCCTAAGAGCTGAAGATAGGAAATGGTGCAGGTAAACTGAGTTCGAATATGTCTGAGTGTCAATACCTGGTCATCAGAATGCGCCTCAGTGAACTTAATCCATGAGACCAGATAGCTTTTTAATGGATGAATCTACTCCGAGGATCACACCAGAGGCACAAATTGATGCAATGAAAGTGGAGGGACTCTCGAGTCTAATGGCTGATTCCAGGCTCAAAAATTAGCACACTTCTTGTGTGAGGAGCACCGTACGATGGACACAGCTAGTCCTTAGCCATTATCTCATTTCACAGCCCCCTGTCCCCAACACCCTAATTCTTGGCCAATAATCCTTTGAGGTAGAGAGAGAGAGAGCCAGGGCAGAGCTTACTGCATCATTCTGCAGTCAGGGAAATGAACTGAGAGAGGTTGAATAACTTGCCAGATTTCATTGGTAGTAAATGGCAGAGAAGAGGTTAGAACCCAGATCCCTCTGAGTCCAGAGCCAATGTCTTTTCTTCTATATTGTAGGGTATATCTGTTTGTCTCTTGATGCAAGGCTCCAGGCAATATTCTGCTATGGAGAACAACACAACTTGAAAGTGAACATTCTTGTTTGTGTTAGTACCAAAGGCAGCATTAAAAACCATCTGATATATAGTCATTCTAGTTTATAGTCTGAAATTAAAACTGTAAAGTAATTTCCTCTCCCCGCTTTAGGGGCAGCTTCTTGCGTGACTAATATTAGTGAGCTTTCAATATTATCATTGAAGTAGGGAAACCTGCAAATCAAGCAGTGACTCATTGTAAGTGAGCGAGAGATGAAATAGTGCTGTGATGCGTCATAGTTGTCAGACAGCTCAGGAAGTCTAGACTTCTAAAATGAGTGGTTTCCCCATAGACTGAGCTCATCTTCCCCAGGTGGTACCTACTGCTTATGTCTGGAACCAGGAAGCCCATACCCTGGGAAGTGAAAGTGGCTGGCTTGCTCTTGGTCATACCCTACTACCTTATTCCCAAGAGCAGGGCTCAGGAAACTATAGCTCCTATGCTACATAGGTGGCTCTTACGCCACCTTGTTTTTATAAATAAAGTTTTATTGGCACATAGACTATTCATATGTTTACTGTTGTCTATGGCTCCTTCCTCGTTACAACGCAGAGTTCATAGTTGCCAGAGAGATAATATGGCCAGTAAAGCTGAAAATACTGATTATCTGGCCCTTTACAGCAAAAATTTGCTAACCATGGCAAATGCAGTCATTAAAACACCTGCTTTAAAAAAGGACTGGTCAGGGCTTCCCTGGTGGCGCAGTGGTTGAGAGTCCGCCTGCCGAGGCAGGGGACACGGGTTCGTGCCCCGGTCTGGGAGGATCCCACATGCCGCGGAGCGGCTGGGCCCGTGAGCCATGGCCGTTGGGCCTGTGCGTCCGGAGCCTGTGCTCCGCAACGGGAGAGGCCACAACAGTGAGAGGCCCATATACCGCAAAAAAAAAAAAAAAAAAAAAGGACTGGTCAAATTTATATCAACTTTTGAGAAGAATTGGAACGCAAGCAAATTATAAAAGCGTGCAGCATAGAATGCATCAGATTAAAACTCTGGTGCAGACTCAGAATTTGATTTGTTCAGGTTTATTTTTTCCTTGTGGGCAATTTTTCTTTCCCCTTGTGGGCAGTTTTATTTATTTATTTGGTTTTTGTTCTTGGCAGGGCTCTCTCTAAAGATCTGTCTGGACGTCAAGCTGCTCAGTACGATTCCTCTCAATATATTTGGGAACAATCTATTCTGCGCTCTGAAAAGGGTTATTAGTGGTTTACCTTATTTACCAGAGTCATCTGCCAAAAAAGAAAATGTATATTTGCTGGTTGTAGCTTTTATGCATATGGAAGTTTCCAGGGTCGTTAAAAATTTCCCTCTTTCTTTTCTTACAAAGCTGAAGTGAATGACAGAATGAGATTGGAATTTTGTAATTGATTTAGAAAGCTGGTCTCGGGACACACCTTTTCAAATGGGAAGCTGGCCTCCAGAGGTAGACAGCTCCCTCTAAGAACAGCCACATGGGGTTCTGGAAATAGGCAGCAACCATATCATGTTTATTTTTTCTGCTTTGTAGAAATGTGCTCATCATCCAAAAAGCCTCTGGCTGAATGTATCCAAACATTTATTGCAATGAAGAACGAACCAATAACTAAATACAGGAAAGAGAATAATGGGCCGAATGTCCATACAAAGCTGTCGGAATTTAAATTCGAGCTCTGGCATGAATGGCCCCTCTTCTAGGCCTGGCAGGAGGATTATCTCTCTTTACTTGAAGGGTAATTTAGCTGTCAGCATTTCCTTCTCGAACTTCACTGTTCCTTTTCTAGTCGACTTTTAATTTCTTGCTATGAGTAAATCATCTGATTTTCTTTTTAAACACGATTCATCTTTGTAGGGTTTAACTGTTTTGCTTTGCTTATATCTCACGGATACTTAGTTGCTTTGATTGCTGTTTTTCCCAAGCTCAATGAACCCACTGAAGACAAACGTGGAAACTCAATAGAGAAATCAGAACCAGTGGCAAGGTACCCTCCGCCCCTTCTCACGCCATCTCATGTACCGCAATACAGAACACTTCACAAATCTGTGGAGAGGAAGCGGCAGTAGAAAAAGCATATTGCTGCTGATGAAATACATTCAAGATGCAAGTGGCAAATGACCAGAACACAGTGTGATCAGTCTGGGACCCTGTCTTCAAGGTTTTGTTGAAGAAAGAAACTTAAAAAAAAAAGCAAACCCCAGGCCTGTGGATGAGCGATGCCACTAAATGAGCTGACAGCAGAAGTAATTTAAAAGAGGAAGCTTGAGCCAGTGTTCAGATACGAGGGGAAAAACAGCCGTTACACTGGCAGTTGAAGTCAGGGAGTGAGGGAAGAGGCGGGGAAGCAGCCAGAGAACCAAATTCTGCAAACATTAGCGATTTATAAAATACCCACAGAGTGCCAGTGCATAACAAATAAAAACAGACGGAGGAGCGAATTGCTGAACATCCTGTCTAGGGATGCAGGTGGGGGGCGGGAACCACCCTTTCCTCAGCCTTACAGAGCCAGGCAAAGAGAGCCTGCAACTCTTGCAAATTGAGGAGCTGCTGGGGAATCGCAACTAGGGCTGGGAGGAAAGAGATATTTGGAATTTGTAGAGCCACCTGAGCATATGGAGGCTTGGATGCATGTCCTTTTCAGACCACGTCTAATTTATTATTGCCTGGAACTGTCCAGGGATCTGCCTCTGTGTAAGCCCTGCGGGGTTACTAGGCTCAGGCACTGTGTCACTGTGTGGACAAATAGTTCAGCATCTCACGTGTCACAGCTTCCCCCAGTGCCCCAAGTTGTTCTTTCATCCCTGCATTTCCTGTTCTTTCAGCACTGTGCCCAGTATATATTTGATGTTGGAAAATGTGTGTTGAATGATCAAAAGGTTTAGGAGGGGGCTTCCCTGGTGGTGCAGTGGTTGAGAGTCTGCCTGCCGATGCAGGGGACACGGGTTCGTGCCCCGGTCCGGGAGGATCCCACATGCCACGGAGCGGCTGGGCCCGTGAGCCATGGCCGCTGAGCCTGCGCGTCCGGAGCCTGTGCTCCGCAACGGGAGAGGCCACAGCAGTGAGGGGCCTGCGTACCGCAAAAAAAAAAAAAAAAAAAAAAAAAGGTTTTAGGAGGAAATGACAGGCAGTAAGCACGAGACAGAGGCAGGTATAAATTCTGGTTGTATCACTTACCTTAGGCACGTTAATTATGCTCTCTACGACCTTCAGTTTTCCCACCTGTATAATGGTACCAATCTTAGAGCATTGTGAAGATTAAATGCAAGAGTGTTCACAGCATGCCTGATATGGTGTCTGGGGTATAAAAGGCATTCAATAAATGGTAGACATTGTTAGATTGTAAAGCATTACACCTCCCAGTGTGTTTGCAATTGAACAGAACACTTTAAAGGGAAATAGTTCTACCGTTGGTGTTGAAGGAAATGCGATAAGATGAAAAGGGCAGTGGGTTGGAAGAGAGTTGGTTGTGGGGCTTGAACTGGGTCAGAGCAGGTAGTTTGGGACCAAGAAGGTGAATCCCAAGGTGAAGTTGGATCCCTGCTCGGAAGCAGTTGGCTGTGAAGCAGCCAACCTCTGGGCTAGTCCCTGAAGCTAACTGAGCCTTGGTTTCTTCACCTAAAAATGAGGGAGTTAGACTACTAGGTAGTCTCTATCATCTCATGGTTCTAGGATAAACTTAAATTGACATAGATTTTAGAGGGTATGTTAATAAGTCCCACAGATCTATGACAGGACTAGAATTGGAATTCTTTCTTCCCACCCCCTGAACTAGCACTGGAGGCAAAGGATATTTCATTCCTCATGTAGTGTTCATGTAATTAGCTTAAAGGTGTTTTGGGGAAGATGAGGAATGAGCTAGGAATCCTTTTCGCTTACCTCACTTGCTGCTTTCCAAGAGACGAGTTACTATGAGATTGATGGAAAAAATATTGCCTCTGCCCTCATGGTCCTCAGGCTCAGAAATTCACTGGAATTCGATCTTGAGAAAGACAATGCCCCCACGCTTTGTATACTATCACATACAGGAAGTAATACAGTCATTAAAAAATAATCATCTTGAATTTTTGATGGCTCTCTGCTTGCTTGCAATTTTATTATTCATATGTGTTAGCTTTGCAATTACAAAACCTGGTATTGTTGATATTTTGGAGCAAATTCTGACACCATATTTGGTTTGCCAATAGATGGGATGAACACGTCAAGGAAAACAGAGGGCAGTGACAAGGGATAAAATCCCATTTGGTTTCTACAGCTAATAATCTTGTTCAGAGCACAAGATATTTGAACACCATAATACGATTTCCACATTAAAAGCACGTTCTAGTCAATTCAAAAATTAAGTAAATAGAGCAGAGGCATACAGCTCTACTAATCCACCAATGTCATAAATTTAATGATTTTAGCAGCTCAAGGAAAACAGGGATTGTTGTAAAACTTCACATCTGAATGTGTTACTGCCTCTAACAATGATTGTTTGTCATTTACCTGACACTAAAGGTGTGCACTGCACAGTACAGGAATCAAAGGTTTTGCATAAAACAAAACAAAGCCTCTTTCTGCAAGGCTCTCCAAGAGTGTGCAAGTGACTCATGAGAATGTGTCAAAAAACCAGTGAGAGACAAGGGGCTAATATCTCTGGAGTAGGCCTTGAAAATGATGCATTTTCCATAAAGCGTAATCAGGAATGTGTATCTGTGAACTACCGAAGCTTCTCTAAGATTAAGTAAATTGTAGAAAAATCTGGAATCTTCTTTGTCCACCAGTATTTCATGGTACAGAATGGTCTCTGACATCTATACATTCCTGCACACTTCCTTCCAGCATCTTACAAAGCATTGGAGGAAAAATGGAAAGGCATGCATTTTATTTTTTTTTTATTTTTTATTTTTTGCGGTACGCGGGCCTCTCCCTGCTGTGGCCTCTCCCGTTGCGGAGCACAGGCTCCGGACGCGCAGGCTCAGCGGCCATGGCTCACGGGCCCAGCCGCTCCGTGGCATGTGGGATCTTCCCGGACCGGGGCACGAACCCGTGTCCCCTGCATCGGCAGGCGGACTCCCAACCACTGCGCCACCAGGGAAGCCCAAGGCATGCATTTTAATCTCTGATTTATCTGTGGAAGAATTAGGCTTTCAAGCATATTTCTTCATAAGTTAGTGAAGCATTTGTGAAAAGGCTTGTCCGCGTAAATCTTGTCAGCACTATAGGTTTAAAATATAATACTTATTTAATATGTAATGAAACTTGTTCAGGAAATCAAACAGACATAAAACTTATTTCAATTGAGTCTGATTACTATCTGCAACAGCAGTAGAAACAGTACCCCTGATTTCTGGTACTTTTCTCTTATTTGGAGTGGTTCTTTTAACACAGGACTCTAAAAGCTCACCAATGATTATTTGAGGATGGCTAAATCCATACTAAGGAAAGAATGATATAGTCTACATAATAGTGCAGTAAGCTGCAAATAAATTACACTGATAAACATAGCACCATAGTCTTCTGGTGTTTCTTACCAATCCGTCTACACTAAGGTATGAATAAAATACCTAAGGGAAGTATCCTGGTCCTGTTTGGACACTTTTCTTCCATTGGTGTCTTGCGTCTGTGTTGTCAGTTTTGGTGCCTCATTCTTGCTGGTGGTGTGCATATCTAAGCTGGTATATGAATCAGACTTGTCAGTCTTTCAGTCTGTAAATTTTTAGTAATTATATTTAAAGCTTGAGGTCTTCATCAACTGCTTTTCTATAACACTGGTTATATTCCTATTCCTATTAGCTACTGCATTAACATATGTGATACTGGAAGTTTAGTAAATTCCAGTTTTGCAAATATGCCTGCCTTCTATGGCTGTGTGAAGATGGGAGAGAACAGTCTTCACACTGAGAATTATCTCATACTGGCTTGTCCACTGAAATCATTGGCCCTGTGTATATTTGTTTTTTTAGTTGTTCCAGAAGAAAAGCATGGTAGCAGAAAGTGCATCCATCAGAAGGGTTACAAGCCTGCATCTGTTACTCATTGCAGTAGAACTTAAATTTCTTCATTCCTCTCCTATTTAAAGTGGGATGGTTAACATTTCATGAGCTTTCATAGATTTAAATAATGAATGTAAAGCATGCTGTTTAGAAACTGGTATTTAGTAAACATTTAATAATTGGTCTCACTTTATGTGCATTTATGTTTGGCCTGCATATAGATACTGAAAAGTAAAGGAAGGTTCTGAGAAGTGATGTTTTGGGTCCCCCCATCCCCGTGCAAAACAAATCTATATTTGCCAGATAGATTCCAGCTTCTTTTAAAATGGAGGTGTATAGGGAGAAAGTTTGTGATAAAATGATAAAGAAATAATTATGTTTTATGTCAATTGTATCTCAATAAAACTGGGGAGAAAAGGAAGCACATATTATTAAATAAAAAGTAAGAATGCAGTGTGTGCTAGTGGCTAAATTGTGTATTTTTGCCGTGGTCTCATGAATTCCACAGACCATTCTGAGAATCGTTTGCATAGGACAAGAATATTGGAAACCTCCTTTTCCCTTCTGCCCCACAAGGAAAGATTTCTGGTTTACTTTGAAATGTATATATCCGAACGCATCTCAGTCTTTTAGTTGTTACTAATTGTGATCTCTCAACAGCTGGTCTTTGAACTTGCAGGTACTTCCCACAGTTTTCTTCTTTTTTCTTTTCCTTCTTGAGCCCCTTTCATGATTGAATTAATAAATAGAAAAACAGCAAAAACAAAGAGAGGAAGAGATAAAGTAATAAAATAGTGCCCATTCAGTTACATTAAAGATTATTATTAATCTAAAACATCACAAGCTCCTGATAGCAAAGAGAATTCTTGCAGTACCCTGTTTTTTTTTTGTTTTGTTTTTTGTTTTCTTTTTTAATAAAAAATGTAAGAGTACTTGGCCTAGAGATAAAGGCATAGTTTGAAACCCAGGTGTCATTTGTTGAAGCTTCCACAGCTACCTCAGCAAAATGAAGATGATGCATAGGCTGTTTTGCTTCAAAAAGCACAAGAGTTGAGAATACTTCCATGTTTATGTGAATAAATTCTACATAACTTTATACCTCTTGAATTCTGCACACATAATACCTGGGAGATAGACTTTAGATTTTGTGTCTAAAATCACAACAACAGCTAGAACACCAAGAAAAAACCCTGGCGTTTATTTTTCAGTGACCTTGACACATAGGATTATGAGTAGACATGAAAATATCGACCCAGCTGTAGACAACCACTGTCAGCGGTTGAGAAATAACCTGGCAGAAAAAGTTTCATTAGTGACTTGGGAGAGTGACATAGTCAAATTCTCAGTTGGATTTGGGGATAATGAAAACTGACATGCATACCTTTAGGTTCCCTAAAAAAAAAAAAGTGGAAACAAACATTTGCATATCCCCCGCCCACATCCCACTCCCATCTTCCCCAGGCCAATATGGTGCTGTTAGACCCCATTAATGAGGGAATCCAGGACAACAGTGGGTGAGCCGCTGGCACCCGGTTAAGACCAAGAATTTTACAGCCAGAGGATGTGTCTGTGTTTGAGTCTTGGCTCTGTCACCTGCTAGCTCTGGCAAAGTTATTTAACCTGTTTTTGTGCCTCACTTTCCTCATTTCTAAAATGGGCTTAAAAAATCCCACCTACTTCATAGGGCTGTTGTGAGGGTTAAATAAATAAAATATGCACAAAGTGCTTAAGATAGTGTCTGGCATCTAGTAAGTGCTATGTAAGTATTAGCATTGCTATTATTGGGAGACTGTGATCCAAGTTCTGTGCTGGGAGATGTTTTCCCTTGCTCAGTGCCACCAACACCAAAGTGTCCCTCCAGGCAAGCCCCCACCTCTGGAGTGACTGAGGGAGCAGGTTAGGCTGCTGGGAACATGTCTGATTACTAGCCTTATTCCTGGCCACCCTGGCACTTATTTTTTGGAATATTCTTTTAATATATATTTTTAAATGTTAGCTAAAAGAACACGACAAAGCTAGGAAACTTGGGTGGAAAGATCTGGAAGTAGAGCTCTCAGCAAAGACTTTGGGAGAGGTCAGAGAAGCAGGAGTGTGGGCAGAGGACGCAGGTGGGAATCCCAGCTCCTTCGTGTAGCCGTGTGATCCCGGACAAGTCACTAACTCTCCCTAAGCCTCATTCTCTTATTTATAAAATGGGAATAATAACAGTATCTTCTTAATGGGATCGTTATGAAGATTAAATGAGATAATGTATGGATACCTTGTTGCAGAGACTAAATGTTTAATTAATGTTAACTATCCTCATTAATGTTACTGTTATTCTGCTGGCAGCAAATACAGTTGAGGCCTTGGGGTCCAGGGCAGGGAGATGTCCTGACCCTCTGGAGATAGTAATTGAAGCCAGAGACACTGGGTACCAGGTTAAGACTCAGAAATTATTCTGAATTTCTGTATTTTCTCTACTCAATTAGAATTTGTTACATTGTTTTCTATCAAGCAAACCTCTTTTCCACCCCCCATATCCTAGGTTGAGTAATTCCACATCAGTAGGAATTTTTAGAAATCTATCCTAAGAAAATTCTCATAGACTTGCATAGGGATTTAGCAACAGGGATATTCCTTGCAGTATTTTGTTTGGTGGGGATGCTAAAAGATTGAAAATCACTTGAAACAAATCCAACAGTCCAGGATTGATTAAATCAGACATTGTTTTAAGATGTATCAGTCACGATACTTTTGGCTAGAAACAGGATAATCCTCCCCTCTCTCCTGCTCCTTTAAATTAGGGTATATAACTGAAGACACTTATTATCTAAATAACAAGTGCAGAGGTAGGGCTGGTCCCAATTGTGGTATTTCAATGTCTGGTTTAGTTTCTTTTGATTCTTCCTCTTTAGACTTTTCTGTGTTTGCTTCCCTCTCAGGCTGGTAGCTAGATGGCTGTACCATTTCCAGCGTCCCTTTTAGAGAGAACAACCTCCAGGGAAAGAAAAATCACCTCTTCTTTTTTAGAAGCATCCAGCTGATCCTTCCTCTCCCATGCATAATATACAAAGTGAAAGAAAAGAGCAGATATAAAACTGAAGGGCAATTTTCCTTGCCTCTTTTTTCAAGAAACATTTGCTCATTCTTGGTTTTTCTTTTAGGTGAATTTTAGAATTAGCTTATCTATTTTCATAAAGTATCCTCTTAGATTTTGACTTGATTATTTTGAACTTACAGATTCACCTGGGGGAGAGATGGCCCTAAATGTTATTTTAATTTAGAAAACACAAAAGTGGTAGCATTGTTTATAATACTGAAAAATGGGAAAGAATTTCCTATCTATCAACAGGAAAATGGATGAACAAAACATAGTATAGTCATACACCAGAATGTCATATATCAGTTAAAATGAACTGGTAACATAGGCTAGTGCTTAAAGGTATGATATCATTGATATGAATTACAAAAAGCACACAGTACAAAACTTTCTGTGGTTCACAAATACATGCATATGTATGTAAAAACCATGAAAAGGCATTGGACGGATGTGTCAGATTCATGATAATGGTTGCCTTTAGGGAGCATTGAAGGAGAATGGGAAAAAGGAGACTTCAACTATATCTATAATGTTTTATTTCTTTTATTTAAAAAATATTTGAAACATAGTAGCCTCAGGGGGCAGAGAACTGGATGTTTGGGCAACAGTGGATGGGAGATATATATTCTCTCTTACCTTTCATATTTTGAACCATGTGAATGTCTTACCAACTCAGTATAAATAAAATCATAAAACAGAATAGAACACATGACAAGATGCTAACAAAGATCTGTTCTCAGTGGGACTTTTATTCTCTATATTTTTCATATTTAAAAAATTTCTTTACAAAGGGAAGAGATAGTAACTTGCACCAAGGTGGTGGTGCAGGTGGTACTGGTGGTCGTGGCTGGTGGCAGCTGAGGAGGGGGTGGAGGTGTGGAGGGTTGGTGGAGGTTATTAGTGCTCTGTCTCCAGTGTGATGTATGTTCTCACATACCCTCTGCGTGAACTTTGCGTAGGTGATGAGCTTTTCCCCTGGTGTCTGATCCAGACCCTTGTGCAAGAGTTTTGGAGCTAGAGAAGGATGGACATATCTTAGAAGCATGCTTTGCACTTTACTATGGTCCCTGGAGTGGTGATGCTTTGGGCTCCAGTCTCATTGGTTTCCTCTCCATATACCACCACCATCTCCTTCCTCCTAGATGACTCCATCCTGAACCATATTAGACAATGGGTTGAAAACCACAGTTTCTTTCGCTTGCCTTTTGTCCTCTTGGCTACCCTCCTCTTCTTCTTGCAAGAAAAGACCAGAAACTCTAGGTGTATTCTCAAGAGGAGAACGGAAGCCTAGAAGAATGACAACTCCCCTGGGGTCTAGTAGAAGACAGGAGTGCCAACAGCTTGTTTCTTTCTTTTTCAAAATTTATTTTATTGAAGTATAGTTGATTTTCAATGTTGTGTTAATTTCTGCTGTACAGCAAAGTGATTCAGTTTTACATATATATATTCTTTTTCATTTTCTTTCCCATTATGATTTATCACAGGATACTGAATATAGTTTCCTGTGCTATACAGTAGGACCTTGTTTATCCATCCTGTATATAATAGCTTACATCTGCCAATCCCAAACTCCCACTCCCTCTCTCCCTACCTTCCTCCCCCTTGGCAACCACAGTCTGTTCTCTATGTCTGTAAGTCTGTTTTGTAGAAGTTCGTTTGTGTCATATTTTAGATTTCACATATAAGTGATATCATATGATATTTGTCTTTCTCTGTCTGACTTACTTCACTTAGTATGATAATCTCTAGGTCCATCCATCTTGCTGCAAATGGCATTATTTCATTTTTTTTAATGGCTGAGTAGTAGTCCATTGTATATATGTACCACATCTTCTTTATTCATTCATCTGTTGAAGGACATTTAGGTTGCTTCCATGTCTTGGCTATTGTAAATAGTGTTGCTATGAACATAGGGGTGCATGTATCTTTTTGAATTATAGTTTTGTTCAAATATATGCCCAGGAGTGGGATTGCTGGATCATATGGCCACTCTATTTTTAGTTTTTTGAGGAATCTTCATACTGTTTCCCAGACTGTGGTTGCACAAATTTACATTCCCACCAACAGTGTAGATGGATTCCCTTTTCTCTATACCCTCTCCAGCATTTAAAATTTTTATTTATTTATTTATTTTTGGCTGTGTTGGGTCTTCGTTTCCATGTGAGGGCTTTCTCCAATTGCAGCGAGCGGGGGCCACTCTTCATCACGGTGCACAGGCCTCTCACTGTCACGGCCTCTCCCGTTGTGGAGCACAGGCTCCAGACACGCAGGCTCAGTAGCTGTGGCTCATGGGCCTAGCTGCTCCGCGGCATGTGGGATCTTCCCAGACCGGGGCACGAACCCCTGTCCCCTGCATTTGCAGGCGGATTCTTAACCACTGCGCCACCAGGGAAGCCTTCCAGCATTTTTTTCTTTTTTTTTTTTTTTTTGCGGTACGCGGGCCTCTCACTGTTGTGGCCTCTCCCGTTGTGGGGCACAGGCTCCGGACGCGCAGGCTCAGCGGCCATGGCTCACGGGCCCAGCCGCTCCACGGCATGTGGGATCTTCCCGGCTCGGGGCACGAACCCGTGTCCCCTGCATCGGCAGGCGGACTCTCAACCACTGTGCCACCAGGGAAGCCCTGGACTTTTTAATGATGGCCATTCTGACTGGTGTGAGGTGGTACCTCATTGTAGTTTCAATTTGCATTTCTCTAATAATTAGCGATGTTGAGCATCTTTTCATGTGCCTGTTGGCCATCCCAACAGCTTGTTTCTTGAGGCCAAAGAGGAGAGAGGTCACTGAGGCACCAGGCTGGTAGGGATGGTGGTATAGATGAGAGAGAGAGAGCCATCTTTTGGAGAAGTGGAGTGAGGCACTCCTGGGAGTTTTAATGAGTTCCTGTGGATACATTTTCATATTTGAAGGAGACAGGGTGAAGATTAGAAACTCCTGGGCTTTGCTTCTTTAAACACAGTGCAGCTCTGAGACTGTAATGCATGATTTTATATGCATTATGATAATAATTGGCTGACTCTATGGGGCTGGCAGTTGTTACATGGCTTTTGTTGGTCTCATTACAGATGTAATCCCAGAGTTGTGGAGCTCTGAGGATCCTTGTGCCAGGGTTTCAGTTGCACCTCTGGGTGCATATACCTCTTTATATGTCCACAGTGTGAGTTACAGCCTCCCCCATCTGTCTTCATCTATTCAGAGGAGGCAGTCTCTAGAAAACTGTGAGGGCAGGAGCAGGAAGGAGGAAACACAGATGTAGCAAGAAGCCATGTCCTCTATGAACGAAGACAGCAGATGTATTAGTGAACAGCTTAAGGAGAAAAGATAAAAAGAGAGAAAGTGGGTGCTATAGACTGAATGTGTTCCCTCCCCCTCCCTAATTCATGTGTTGAAACCTAAGGCTCAAGGTGATGGTATTAAGAGGTGGGGCCTTTGGGAGGTGACTTAGTCATGAGGGTGGAGCCTTCATGAATGGGATTAGTGCCATCATCAAAGAAGCCCCAGAGAGCTCTCTTGCCCCTTCCATCCCGTGAGGACACAGTGAGAAGACAGCCATCTATGAACCAGGAAATGGGCCCTCACCAGACACCAAATCTCCTGGGACCTTGATCTTGGACTTCCCAGCATCCAGAACTGTGGGAAAGAAATGTTTAAGCCACCCAGTCTATGATATTTTGTGATAGGCGCCTGCACTGACTAAGACAGTGGGTGTCTCTGCTCTTTATTTTTTGTTTATGCTTTTTATAGTACTAGGAAATGTGTTTTTCTGGGCTACATTCTTCCCACCATAATTCAGATGGACGTTGTCACCATGTTTGAAAACCACTTGAAATGAAAATTGGTGTTATTCTGCAAACACTTACTAAGAATGACAAAACTATTTACATGCTGGGAATACTGTGCCAGAAAAATTACTAAACAAATTATATTCTTTTCCTTCCACAAAATCAGAGTTACAAAGAGCAATATATTAGCCATTTTCTTTGCCAAGGAACTTGAGAGATGACGTTCTCTTTCTTTAAAATTCATATTAATGACCTTAGACATTGGGTTTCCAAGGGAAAGACTCTTTGCAACATCTATATAGTACCTGGGTGTTTTTGTGTTGAATTTACTTTAAAGCCAACCTCTATAGTTTGATTTAAATAATGTAAAAAATATATAGCAGGAAGGCTGGGAGGACAAACACTAAAATGTTTTTCATTAATTTTCTCTGGACATAGATGTTCTGGATGATTTTATATTTTCAGACTTCTAAATTCCAAATATTTTGCAATTTGTATTTATACTTTGAAAAATAAAAATAGTTACTGTTAACAATCACTCTTTATAAATTTTTATCTGCCATATGATTGCAAGGGTTTAAACCATTTATGAAGCAAAGAGACTGCAAGTTGAAAACAATGAAATATATATATATATATTATTGGAGTATAGTTGCTTTACAATATTGTGTTAGTTTCTACTATACAGCAAAGTGAATCAGCTGTACGTATACATATATGCCCTCATTTTTGGATTTCCTTCTCATTTAGGTCACTACAGAGCATTGAGTAGAGTTCCCTCTGCTATACAGTAGGTTCTCATTAGTTAACCATTTTATACATAGTATCAATAGTGTATATGTCAATCCCAATCTCCCAATTCATCCCACCACTCCCCTTTGCCCCTTGGTATCCATACGTTTGTTCTCTATGTCTGTGTCTCTATTTCTGCTTTGAAAACACCAAAATGCTAACAGTGATTCTTTTTGAGTTAGAATCCTTCTTTCTTTTACAGTTATTCTGTAATGAACAGGAACTACTTCCATAGTAGAAAAAAATTATTTTAAGAACAAATTTATTAGACTTCATCCAAAGAAATGGCAAAAGGGTCAGGCCAGCTTAGCATTTTCTCTCTCACAGTGGCATTCTAGAATCTTTTTTGAAAGGGCATGTTTTTCCTTGATATCAATCTCAGGAGGTTGAAGGACATACCCTAAACACCTCTAGCTTCCCTTAATAATAACTGATTTGAATGTATTATCCTCATATTTTTAGAAATTCTTAAATCTCACTGTGACTCAACTTGAAGAAAAAAAATACATTTGTGTTAATTTTAATAAAACTCTTAAGGGAAGTATGGCTGAATTAATGTCTCCTTCCTTGTTAAGGGGGAGCTTTCGTAGGGATACTGGTCATATGCATTTACCCTGGGAGCTAGTCTCAACTGGAATGGGGAAAGGGTCCATTTTCTTGAGTGCCTGGAGGCTGACCACCACTGGAGGGAGGGCAGAGTGAGAATGCAGATTGTTGCTGAGAAAGGAGACAAGTTCAGTGTTCAGAAAGCTGTGTTAGTGTCAGCTCCAAGGGAGAGGCAGAAATCAGGAGAGAAGGAGTAAGTTAGAATACAGGGTTTAAACCAGGTAGACCTTGTCCCAGATTTAGTTCTGCCACATTTCTAGCTTTGGGCAGGGCACTTAATCTCTTTGACCCTCTGTTTCCCTGTCTTTAAAATAGTCGTGACCCATATAATTTGTTCGGAAAAGTACCGTAAAATGTTAACAGTGATTTAATGACCATTTTAGAACCTTAGCGATTCTGTAGATCTAGGTCTAAGTAATTTGTAAAACTTATTTTTTTTCTGCCTACGGACCACCCATTTATTTTTGATTTTTTTTTGTGTGTGAAATAAAATGAGTATGTTCAATTGAAAAATAATATTAAAACCAATATCCAGGTACCTGCCATTCAGTTTAATACCTAGATTGTTACCAGAACCTTAGAATCTGCTTAAGTGCCCTAATTGCTAAATTATAATTCATTGTTATAAAATTCAAAACAGGCTGGGAATAATCTTAAATTGTCATAGATGTGCTCTTATTGGGTGCTGGCTGCATGACATGGGGGTCAGGCAAGGTGGCCAAATCGAAGGTGCAAGTCCAGACCTGGCAAATATGGCTATAAGTAACTCCCTACTCTTGGTCTCATTTAGTCTGTTAAAGAAGTCTAAAATATCATTCATGTAGACATTTCTTTTACAGGCAATTAATAATAATTGCTCAGAAAATCAGATTTGCTGAGAGCTAAATCCAGGCTGGGCACTGAGCTAAGCAGTTTCCAAGCATTGTCATATTGAATTCTCACAGTCTTTTGGGATAAACGCAGCTATTCAAGTTGCACGTGTGGAACTGAGGGTTCGAGAAAGGAAGCCATGTTTTCAAGGTCACACAGCTAGAAGGTCGTAGAGATCAAAAGCAAATCTTCATCCCTTAACCATGGTACTATATTTTCCCCAAAGATCCTTGTCATTGTCCTCAATAGGAGTCATATCTGTTTGTGGGTCCAAGGATACCACTCAATGTCACTGTTCCCAAATGTGGACTGAGCTTAACCTTGTAAGGCCCAGGCTCTCCTGAGAGTTGGTGCACTGGGTCCCCGCTGGCAGGTTCTTAGCACAGGCACCAAGTTTAGCCTTAGCTTTTACTCTTTGCCCGTTTGCTCCACAGTGTCACTTCTGAGTGGTTCAAAAACTCTTATGTTGCTATTATTTACCCCATCTACATTGTTTATTTGCAGTATGTCAATTAGGTCTAGCATATTCTATGTGTTTAACACAGTTTTCCCTATTATCCCTTAATTCAACAATTTTCAAAGAATATTTTGGGGGTGGGAACATCTTCAGTGTGTTTATTGGTAAAGATGATTCTTTACAATCTCTTTATTTTGAGGTCTGTCTTCCCCCCATCTCCCCACCCCCAGCAAATCACTGATTCTTTAGTTGATGTCTTTTCTTTACTAAATATAAAACTAGCAAAAACAAACAAACAAACCATGAAAAGATTGCTAGCAAATAAACATGACACAAAACTATAAATAAACATGGAAAATAATCTGCCTTGTAATCAAATAAATGCTGTTTTAAAAATATAAAGAGGTAACCTGCTTGCCTATTACATCAGCAAAAATGATTTATAAATGGTAATATTTAATACTTGCAACACTGGTGAAATTGGTATTCTTCACTCCAGTAAAAATGGCATAACCTTCTAGAAAACAGCATCTCACTGTGTACAAAGTGCCCTAAAAATGTTCACAGCTGTTGATCTAATAGTTCCATGTTTAGGAATCTTTCACAAGAAACTAATATGAAAGGGGAAATTTATACGCACTGGTATGTTACTTTCACTATTATTTATTAAAAAACCCCAAAAACTAAATATCCAGCTGTAAGGGAATGACTAAATAAATGTAATGTCTTTAATTGTAGAATATTACACACTTGTTAAATATATGTAGTTATATGCTTATGAACAAATGTTAAAGAAAGGAAAGAAGTTTGTAGGCATACCATAATTACTTTGTGCAAAGATTAGGGTAAATTTTTAAAGAAACTAACAGGAAAACATTTAGTTATACATAAAGGCTTATCAAAAGTTCATTTCCTTAAGATGTTCCACTGGGTGCTAAATAAAGGTATTTTATGAAATATAGCTTGTCATATTTGTTGATTATGATTCATCTTTGGGCATTAGAGTCACTCCTTGGAATCAGAGACAAAGAACTGGGGACTATTCGCACAGAAATATGGCCATGGTCTGGAAGAACCATGGTGTAGTGGCACTAAATGTGTCAGAACTTGGACCCCATCCAAATTCTAGATTTTTACTGACATCAAAAGTTTTCACCAAGCTGGGATATTGCTTTGTTGAAGGAATATGATGATTTTGATAGACCAAAGCCTGGAAGCCAGGTAGCAGGGGTTAAAACTCATATACACATTCTAGTTCTTCAGAGCTCAGTTTAGCTTTCACGGAATAACCATCTGGAATTGGCTTAAAGTAGAGAATCTTTTCTCTCAGAATTTCATCAACCATGTACCATCTCCTTGTGTTGACAGATCTAGTTAAGCCCCCCATTGAGGCTCTTGCTTTTTACACTCCTGGATCATACCTTCTAACTCTTCTAAGTCCTGAATTTTCCTGCCACTGTCTTCTTATTCCTGATTTTATTTCAGAGGAAACATAGAGATATGTGAACGGCAATTTTATTGGCACACATTCTGGAAGCTGTAATTCGTGTAAATAAAGTAAGATACATAGAGATGTTTTAAAAATGATTACATTTGATACCAAATATTTATTTTTAGTTCAAGTCTCACATTGCAAACTTGTAACAAGAAACCCATCTCTTCTTGTGAAAGAGCTTTTGTAACACATTAGGAAAACATACGCATTTGAGGAAAAAAGAAATTAAGTACACCAAAACAACAACTGAGTTATGGTTGTGAGTTTGAGGGTGAAACATTTTATTTTAATTTTCTAAACTTTCTAAACTATATTATTTTCCCCAGACTAAACATTAAAATGATTCTGGTTGATTATGAAGAAATTAATATACCCCCTAATGTCTTTCTTTTAGCTTAAGAAAAAATCAAGGCTTTTTCAAAGTACGAAGGGTTGCTATTACTTAGGATAATCCAAAATCTGTGCTATAGATTGAGAAAGGGAATTCCTAAAAGCATTTCCCCAAACTTTTTTGGAAGAAGGCAGCACCAAAGGAGTAAAGGTATAGCCTCCAAAGAGGACAAATTCATGGATCTGACCATTTTCCATGTGTTTCAAAAGCAATCATGTTTTCTTATAGGCTTATTTATGCATGGAATTATCTAATTTTCTTTTGCAAGAGTGTTCTAGTTAACTATTGCTACATCAACGCAGCACAAAATCTTAGTAGCATACAACAGTAAGCTCCTATTCAGCTCATGAATGTGTAGGTTAGGTGGAGATCGGCTCATGTGGGCTGGGTTCAGCTGGGTGTCACCTGTCAAGTTGCAGTGTCTGGGGTGGCTTGCTTTTCACTGCAGGTCTAGGCTAGGTGGGCTCCACACGCCTCTCATCCTCCCTGGAGCCATCCAGCTCCAGCTAGCAGGGCTAGTTCTTCTCATGGCAATAGCAGGGGAACAAGATGGCCATCATCAGAAAAATTCATGTCTAAGCTTTGGGCTGTCACTTCCTTCCTCTGCCACTGATGAAAGCAAGCCAGATAGTAGAGCCCAACATTAAAGGCAGGAAATACGTTCTGGCCATGGTGAGGCCACAGCAAGGGAGGGGTGAAGAATTTGAACCCATCTTTCAACCTACCACAAAGAAGGTGAAAAGATGAAAGATAGTGCCATGAAGCTAGAAAATGATCAAATGGTAAACTAGGTACCCAAATCACAAAGGGTGATAATTTGAAAAGAAACAGTCATTCTGCTGACTCCTCCTTTGCTGACTGATAGCCCTAACACTTTGTCCACTCTTTGGTCACTTCAGGAATTTAAGGCAGCAATTTACAGGGAATAGAGTGAATGTCTCATACTAAATCTTTCAATCATTTTGACCAAAGCAAGAGAAATAGAAGGCTTCTGAATACTGCTCCAAGTAAAACTTTTAGAAAGAAATATTGATTTCTTTTTTCTAGTCTAAAACAAGTCTAGCCTATGCCAGGCTCAGAGTTCTTGAAGGATCTCAGTATGCCAGCATAAGAAATGCAGTCAATTATCTGCTCTCAGATCAATGCTGGTGAAGGGAAGAGTGTCTGTGCCCCATAGCAAGGGATTATGAACAGAAGGGTTGGGGTTAGATTCATTGGTCTTCTCCATCACCTGATTTGACGTTGATTTCCAATTTTTCAAAAAGGAGCCCCAAGTTAGTTGAGTCCCCGTGGAGTCCAATATGAGAATGGGACAGCTGCTGCCACAGCACAGATGGCAGTTTTTCAGAGGGCTTATGAAGGAAGAAGAGGGCCTTTCCTCCCTAAGTGAAACTGCTCATTTAGGATCTTTTCAGCAGCTTCTACTCCAGTCAAGAAGTTGCTAATAACTCAATTGTTGAAAACTCCAGATATAACAACAGATTAAACGAAGTAAAAAAAGGAAATAAATACCCCTGAATGCTAAGACAAATGTACTTTTAACAGATATCATAAACCTTATTCTAAGAAAACTGGGCTTCAAATTCTGGTTGTGGTGCCGACAGACTCGTTGGCTTCGGGAAGTATTTTAGCTTCTCTTAGCCTCATCCTTAACTGTAAAGTGAGGCAGGCTACAGATGTCACCTAGGAAGCTGGCTTCCTCCCGGCAGCATGAGGGTTACCAGAGATCCGGAGCGAGCCCTCCATTTTGCAAGTAGAGAAACTCTGAAAAAAAAAAGACCCGTGCATGGTTTAGGAGGCAATCTCTGGAGTCTAGCTTGATGGGAATCCAGCTCCATCACTGGTTGGTTTTGTGATCTTGGGCAAGTTGTGTAAATCCTCTGTGCTTTAATTTTTGCATCTGTTATGTGTGTAAAAATACTGCCTGCCTTGTTGGTTGTTACATAATATTTGCAAAATGGTTAACCCAATGGTTTATAGTAAATACTCAAGGAATGTCACAGCATATATGTGGCTTCTTACCTAGCATCCCCCTTCCGTTTTCTTAAAAGTATGTTAATTTTGTTCGTGTGTCTGCCCCTCCTCTGTGCAGTCCATGGAGGGGAGGAGGCTAATTGACTTCAGCTTTTGGGGTGCTCCTGATTATTAGGACCCAGTAGTTTTCAAATTCTTGTGCCATCAGAATGACCTGGAGGGCTTGTTACAAAAACACAGACTGCTGGGCTTTACCCCTATAGTTTCTGATTCAGCAGGTCTGAAGCAGCGTTGACAATTTTTATCTCTAGCAAGTTCCCACGTGGTGCAGATGTTGCTGGTCTGTTCACATTTCCTATATGATTGGTAATGGGCTAACCTCTCTGTACACATCATATTATTTAAACTTCAGGTGGTGGTGGGATGAATTGGGAGATTGGGATTGACACATATACACTAATACGTATAAAATAGATAAGAAGAACGTGCTGTATAAAAAAATAAATTTAAAAAATTCAAAGAAAAAAGATTGCTATTGGGTCATATTCATGAGGCCAATCTTCTTTCTGTATTATTATTAAATACTGTTAGATGGGAGAGTATAATTTTTCAAGAACATAAGTATAATATTTAGGAATTTGTTTAAATGATTCTTTTTTTTTTTTTTTTTTTTTTTGCGGTATGCGGGCCTCTCACTGTTGTGGCCTCCCCCGTTGCGGAGCACAGGCTCCGGACGCGCAGGCTCCGGACGCGCAGGCTCAGCGGCCATGGCTCACGGGCCCAGCCGCTCCGCGGCATATGGGATCCTCCCAGACCGGGGCACGAACCCGTATCCCCTGCATCGGCAGGCGGACTCTCAACCACTTGCGCCACCAGGGAGGCCCTAAATGATTCTTAAATCCATTTTTAAACTATAATCTAAGTTAGGATATTATGCTCCACTAGTTTACTGAATATGGCTTAAATAGTATTTTTTAAAAAATTGTATTAAAAATAAAAACTAAAAATTATCTTTAGAAAATGGGAGAAAATAAAACAAAGAACATATTAAAAAAACCTAGCACCTAGATAAGTGCTAAGTTTATTAAAGGCATTAGCCAAATACTTTTACTAATATTCCAGGATTGTCATCCTAACCAAATAGGGTTAGGGTTTGATATAGTCTCTCTCAGCTCTGAGACTTTTAAAAAATAGCATCAATCCTAAGACTCTTAATCTTTTTGTAAGCTTTCCAAAAAGAGCAAATCCCAAACCACAGTGTTTTGAAGCAAACTTCTGGTAAAGAATTTGTAGTATTTTCAACAAGAATAACTTAAAATTAAATTTCTAGGAGTCTGCTTCAGTGGAAAAGATTCAAGCTTTGGAGTTAGAAAACTGGGCTTGAGATCCACCTCTGTAATTTACTAGCTATAAGGCCAAATTATGTATCCCACTGAGCCTCAGTTTCCTCATCTGTAAGTTGGGACTGATATTAATACCTGCCTCGTAGAGTTTTTGTTAACATCAAACAGAACTATGTGTGTTGATTTTCCAGCCTAGAGACTGGCAAATAGAAAGTCCTTGATACAGACTATCTCTCATTATTATGAAAGAAAATTCAAATGTACATAAAAAAAAAAAACTTCAGGATAAGCCAATGAAGCAAGTATTCTTGTTATACCCATTCTGAAGATGAAGAAATGGAGGTTCAGAGAGGCTGGTTAACTTGCTCAATGCCAGGCAGCTACTGATAGTGCAGGATCTGAGCTCTGGGCTTTCTGGATCCTAATCCAAAGGCCAAGCCATAGTTGCTTCATTACACTCTCAATGGCAGGAATCTTCCTTTCCAGTGAATGCTGTCCAGTCTATCCATGGCAGGGTGTTAGGGTACCTTGGAAGCTGGGTTAATATCAGAGGTGGCTAACTACACATGGAGTTGAGAAAAGGGAGGGAAAGAATTTTGATGGAGTAGTTTATGAGGTCATGAAGGCTCATAAGGTGAGGGCCCATGAATTATCTCTTTTCCAGAAAAAAAAGCAGTGCTCTGTGTTGCTCTTCACTGCACAGGACAGCAAGACCCCTGCCATATTCCTGCTGTCTGATTCCCGCCCCCGCACCCCAAACCTTACGTCTCTCAGTTATCCTTCCATTCTGTCCACCTGTGTTCAGCTCCATTTTAGCTTCACTGAACTTAGGTCTTCTCAGTCACATCTTTATAGACAGTTATTAACTTACATCTTCAGTGGCTTAGTCTCACCCATTTTAAACATACAAATAAGTACAGAAAATAACTTGTCAGGCACTCACGTATCATCACCCAGATTTACCAGAGGTTCACATTTTATATTTTTACCTCAGGCCACTCAAGCAAATGACAGAAAAAAAATTCTGAGGTGAATGAATATCATTCCCATGCTTGCTTGTTTTTTTTTTTTTTTTTTTTTTGGTGTTACGTGGGCCTCTCACTGTTGTGGCCTCTCCTGTTGCGGAGCGCAGGCTCAGCGGCCATGGCTCATGGGCCCAGCCGCTCTGCGGCATGTGGGATCTTCCCGGACCGGGACACGAACCTGTGTCCCCTGCATCGGCAGGTGGACTCTCAACCACTGTGCCACCAGGGAAGCCCCCCATGCTAGCTTTTTAATTTTTACTAACAGGGAGGATTGTTTTGTGTGTTTGAAAAAATTTATGTGAATGACATATATATTGTGCAAATGATTTTGCAACTTTCTTTTTTCCATCAACATTCTATCAAGATTTAGTTCATCATAATAGCTTAAAGTGTTCCATTCTGTGAGTAAACCACATTTTATAGTCTGTTCTTATAAGCACTTTGTTCCAGTTATTTCTTTTTAGAAATAGTACAGTGGACATTTTTATACATCTCTCCTTGTATGCATGTGCCAGAGTTTCTCTAGGGTAGAAACCAGGGATGGAACTGCCAATCAAAAGTTTGTGCATCACTTCCTGATTGACTAGGTATTTTGCCTTCCTGTGAGGGTATTTGTGAGTTCCATTTCCCACGCACTTGCCAACAGTTTGTGTTAATAGATTAACCATTAAAATTTTTTAAAAATTTATTTTGTGAAAAAATACATCATACTTTCCCTACTAATTTCAAGGCCTCTTTTGTCACATACTAAGTTCCAATACGTAAACCCAGGTCTGTTTCCAGGATCTTGTTCTGTTCCAATTGCCCACTCTCTCATCTTGCCCTATATCTGACTTTATAGTAAATCTTGATATCTCCTAGGGTGCGTTCCACTTCATTTATTTTCTTCAAAATTGTCCTGGTTCTTCTTCTTCTTTTTTAAGTAAATTTATTTACTTTATTTATTTATTTTTTGGCTGCATTGGGTCTTCGTTGCTGCGCGCAGGCTTTCTCTAGTTGCGGCAAGTGGGAGCTACTCTTCATTGCGGTGTGCGGGCTTCTTATTGCGGTGGCTTCTCTTGTTGCAGAACACGGGCCCTAGGTGCACAGGCTTCAGTAGTTGTGGCACGCGGGCTCAGTAGTTGTGGCTCATGGGCTCTAGAGTGCAGGCTCAGTAGTTGTGGCGCACGAGCTTAGTTGCTCTGTGGCATGTGGGATCTTCCCGGACCAGGGCTTGAACCCGTGTTCCCTTCATTGGCAGGTGGATTCCCAACCACCGCGCCACCAGGGAAGCCTCCCGTCCTGGTTCTTCTTTGCCCTTTCTTGTTCTGTGGGAATTTTAGCATCAGCTTGATGACGTCTATGAAAAACCTTCTAGGAAGATTTGATTGGAATGTATTGACTTTATAGATTAATTTGGAGAGAATTGCTATCTTTAAAATATTGAGTCTTTCTTCAAAGATGACATAAACAGATGGAGAAATATACCATGTTCTTGGATTGGAAGAATCTATATTGTGAAAATGACTATACTACCCAAAGCAATCTAGAGATTCAATGCAATCCCTATCAAACTACCAATGGCATTCTTCACAGAATTAGAACAAAAATTATTACAATTCATATGGAAACACAAAAGACCCCGAATAGCTAAAACCATCTTGAGAAAGAAAAATGGAGCTGGAGGAATCAGGCTCCCCAACTTCAAACTATACCACAGAGCTACAGTAATCAAGACAGTCTGGTACTGGCACAGTAACAGAAATATAGATCAGTGGTACAGGATAGAATGCCCAGAGATAAACCCACACACATATGGTCACCTAATTTACCACAAAGGAGGCAAGAACATGCAATGGAGAAAAGACAGCCTTTTCAATAAGTGGTGCTGGGAAGACTGGACAGCTACATGTAATAGAATGAAATTAGAACACTACCTAACACCATACACAAAAGTAAACCCCAAATGGATTAAAGACCTAAATGTAAGACCAGACACTATAAAACTCTTAGAGGAAAACATAGGAAAAACACTCTTTGACATAAACCACAGCAAGATCTTTTTGACCCACCTCCTGGAGTAATGGAAATAAAAACAAAAATAAACAAATGGGACTTAATTAAACTTAAAAGCTTTTGCACAACAAAGGAGACCATAAGACGAAAAGACAACCCCCAGAATGGGAGAAAATATTTGCAAATGAAAAAACAGACAAAGGATTAATCTCCAAAATATACAACCAGCTCATGGAGCTCAATATCAAAAAAAAAAAATCCAATTAAAAAGTGGGTGGAAGACCTAAATAGACATTTCACCAAGGAAGACGTACAGATGGCCAAGAGACACATGAAAAGATACCCAACATCACTAATCATTAGAGAAATGCAAATCAAAACTACAATGAGATATCACCTCACACCAGTCAGAATGGCCATTATCAAAAAATCTAGAAACAATAAATATTGGAAAGGGTGTGGTGAAAAGGGAACTCTCCTGCACTGTTGGTGGGAAAGTAAACTGATACAACCACTATGGAAAACAGTATGGAAGTTCCTTAAAAAACTAAAATTAGAACTACCATATGACCCAGCAATCCCACTACTGGGCATATACCCTGAGAAAACCATAATTCAAAAAGAGACATGTACCACAATGTTCATTGCAGCACTATTTACAATAGCCAGGATATGGAACCAACCTAAATGTCTGTCGACAGATGAATGGATAAAGAAGATGTGGCACATATATACAATGGAATACTACTCAGCCATCAAAAGAAACAAAATTGAGTTATTTGTAGTGAGGTGGATGGACCTAGAGACTGTCATACAGAGTGAAGTAAGTCAGAAAGAGAACAAATACCGTATGCTAACACATATATATGGAATCTAAAAAAAAAAAAAGGTTCTGATGAACCTAGTTGCAGGGCAGGAATAAAGATGTAGACAGAGAGGATGTACTTGAGGACATAGAGTGGGTGGGGGAAGCTGGGGTGAGGTGAGAGCAGCATGGACATATATACACTACCAGATGTAAAGTAGATAGCTAGTGGGAAGCAGCAGCATAGCACAGGGAGATCAGCCCGGTGCTTAGCGATGACCTAGGGGGTGGGATAGGGAGGATGGGAGGGAGGGTCAAGATGGGGGTATATGGGGACATATGTATGCGTATGGCTGATTCACTTTGGTGTACAATGGAAACTAACAGTATTATGAAGCATTTATACTCCAGTAAAGATCTATTAAAAAAATAAAATATTGAGTCTTATCCATGAACTTGCAGCATTTTTCATTTGTTTTCCAGGTTTTAAAAATTTACATCCTTCAATAAAATTTTATACTGTTTCTATAATATTAATTAATATCTTTTTTTTTTTTTTTTTTTTTTTTTTTCTTTTTGTGGTATGTGGGCCTCTCACTGTTGTGGCCTCTCCCGTTGCGGAGCACAGGCTCCGGATGCGCAGGCCCAGCGGCCATGGCTCACGGGCCCAGCCGCTCCGCGGCATATGGGATCCTCCCAGACCGGGGCACGAACCCGCATCCCCTGCATCGGCAGGCGGACTCTTAACCACTGCGCCACCAGGGAGGCCCTAATTAATATCTTTGTCCGCTATGTTCTTACGTACCTTATAAGTATAATGTATTATTGCTACGGTGACTGATACGATTTTTAAATTATATTTTTTAATTGGATGTTGCTGGTGTATAGAAATGTTATTGATTTTTGTATATTATTTTGTATCCACCAAGCTCTTATTGCTTTTAGTTTTTTTAAAATATAATCTCATAGATTTTTCCATGTAGACAATCATATCATCTATGAATAATGACAGTTTTGATTCTTCCTGCCCAATCATTACATCTTTTTTTCCTCCCTTGGTCTTTTTGCTTTAGCTAGGACATTCAGGAAAATGCTGAATACAAGCAATTTTAAAGGGCATCCTTATTCCTTAAAATGGAATGCTTTTAACATTTCACTATTCAGCGCACTATTTGTTGATGTTTTTTGGTAGATACCCTTTATCAAGTAAAGAAAGTTGCCCTCCAGTCCTGGTTGCTAAGAGTTTTTACCTGAATCAGTGTAATTTCATCTATTATTTTTCTGCATCTTTTGAGATTATCACATGGGTTTTCTCCTTTTATCTATTAGGGTTGTTTATTACTTTTATTGATTTTCTGATAGTAAATCATCCTTGCATTCTTGAAATAAGCCTTACTTGGTTATGGGGTAATTGTTTTTTTTTTTTTTTGTGGTACGCGGGCCCCTCACTGCCGTGGCCTCTCCCGCCGCGGAGCACAGGCTCCGGATGCGCAGGCCCAGCATCCATGGCTCACGGGCCCAGCCGCTCCGCGGCATTTGGGATCCTCCTGGACCGGGGCACGAGCCCGCGTCCCCTGCATCGGCAGGCGGACTCCTAGCCACTGCGCCACCAGGGAAGCCTGGTAATTGTTTTTAAATATTTCACTGCATTTGATTGCTAATAAATTATTTAAGACTTTGACATCCATGTTCATGAGTGAGCCTGACCTGTAATCTTCACTTTTTGTATCCTCCTCCTCCATGGGCACTAAGGTTATGAGCCTCACATAATCAGTTGGGGAGCTTTTCCTCTTTCTATATGGTTGGTAACATTTACATAAGTTAGGAAATATTTTTTCCTTGCAGGTTTGGCATCTACCTGTACAATCATTGTGCCCTTTTTTTTCTGGAGGCGGGGGAGAGCATAGGTTTTTTTGTTTGTTTGTTTTGTTTTGTTTTGTTTTTTTGCGGTACGCGGGCTTCTCACCGCTGTGGCCCCTCCCGCCGCGGAGCACAGGCTCCAGACGCGCAGGCTCAGCGGCCACAACCCACGGGCCCAGCCACTCCGTGGCACGTGGGATCCTCCTGGACCGGGGCACGAACCCAAGCCCCCTGCATTGGCAGGCGGACTCTCAACCACTGCGCCACCAGGGACGCCCATAGGTTTTTAATTACAGATTCAACTTTAATAATCGTAAGTCTGTTCAGGTTTTCTATGTTTTTTATGAGAGAGTTTGGTGATTCAAGCTTTTTTTTTTTTTTGAACAATGCATGCCTTTCTAGGTTTCAAATGTATTGGGATCCAGTTGTTCAAGCATTCTCTTAAGATGCTTTAAATTTTGAATATATCTGTAATTACGTATCTTTTTTCATGTTTAATAAGGCTAATTTGTACCTTAGTTCTTTTTGTTATTCAGTCTTGCCAGAGGATTGGCGTCTTTTCTGTCTTTGCAAAGGCCCAGGCTTTGGTTCTGTTGACCCTCTTTATTTTGTTTTTTTGTTTCTACATGATAAATTTCTGCCCTTCTAGTTTTTGTTTCCTTTCTACTACTCCTTCATATGGGTTTACTATTTTTCATTTTCTAATTTTTTGAATTTGATTTTTCTTCTTATCTAATATATGCATTTAAGACTACAATTGCCCCTAAATACTGAATATTGATAGTTGCATACATCAGTTTTGGTATGTAGTACTTTTATTGCCATTCAGGTCTGAATAGTGATAATTTTCTTTATGATTTATTCCTGGTCCTATAAATGATTTATGAGATATTTTAGAATTTTCTAAAATGGTTTTGAGTTTTATTTTTGAACTACTGATTTCTAATATTATCGTACTTTGGTCACAAAATGTGGTCTGTATGCTACAGAATGTTTTGAATTTATTGAATCTTGCTTTGTAGGCAAGTACCCAGTCAAATTTTGGTACTTCATTCATGTGTGATTGAAAATACAATGTATTCTTTAATTTTTGGTGTAGGATATACATTGCAGTGCATTTGGGAAAGTTTATTAACTTTTTATACAGCAGTTAGCGCAAGATGTTAAAATCTTCCCTTAATGATTGTGGATTTGTTCATTTCTCCTTTTGAGTTTTTTGTTTTTGCTTTATATATGTTGAAGCTATGTTATTATAAAGGTTCAAGATTATTATGACCTTCAGAAAACTTGTTCACTTTTATCACTACATAGTAATACTTTTCATCACATGTTTTCTCCTGTAAATATATTTTTGTCTGATTTAATATGACTATATCAATTTTACTTTCATTAGTATTTGCCCATTGTATAATTTTGCACCTCTCTACTTTTAATCTTTTTGGCATTATGTTTAGGTGTGTCTCCTGGAAGCAGTATATAATTGGAGAGTATACATGTTTCAAAATCAATCTAAGACTGATGAGTTTAGTGTGTGTACGTTTTTTGTCCTTACTGATGTCTCTATTTCCATTTTATTTTGTACTTTATGATTACAGTATTTCTTTGATTTTTTTCATTCTCGTGTGTGTGTGTGTGTGTGTGTGTTTGCATTATGTGTTTGGTTGTGTCTGTTAGATTCATTGAGCATTTTTTATCTCTGTGTGCCTTTCCACATCCCCTTCCACTCCACAAGTTGTGAATTGTTATACCTTCTTAGGCGCTATCTTTCCTTTTTTGTCTGTATACTTGACCTAAAAAGTCTAAATTTAATCAATATCTGTGCTCTTTTCATGAAAAAGCAATAGCTCCTGCCTTTCGTGTTATTATTGTATAGTATTTAATTCTACCTTTTGAGACACACACACATAAGATTAGTGAATATTTTTGGCATTTTTTTATACAGTTGATGCTTCCCCAGTTTCTTTGCTTCTTTGCTCTCATTTTTCATTTCTTCATTTAATTTTCTTCTTTATGAGGAATGTTCTTTAGTACATTTTTCAAAGAGGGCCTGTGAATGGTAAACTCTCAGTCTCTGTTAGTCTGAAATGTGTTTATTTTGCTCTCACTATACTGTTCTTGAGTGATAATTAAGATACAGTAAAAAAAACACATAGTTCAGTTCAATGAATTTTGATAAATCACCACCAAAACAAGATATAGAACATTTCCATCGCTCCCCAGATTGTCTCTTCCTGTCAATCCCTCCCCTCCCACCCCATCACAGAGACAACTACTGTTTAGTTTTCTGTCATCATTAGATTAGTTTTGTCTCTTCTAGAACTACATAAAAATGGAATCATGCAGTATATACTTTTGTAATTGGCTCTTTCACTCATGGTGTATTTGCAATTCGTCCATGTGTTGTGTGTTTTGTACTTAATTATCTTTTTTATTGTGAATAGTATTCCATTACATGAATAGACCACCATTTTGTTTATTCATTCTCCTGCTGATAGACAGTGGATTTTCTCATACACCAGCCCTATCTCCAGCCAGGTGTCTGTTGTTCTGGGACGTTAAACAATCATTCAGTAATCCAAAACCCATTCTCTGACACTGTCTAATAATACCAGCTGCTCACTTCCTGGACTCTGATTCCTCTTTTATTTCTCAAATTTCTTACCATTACTTGCGATAAAACACTAATGCTACCCATCAGTTCAGTTCTTTCATTTTCTTCTTTGGTCCTTGAGTATCTCAAAATCCAAGTTTTTTTATGATGGTGCAGTTGTTTTCCAAATTATTCAGTGGGATAACTGTTCATGGGATAACTGTTAATGGTATCCTTCATATATGATAATCAGTCATAACATTTTAAAAGCATTTACCATGTGTAACTTATTTAATTAAGTACTTAATTTAGATGATGTTATTTAATCCTCACCACAATCCTATGATTACTCCCACTTTACAGATAGAGACACTGGGGCTTAGTTTGATAAGCTCAGAAAGATGATACATCTAGTAAAATGGGGAATCAGGATTTGAACTCAGGCCATCTCTATATCTTGCATTCTTAAAAGTTGTTTTGCATTGCTGGACAGTAAACTCTACTTTTAGCCTTGTCAGGGCACCTCCATACATTTTGTCAGGGTAGTTACCTAGGATATCCTTCCTTTGGGGTCAAGACACTAGTTACCTACAGATTATTCTTTCTGTCTCATGGTTCATGGGCTGCTGTGTCTTCTCCAGAAAATATGGCTTACTCTTTAGGGAGAGCCTCATTTTTGGGCAAAACTCCTCTGTTCAGAGATCCTTTTCCTTCCCTTTCTTCTTAGGGGTAATCAACTTTGCAGTAAACATGAAGGAAGCCAGAAGGGAAGAATTCAATATCTGTTTTTATAGGCAGGCCCAAGCACTATTCTCTTGGCTTCTAGAAGACCTTTTGGTTATTTAGTGATTATTTTCACAACCCACTTGGGCATTCAGTTAGAGTTTCTTGGATTAATTAAGCAGTGGTAATTAGCTGAGTCTTTGGCCTCAGTGGAGCAGTTGTAGTTGGTTATTTCCAAGTTACCATGATGATGACTTTAAGTCTCTCAGGGAATCTTACACAATTTCTTCCTTATACTTTGGGAGTAGCAGAACTGATTTCCCAGAGAATTTTGGTGCCCTGTTTACGTGAGTAAAGATAATAAATACGGATGAAGTAGATAAGCCAATCGGCAACTTGTAATTCAAGCTTTCCCAGATTGTCCATAAACTCATGGTATAAGAGAAAAAAATCCAGAGTATAGTGAATGGAGAAATATGTTGAGATTTGGTCTGTAGAGCAAGTTTGAAATAGAAGGAAAATGCAGTTGTTGGAATAACTCAGGTCAAATCCAATACTGGAGAGAGTCTAAACAAAGAAAGGGAAAATGGTGAAGGGAGAATGGAGAAAGGTAAGGAAGAAAGCATATGAAAAACTGGTTTTGACTTTCAAAAGATGAAGGGTGATGATAAAATACACTAAGGTCACTTGGAAAGGGCGTGGATCAGGAAGATTCATCCTGGTTTGGAGAGTCCTGAATCTAAGTGCCTAATGAAGAATTTAGAAGATGATACTGGAGTTTGATTTATGCCTACAGAGAACAGCTCAGAGCTTAACTGAAGAGCTAGAAAGAATGAAAAGCCTCAAGGTAGAATTTAGGTCTGTTCTCTTGTCCAAACTCTTGTTCCACGGAGGCAGATAAATGGAATAATGTACAGTTTCATCTTATAACACCCATTGGGGATCTCTTACCTTTCTGGAAGCTTGAGGGAAACCCCAGTCTGTCTTGAGGCTCAATCATCGTGAAGTATGTGGTGGGTACAGACACATGTCCAGAAGTGGCCTACCCACTAGTTCTTAGTCTATCAGATGACAGAGTTTCATTAAATGGAAGAGCTGTTTCTCCTCAGGAGCAGTCACCAAAAGGAGAGAGAGAAGGAAAGTGTCTCCCTGGGTTGGGAGAGGAGCCAAAGCCCCCTGGTCACTGGGTTTGAGGCAGCAACAGGACGAGAAGGGAGGGTTCTCTTGCTAATGATTTCCTTTCAAGCCTTAGGGTGTGGGTCAGTATAAAAGGCCTCAAAAACTGGTCAGAGAAAAGTCACATGATTGGACTTCACAACTTACACCCTGAAGGTTTGGATGCTCCCTTTGTTGAGGGGATTAGGATCCTGAGTGTGCAAGTCCACCTTTTTAGGCCATATATGCTGTCCCATGAAGAGGGGAAAGCTGCTGGGGAAGTGTATTAGTCAGGGATCTTCAGAGAAGCAGACCAATAGGAGAAACAGAAACAATAGAAATATATATATAACTTGGCTCATGGAATTGCGGGAGTTGAAAAGTCTAAAGTCTTCAGGACAGGCCAGCAGGCTGGAAATTCTAGCAGGAGTTGATATTGCAGTCTTGGGTCTGAAGGCAGTGTAGAGGCAGAATTCCTTCCTCTTCAGGGGACCTCAGTCTTTTCCTCTGAATGCCTTCAACTGATTAGATGAGGACCACCCACACTATGGAGGGCAATCTGCTTTACTCAATGTCTATTGATTTAAATGTTAATCTAAATAATACTTCTATAGCAACATCTAGACTGGTGTGTGAGCAAACAACTGGGCACCATGGACCAGTAAAGTTGACACAAAATTAGCCATCACAGGGAGGGAGGAAAGATGCCCTCTCAAATTCCTTCTCTTCTTCCTCTCTTCTCCAGCAGCTAAGCAGGATATGAACCTTTATTTGTGGTGGTGGTGGTGGGTCAGGGTTTCCCCAGGGGATGTTAGTATTCAAGGCTGGGCATTGGTGGCTGAAGCAAAGGGGTGAGACCAGAAACCATAACAGCACAACATCATGGAACCCATGATGAAAGGGAGAGGGTCTCCTACACACCCACTACAGAGGGGAGGTGAAACCAGAGCGTGGGTTGGGAGGTGGGTAGAGGCTGGGCAGAGTTAGAGCTTCAGAAATAAATCATGTGAGATCCTCTGAGATGGTGATCTGGGCTTTGATTTTCTCCACGGTGGGCCTGCCCCCAGAGACACAGGTCTTGTGGCAGGCCAGAGGATTTTCATAAGGCTTCTTTAAAGTGCTATAATGAAAAGGTTTTGGAAGTATCCATTGGCAATGCATTAATGCCACTCCAGCGCCTTAGTTTGCTCACTCAGCTGTGATATACTGAAACAGACTTCTGCCACAACAATGGGATCAATTGATTTTGTTGTTAAGTAGCTTCTAAGAGCATTTTGAAGTCTCAAAAATGCCACCAAAGAAAAGCTCTTCTAATCCCTTTCTCCTCTTTCCAGCTTCCCCTCTCTGTTGGCTGCAGAAATAGATTAACATTTGTTATACCTCCATTGTAAGCAGTTGAGCAAGCAATCGGCATTTTATCTTTGGCATTTGATTGAAGGTAGAAGGCATTTTTCATTTATATTTTTGCCTGAAGGGAAAGGGGAAGCAGATAAAAAGAAGAAAAGGTATTGCTATGATGTACTTCTCCTGTATATAAAAGTTGTAATCTAATGTTGTTCCCTAGCCCTTTTCAATTTGATGAATATTCCTCCATTATCTGACAGAACACTCAGTGCTGGGATATGGTTACCTGATATGTAGGCGAACACTGCAGTGGTAATAAAGTTGTGTCAAAAATCCTCTAAAATGTTTATAAATTTGTCCTCATGCTTTATTGTTTACCTTTAATAGAATAATTTGGATTTATGAACTTGCTATTCTAAAATCCACTTTGAAAGATAACTTGGATTACAAGTAAACAATTAAGAGAGACTGCTATTATAATTTATTTCAGGTTAAAAATATAGATGTAAATCTTTATTATTCCAATACTAAAGGCAATCAGTAACAAATGCATTATGCTGAAGGATGATACTAAGATAAATAAAAGTTTGTGCACAAGTAACAACCTCTCCTAGAAAACTCATGTATACTAAATGCAAATGAATATTAGATATATTACAATATAGTAATAACACCTTATATTTATTTAGAGCCTTAGATTTTTTTTACGATATTTGGTTTATTAATATATATAGGAAACTGATTGACAACCTTGTTAACCCTGTTATTGTAGTACATCAGGATAATTATTTTAATATAATTTTCATCAAGATTTACTTGGTATTTATTGCAGAGGATCAGTAGCTTATTGTACAAACACATATTGAGACCACAATGAGCTACCCTAACCTTCTCACTAGAATTGCTTTGGAGCAATGGACACTCATATACTGCTTATGGAAAACTGTCAGTTTCTTCTTTGAAAAAATTGAAGTATAGTTGATTTACAAGATTATATTAGTTTCAGGTATACAACATACTAATTTGATATTTTTATACATTATACTCTATAAAAAGATATATGCACCCCCATGTTCATAGTAGCATTACTTACCATAGCTAAGAAATGGAAGCAACCTAAGTGCACATCAACAAATGAGTGGATAAAGAAGATGTGGTGTGGGCTTCCCTGGTGGCACAGTGGTTGAGAGTCTGCCTGCTGATGCAGGGGACATGGATTCGTGCCCCGGTCCAGGAAGATCCCACATGCCGCGGAGTGGCTAGGCCCGTGAGCTGTGGCCACTGAGCCTGTGCGTCCAGAGCCTGTGCTCCGCAATGGGAGAGGCCACAACAGTGAGAGACCCGTGTACCACACACACACACAAAAAAAGAAGATGTGGTGTATATATACAATGGAATATTACTCAGCCATAAAAAAGAATAAAAATTTTGCCATTTATGACAACATGGATGGACCTGGAGGGTATTATGCCTAGTGAAATAAGTCAGACAGAGAAAGACAAATACTGTGTGTTTTTATTTATACGTGAAATCTAAAAAAACAAAGCAAATGAACAAATGAAACAGAAACAGATTCACAGATACAGAGAACAAACTAGTGGTTATCAGTGGGGAGAGGAAGTGGGGGAGGGGCAAAGTAGGTGACGGATTAAGAGGTAAAAACTACTGGGTATAAAATAAATAAGTTACAGGGATGTAGTTTATAGCACAGGGAATATAGTTGATATTTTATAATAACTTTGTAAAAATCCTTAGATTTTATAAGTACACTCAACCAGAATGCTCACTTAGAGTGTTTTTTTCCCGTTGAGTGATCTTCTCACCTCTGGGTTTTCATAGATGGAGAAAACCTTCTTATGTACCCCGAGGATTAAATTTCAGATCATGGAAATGAGATGGAAAATGAAAATCAAAGACTTGACTTAACCACCTTTTTAAAAGTGTTCTTCTTCTTCAGAAAATTTATTGGAGGAAATCAGGAAGAATATTTTCCTTGAATGGTTTCCATATTTCCATTTTTTGACATCAACTGGTGGCATGGGAGGAGTTGAGAAGACATTAATCAGATCTGCCTGAGGCACATTGATCTGGAGGCAGCTATGGTGTTGGACTGGGAAGGGAAACTTATAAGAAAATCTAGATTCCAAGCAGCTTTGCCAGTCAATGCCAAGTAACGTTTGTAAGGCAAAATGGAAGAGCAATTTCTAAAGATAAAGGAAGGTTGCCACAGTTGCAGGGAGTGACCAGAAAAGTGGTAACCAAATGATTATGTATTCTGCCTCCCCCATCTTAGAGTCAAAATAAGAAGAATTTGCAGGAATTATTCAAGAAAGACACACACATATATATTAAACATAAAAATATTTGTATTATTATAAAAGCAATCAGTGTTTATTATGGAAAGTTAGGAAGTACAAATTCATCAAAAGAAAATTAAAAATTCCTAAACCCATCACTCAGAAATAATTTTACTTTTTTCTTTATATTTGTGTATCATATATGTAATAAGTGAGAACAAATAATTATTTTGAAGCTAGTGATAGAGTTTCTTTTATGGAGAGAATAATTTTTGCTTGAGAAAAGTATATGATGGAAAAAGGAAACGAAATTGAGTTATTTGTAGTGAGGTGTGTGGACCTAGAATCTGTCATACAGAGTGAAGTAAGTCAGAAAGAGAAAAACAAATACCATATGCTAACACATATATATGGAATCTAAAAAAAAAAAAGGTTCTGAAGAACCTAGGGGCAGGACAGGAATAGACACAGACGTAGAGAATGGACTTGAGGACACGGGAAGGGGGAAGGGTAAGCTGGGACGAAGTGAGAGAGTGGCAGTGACATATATACACTACCAAATGTAAAATCGATAGCTAGTGGGAAGTAGCCACATAGCACAGGGAGATCAGCTTGGTGCTTTGTAACCACCTAGAGGGGTGGGATAGGGAGGGTGGGAGGGAGACGCAAGAAGGAGGGGATATGGAGATACATGTATATGTATAGCTGATTCACTTCCTTATACAGCGGAAACTAACACACCATTGTAAAGCAATTATACTCCAATAAAGATGTTTAAAAAAAAGTATATGATGGATTTGCCAGGTATGAAAGAGGATGCCAAAGGATTGGGCTTTGTGGAGAATATTGCTGTGCTCACCAATATCCTGTTTTTGCCTTCTGGATACCCTAGCAGTTAGGAAGGCCACATGACTAATTCTGACCAGTGGGCTGTGAGTAAAATGAAGTATTCTTGTGTGTGTGTGTGCATGTATGTGTGAGACGTGTCATTTCCAAAACAAAAAACAGGGAGTAAGATCTCCATGTACTTTATTTTCAATGATGTGTTGAAGCTGATATGTGTATCTCTTCCTAATTCTGTGTTCAGTGACTTTATATTGGTAGTTAGAAATTGGTCATGATGGGAATATTTTTGATGTTGCTTAGCCATTTTAATGTTCATCATGATGATCATCAAAGCATGATGATGTTTGGCCAGATCTTTGTGCATATCCCTATTTATTCCTTAAGAGTAATTTCCTAGAAGTAAAAATTTGAGATAAAAGGGTATGAACATTTTTTAAGTTTTGCATGTTTTGTTAAGCTGCTCACCAGAAAGGTTAGGTCATTTTATTTGCTCAACAGCAAAGTCCTATTGTGGATATATTCAATTTGACCAAATGCAATATTGTTAGTGTTTATCTTTTATAATTCGGCAAAAGTTTACTGAAAGTTCTATGTGGATGCAGCATAGAGAACAGATAGATTTAATTATTCAAAAAATAGCTTGGGGGCTCATAAGGGTAGAATCCTGTGTATAATGTAGCCACAAGTACCTTTTCAAAATTAACATCCTCTTATACCTCTCTCCCCTTACGTGCCCTCCCCCCTTTCTTAGGATGACTTTCTGTGCTTAGAATCAGAATCTAGTGAGGATTAAGGGGGTGGGGGGAGGAAGAGAGAGTGGAAGTAGAAAAAGAAGTATATAATGTGTTTGCGTCCATATGCTAAAACCATCTGGAAGGATAGCTGCTGAATTATATCCCCTGATTTTAAAGCATATTCTCTTTTGTTCCTCTTGGCTTTAGTAACGACATCATATTGGGGGCTAGGATAAAACCCAACTCTTTGCAATGGGAAAGAACACAGAAGCATCAACAATTTTTATGCCAAGGTTGTATGTAAAGAATGAGTTACATTCTTTTCCCATACAAGCCATTATAGAGTATTGAGTAGAGTCTAAAAAAAAACGAGTGGCTACATGTATATGTATAACAGATTCACTTTGCTGTACACCTGAAACTAATACAACATTGTAAATCAACTATACTCCTATAAAAATTAAAAACAAAAAAATCTTCAGACAATAACAAACCCAAAAAATGGTACAAAGATTTTGATTTTTCCTGAGAAGAAGAATTAGAATAGTCATTGAATGCTTCCTGGAGTAGAAAAGTTTCATAGATCAGATCATGCTTCAAAATACGTTCACTTTCTCCCCTACCCCTGACCTCCAAGTTGGATGGAGTGTGATCCCTGGCCTCTTGATTTAGAGTCTGGCTAACTTGTCCTGCTTTGGCCAGTGGTTTTTAGCACAGGTGATCCAAAGAGAAGTGAAAATGAGCTCCTGACTTTCGTCATGAGAAGAGCATGTCTTTCCTAACCCCTGATTTAAGGAGGATGAGAGATGTGTGGTACAGAACCAAATCCAGCCTGCATCTGGGAGGCAAGCCCAGCTAGTAGAGCCTGAATCAACCAAACTCTAGTGGACTGGCAAATGCATAAGAGACAAATAAATACTCACAGTTTATGCCGGGTATGGACTGAAAAAAAAAGAATAAGCCTGGTGCCCAAAGCTCTCCAGAGTTTCCCCCCATTTATTGTATAGAAATAAATGCAGGGTGATTAGAGTAAACCAAGCACAGTCTTCACGCTGCATTCGGAAAGTCTGAAATTAAAGTTCAAAATTTGTCCTTATTGTACTTAAAATGTGAGAGATGAAGAGAAAGAAGAATAGAGTTTGATGAGGAAAGGAACTTTCAGACCTAAATGTTTGGGGTCAGTACATAAATAGAATGGGTAATTTCATTCATTGTAAAAGGAAAACAAGATCCTTTTGTCCCAAATAAGTAACTGATGCATCTATTCCAGAACTTGCAGTTCTTCACTTTTAGTGAGGAATTCATAGTTAAGTCTTGTCTTTGTCCCTACCTGCCGCGTACTCTATATACTCCAGCCATGCTGAATCGTTTGAAGTTCCCCAATACATGGTTTTCCTCTTGAACCTTGATCTTTGCAGTGTGCCTTTCTCTCTGCCTAGAATCTCCTGCCCCTCGCTTTTTACTGCTTGTGCTTATAGTTTCAGCTTAGACGTAACCTTCTACCAAAGCTCTGAGTCCTCTGAGTAAGTTAGGTGCTTCTCTCCCACGCTTCTATCATGTTTGGTGGTTATCACACAGTATTATGATTTCCTGTCTCCTTATTTTTTTCCCTTGCACTAGGCTGGGAGCTGCTGCAGCGTGAAGACTGTGCTTGGTTTACTCTAATCACCTTGAGTGACATTCGGTGAGCTCTCAGCAAATCTAAGTGAATAAACAATTTAAAAATAACAAATAAACATAAGAAGTCTTGTGAGTCTTTGGGTTTACCATATAAGTTCAAGTCAGTTAGAACAGGTTTTCTGAGGGCCTGCTTTGTGCCTGTAACTTTACTAAGTGCCCTGGATAAAATAAAAATGAGTACATTTTAGGTCTTAAGAGGTTTACCTTACACTGAGGAATTTACAGTCAATGATTCTTTTTTTTTTTTTTTTTTGCTGTACGCGGGCCTCTCACTGCTGTGGCCTCTCCCGTTGCGGAGCACAGGCTCCGGACACACAGGCTCCGCGGCCATGGCTCGCGGGCCCAGCCGCTCCGCGGCATGTGGGACCTTCCGGGACCGGGGCACGAACCCGTGTCCCCTGCATCGGCAGGCGGACTCCCAACCACTGCGCCACCAGGGAAGCCCCAGTCAATGATTCTGATGATTATCCAGCCTCTTGAACAATTGAACAGTTGCAGGAGAGGAAGTGGCAAACATTTGGAGGGTTTGTTATTTTTTGTAGATTCCAGGAGCTAAATAAAAGACAGAAGTATCAAAAGTTTTAAATCTAAAGTTGTAGGTAAAGAAGGATTTGACCATTTAAAATATAATTACACAAATCCTAGATTACTAACATATAGATAATAGTGTGGTTTGTCCTTGTGAAGATATCTAGCCTTCTAAATGGTCATAAAATTACAATTTAACTTTCCTAACAAAGTCTGTTATCAGTTCCTGTTTCATGTTAGTTTTCTGTGTTTGCAAAATTCAATAGAAGCTGTCTTAAGTGTTTTCCTCCTTATTAAACAGTTTTCTAAAATCCATAATTCAGTGAGACAGTTAAGTAGTTGCATTTATTTCTATACAATTAAGCTCTGAAAAGCTGACTGTGAATTCAGTGGGGCATTCTTGCGCTAGCCAGTTTTTGTTATCAGCTACACAACATGAAAGAAGATTGTGTTTCTCTGCTAATGGAAGAAACTGAAGGAGAATAAAGACCCTAAGTATTTTGAAACACTGGTTTGAATTGCAGCCTTGAGATCTAAAAGTGAAGAACTGCAAGTTCTGGAATAGATGCATCAGTTACTTATTTGGGACAAAAGGATCTTGTTTTCCTTTTACATTGAATGAAATTACCCATTCTATTTATGTACTGACCCCAAACATTTAGGTCTGAAAGTTCCTTTCCTCATCAAACTCTATTCTTCTATCTCTTCATCTCTCACATTTTAAGTACAGTAAGGACAAATTTTGAACTTTAATTTCAGACTTTCCAAAATATGTCATTAGGAAGTTCTTTTGTTTCAAGAGAGATCTGAGGATAAGAAGAGACTTTCTGTTTCAGAAGGGTCTTCCAATGGCAGTATCTTCAGTTTGGCTCCTCCAAAGACATTTAGTCCAAAATGTACATAGTGATCTGAAGCAGAGATGAAGCAGATCACAGATACAGTATGATTTTCTATGCTGTTTTCATGTGTTTTGACATTCTTTAATGTTAGTCTGTAAATGAATTTTGCTAACATAGGGCAGTGAAAAATGTTTTACAAGTGATTTCATTTTAAGAATTTTTTTCTTTTTGCTCTTATGACTTTTTGATCCAGAGTACCTTTCATTTGGCAATAAGTATAGACTATAGCAATTGGAAAAGCCCAAACAAGCAAAGCAAAACTCTTCCAGCAAAATCTACTTTTTTCAACTTTCATGCTTTGGAAGAATTTGATGCAGGTCAAATCCCATTAAAGAGAATGGAGATTTGAGTTGTGATGATAATTGTCAAAACAGAATTTGACATACCTCTCTAACCAATCTGGTATCAATGAAATTATTCTCTTTTGACTCAACTCATAGGAAATTAATTCCAAATGCTTTTCAGCATATTGGGTGTTTTTCCCTGGGCTAATTGCACTCTTCAGAAGTTTTCCTGTAATTGCCTTCAAAAATCTCATTTTCAAATTACATGGCAAATTCACCTACATAAGGACCATGAGAAGTACTCCAAGAAGCAGCATCAGTTAAGCAAGCTCATTTTCTACATTTCTACCGTATAAGCTGAAACACTGATGATATGGAAGAAATGACCACTATAACTTGACTTTTAATGACAGCCCCATCAATATTCATATTTACTTTAGAGGAAATTAGTTGTAATGTTTCAGTGCTTTAGGTCTCAAATTTAAGTTCTGAGAGGTGGCTTGATGTAGTGGAGTTAGCTAGAGCTGGGTTCAAAGTTTAGTCCCAATGCTGGATGTGTTACCTTGGGCAACTTAAACTTTCTGAGCCCTGGGTTCTTTTTCATTAAGAGAATGGGTATAATAATAACCACATCATGGAGTTGTCATGAAATTAATTTTGATTGCATATGGCAAGTACCCAGCCCTGTAGCTGGCACATGTAAGTGATCAATAAATTCTAGTTCTCCCTCTTTACCCCCTACCTCACTCTTCCCTCTCTTGCCCTTCCTGGTTGAACTGGAACCCTGTGTGTTTTCCAAAGTATAACATGAAAATGCTGAGATTTGAAGGACTATAAAAGACTTCCCTGTCCCCAGTACCTGCCTGGCATAGTCTCTGAATTTTCTGATTTTTAGAAATTAATTTTTGACAGGAGAGTTAAAGACTTAGTCCTCTGCTCAAAAACACAGAAAGGTTAAAATGTTACCTGGCATGCATAAATGGAAACATTTACCATAAGCCCACAGTCCCAGTTTTGTCTTTATGTGATTATTAGTAGCATCATTCCTTTTCACCCTCAAAGGTGTCCTGATTTGGCCGATACATTATGCAGTCACCCAAGTTCCATGATAAGAGGTCCATTTCTTGTTAACTGCTGTATCTGCATTGTTTAGCATATAGCCTGGTCCATGGTTGATGCTCAATATATTTGTTGTATAAATGATTCTATATCTGTTTTCTTGATACTTAATGCAATAGTATTATAAAAGTAGGACATATTACTTATGGAAATATGGAAACTTCTGAAAAGGAAAAGAAGAAAATTAAAAAATTACATGATTGTTAATATCACAGGATCAATTGCTTTATCACATAATTAATTGTTTCTTGGAAAACAGAGGAGGGTATCTCAAGGGTATTTATGGCAAGGAGGGGCTGGCATATAAAACATGCCCATCACCGTGTCTGCCATGCTCAGAGCCCCCTCTAAATGGGCAGGCCTAGATTGCTCTGTTTTATACCGTGGGACTCTGCCCTACTGGCTGCGGCTGGCTGTATAAGGAGTGGGCTTTGATCCAAGAATAGTCAAACCAGAGACTGGCCAGCCCATGACCTGGTGCAAAAGAATGAAGCAGGGCTCATCATATTCCCTCTTTTGAAGGTGGACTAGAAAATACAGTTAGCAGCTGTCTCTGAAGAAGAAGGAGTCTATAAAGAGAAGCTGTGAGGTAAGATAGGGCCATGAAGCGTCCCAGCAGGCTGAAGTTATAAAGCAAAAGCTATGAGGGAGCAGAATCTTTGAAGTAGAGGAAAGTTATGCAGAGTGGACGGAAAGAATAAACCAGTTAGTATAGAGAGGAGAATGGAGCAGGACACAGAGAGGGACAGAGGCACCCCCAGAGACAGACTGTGAAGACGCTGAGAGAAGCAGAGAGACAGCGTCGGATCCCTAGCCTGTCTTGGTTCTCAGAAGTTTCTATGGTCCTGGACACATTCATGCGTATCTCTCTGGTAATTCACTGTTTCTTAGGGTGGCCTGATTGCTCTGTTCTTTGCAATCCAAAGAATCTGTTTGGAGCAAGAGACCCATTACAACAGTGGGGTGTATGCTGAATGTGGGGTGCCATGCAGGATCAAGGTTTCAGTTAGATTATGAGGATGCAGGAGATCTCAGAATCAGATTGAAGGAATTACCCCTTGACCTCTTAGGAACTGGAAAACTGTCAGATATCTACTTTCCGCATTTTCCTTTCCCTCTGGGATTGCATGATCTCTCACCTTTGCTACTCTCTGCATATCTTTGTTCTTTTCCACGCCAGCTTCCTTCCTCAGGCTCCCCTGAGACTCTGGCTTGCATGTGACTCTAGGTTGTTTAGGCATTCATTCTGGTCCCATTCTGTATGATGTTAGAGATTTAGTGCCCAGCACTATCTGACCAGCTGCAATCAGTGTATCTTTTATTTTAAATTCTCAAGAGAGAGAGAATCAGATGGTCGCTGCTCAGCTGCTGGGTTGGCTGTGCTTGAGTCTGATGTTCCTCTGAGATCCAGTGATCTGTGGCAAAGGTATGTGAGGCTACACAGCTCCCTGCACCATCAACTGGGGCTATGGGTGTTGATTTTCTGATTAGTGGGGAAGGGGCAGGGCAAATTGAGCAACATACATGCTGCGTCTTGGTTCTGCCATTTATCTTGGATCTTTATTCCTAGTGCAAACCTACTGTTGGGTTTCAGAAGTTTCAGACCCCAGCTATCATGACTCCCAGTTTCTAGGGACACTTCCTCATTTCTGCCAATGCCTTGGCTCACCTCCTTCCAGATGCTTTTTCTGTTTATCCCTGGAGCTGTCCACACTCCCAGTTCTGACAGTTTGCATTTTTATCAGTTTTGCCCCAGGGGTCAGGTCTTAAACCCACACCTCTGGTTGCCAGTCTTTGCCTTTGTTCAGATCTTGAAGTGCTATAAATGCCCATTCTGTCAGTGCGGAGAGAAGGCTGTACTCCATAGAGGCTAGAATGAAGAAATAGCTAAAAAAAAATTGCACAGTCTTGAATACTGACAGATTCAGCACTCCTTGCCTGAGGGCGCCAATCGTGTAAATTCTTCCTGCAGCAATGTGACAATCTCTTAGCAACTCTGAGCTCCTCTGTTTTCAGTTTAACAGCAACAGGGCAGCAGACCACAGGGGAACTCATTTCATCCCATAGAGTGTGTTCACCAAAGCCATCTCGGCTTAGCTGTCTGTCTGAATCAGCATATCCTGATGAAGGGCGACTTGGCCCTCTTTCCAAAAGGTCTCAGTGGGAGTGACAAGAGAGATGTGAGGATGTGCAGCCTTTGGGAACTACCCACATGACCAGCTGAGGCTCAGGGCTACACTCTGTCCACAGAAGCCCGTGTCGTTTGTTGTAACTGCTCCTTCCTGGTCAAGCATCTTGTTCGGTCCTTCTCGGGTGGAGAGAGCTTCACAATCATCATCTCTGTGATGCCTTTGCATTTGCATTCATGCCATTTTAATCTGACACCACAGATTCTGTGGCTGTCGTCCTCTCATGGTTGTGTGGCCAGAAAAGATTATATTCGACAAGTTGAAAGCTCCATGGAGCCATCTCCATGAAAGAGGAAAAAAATTCAGATCAGAAATCAAAGGCTTATCTTTCTCGTAGTGAATGCAGGTTCTATTTTATTTAGAGAACAAAAGGAAAGCATTGGACTGGGAATAGAGGGAAAGGTGTGGGGTATGTGTAGGCATGTGTTTTTTTTTTGTGGCTGTGTCCCAAGTGACTACGTACTTGGTCTTTAGCACAAATTGTTGACTTTTATGTTTTCCCATTCCTCAAGCAGTATTAGAAAATAATCAGGAACAACAAAATCCTATAATTTTTTTTTTTTTTTTTTTTTGCCTCCAGATCTTCTTAGTAGATAGGCCACTGCATGGGAGTACGTCAGGTACTTTCTGAAGCTGTGTCACTCTTTCAGGCAACTGAGGGGCCATTTAGTAAATTAGTCCTTGGAGTGGGTACCCATATAAGTTGTTGGCTAGGGTGAAATGTACAAAATCACCCCCTGGTGACCTGAAAGAGCTAATGAGTCCTTAAAGCATTCTTGGAGAGTTTCCCAAGTGAAAAACAAATATGGCTCTCCAAATATCAATTCTACAGTATGTATTGTGTAGAGGTAAGAGGCAGGCAGGGTTCTTGGTTACACAAGGGGGCTTCTGATCCGGGAGCATTGCAGCGAAATGATGATCCCAATGATGGGGTTCTGAGAAGTGTTTCCTCCTACAGAGCCCAGTGAAGAATGATTAGAATCACCTGTGTAGTCAGCCAAATGGAGACCTGGTCAGCAAAAGCTGAGCTGGAGTCTTGGTGACGTAGGGTAGATACCAATGTAAAGATTGTCTTTTTAAGAAAGATAATCTCTATAAACCACCATTTGGAGAACTAAGGGAAGGATTTTAATTTCTAGGTTGGTGCAAAAGTAACTAGAAAGTCATTAGCAAGCTATGACCGTCATCTTTTAAAATTTCTCTATTTACTGGAGAAATCAAGTATTTTTCCGGACAAGAGACTGCTAGATACCTACTCAGTATCCACTACCTCTCCCTTTTTTTGGATATAAAACCCTGATTTTATTAGAGCAGCATCGTGCTTCACTGAAATATGCTGGATTTCTCAGCCTCCCGGGAAGATGGGAGGGGTATATGACTAAATTCTAGCTAGTGAGATATAAGAGGAAGTTATTGGGTAAGTCTTCTGGTAAAACTCCTTAAAAAGGGACAGTGGCTCATCTGGTATGCTCCCTTTGTTCCTTGTCTTTTCCCTTCTTCCTACCTGGAATGAGAAAATGCTGGCTGGAGTTCTAGTAGCCACTTTGTGAATATGAGGCAGCCTCATATTGTGACAGGAAGGAAGTCACAAGTCAGAGAAGATAGAAGGCAGTGAAGAGAGAGAGAAGGTCTATGATTAGGTCACAGAGCCATTGTATCACTCCTAATTTGTTTAACCCCCGCTTTTTATGTCTCTGCTATTCACAGTTGAACACATTTTCTAACTGATGTAATATTCAAGACTGGAATCCCACGTCTTCTACACTTAAATAGAAGTTATTTTGTTCACACAACAGGAATATCAATAGGGAATAAGATTCTAAAACCCAGCCAGCCCATCCATATGGATGGTCACCATATGGCCTTTCCTTGCTGCCAAAGCCAGTCTAACTAAGAGACACAGGGAAGAAATGGCAAGTGCAAAGTCATTCTAATGACATTCTAGAATGTATGAAATGAAGACAACCTGAACAAACTTGAGATACCATGGAAATATCATTTCTGAGGTATTAAAAAGAAAAATATTTTATAGTACATATCAACCAATATGAAGAGAGCAACTTCAAAGCATCATACTGGTCAGCCACTTTAATTTTTATTTGCATTATTCATCAAATCCACTGTGTAGTAGATCACTTTGGTTAAATTATGTCCATTTTTATCCTTAATATATGTTGGTTTTACATGTACATATTCAGAGATGCACAAGAGCTGAGTACATTCTCTCTCCATTACATTCTCTCTCCATTTCCAATCTCCCAACATAATACCACCCCCTGCCTCCTCATTTGCTTCTATATTCTGCTTCCAGAAGCCTCCACAATGCATAATAATGCCTCCTACTTATTAGCTGTACAAGGCATTTCACTCTATGACTTAGGTATTTTTATCCTCACTTCACAGAAATTGGGGTTCAGAGATTATACGGGTAATAATAAATGGTAGAACTGGGATTCAAATCCAGTCTGTGTAACCAAAATGCATTATTTAAACCACTCTGTTCATTCAACAAACATTTGTTGAGCACTGTGTGCTAGGATTATTCCAGGTCTTAAGGATAAAAAAGGGAAGAGAAATTGCAACAGTTCTCTGCCCTTCTGAAGATTCTTTTCTTTTTAAAATTTTTATAGGAGTATAGCTGATTTATAGTGTTGTGTTAGTTTCAGGTGTACAGCGAAGTGAATCTGTTATAAATATACATATATCCACTCTTTTTTAGATTCTTTTCCCAGATAGGCCATTAGAAAGTACTGAGTAGAGTTCCCTGTGCTATACAGTAATAGGTCCTTATTAGTTATCTATTTTATCTATAGTAGTGTGTATATGTCAATTCCAATCTTCCAGTTCATCTCTTCCCCCCGCCCCTTACCCTCTGGTAACCATAAGTTTATTTTCTACATCTGTAACTCTATTTCTGTTTTGTAGGTAAGTTCATTTGTACCCTTTTTTTTTAGATTCCATATATAAGTGATATCATATATTTCTCTTCCTCTGTCTGACTTACGTCACTCAGGATGACAATCTCTGGGTCCATCCATGTTGCTGCAAATGGCACTATTTCATTATTTTTTATGGCTGAGTAATATTCCATTGTATATATGTACTACATGTTATTTATCCATTCCTCTGTTGATGGACATTTAGGTTGCTTCTATGTCCTGGCTATTGTAAATAGTGTTGCAATGAACATTCAGGTGCATATATCTTTTCGAACTAAGTTCTAGTGGGAAATTAAAACAATAAACATGATAAGTAAATTATGTGATATAAGTGAGTTATGTATAAGTAAGAAGGTGATGGAGCAGGGTAAGAGAGAGCAGGCACATACTGGGGACAAGCAGGGGACAAGGTGTCAGTATGCAATATGAGGGTCACAGAAGACCTCCCTGACAATGTGGTGCTTGAGCAAAAATTTGAAAAAGGTGATGGTATAGGCCATGTGTATATCTGCTGAGAGGAGATATCCACATGGCCTATACCATGTGGCCGAAGGAACAGCTGGTGCAAAGGCCCTGGGGTAGGAGCATGCTTATCATGTTTGAGAGACAGTGAGGAGCTAAGAGTGGGGTCCAGAGGTGGGGATAGTAATTAGAAATGAGGTCTGAGAGGGAATGGAAGGCCAGACATACAGTATTGAAGACTTTGGTATTTTTATTTTTATTTTATTTTTTTGTGGTACGCGGGCCTCTCACTGTTGTGGCCTCTCCCGTTGCGGAGCACAGGCTCCAGACATGCAGGCTCAGCGGCCATGGCTCACGGGCTCAGGCTGTGGGATCTTCTTGGACCGGGGCATGAACCCGTGTCCCCTGCATCAGCAGGCGGACTCTCAACCACTGCGCCACCAGGGAAGCCCGAAGACTTTGGTTTTTAGTCTGAGGGAAATAGGGACCATTTGAACTGAGGAATGTTGTGACCTGACATTTTTCAAAGGATCACCCTGGCTGCTGTGTTGAGAATAGACTGAGGTAGGGACCTACCTGGTAGCGCAGTGGTTAAGACTCCACGCTCCCAATGCAGGGGGCCCGAGTTCAACCCCTGGTCAGGGAACTAGATCCCACATGCATGCCATCACTAAGAGTTCTCATGCCACAACTAAGGAGTCAGTGAGCTGCAACTAAGGGGGCTGCCTGCTGCAACTAAGGAGCCCACGTGCTGCAACTAAGGAGCCTATGAGGCACAACTAAGTAGCCCGCCTGCTGCAACTAAGACCTGGCGCAACTAACTAACTAACTAACTAAATAAGTAAATAAAATATAAAAAAAAACCCAAAATATTTTAAAAAATTGAGGTAAAAATGCAGGGACTTCAGTTATGAGGCTTCTGCACTATGTTCTCTTGCTTCTTAGGTTTTAGAGAATATTGTCAGAAGAGGGACTTCTGCCTTTCTTGTTCTTTATAATCCTTTGCAATGAAAGAGGGTTAGTAACAGGGTGGTGAGGATAGTAGCAGATAAAGGCCTCAGCACTGGCAAGGGGCTGTGGGGGGATTTCAGCTGTCTCCCCATCTTCTTTCCCCTCCTGGGGGAATGTGCAGACGGAGACAGGCACTGTTGGAACGAATGTCTTTGGAAGTCCTACAAGGGAAACTTCCCAGGACCAAAGTTCTCAGCACTTATTTTTCTCTAATTCATTAAATCAACAAATATTTGTACAGTCATTGTATAGCTTAAGTTAATGGGGGAAACAGACAATAATCATTAAGCATCATAAATATGCAAATTATATGTGTTGGATTGTGACAAGAATTACAGAAAAAAATGTAGGACAAGGTTAGTGGGAGTTCTGGGGTATCGTGGGGCTGATGGAGGGTGGAGGGCAGGTTGCAGCATTAATGGAGGGGTCGAGGTAGGCTTCATTGAGAAGATATTTGGGTTTGGTGGCCAACAGGCCTTGATAATTTCATAACATCATTAACTAGAGACATTCTGCCGTCACTTTTCCTTTTATACCATACCTCCCACTGGTAAAGAAGATAAGTCAGCTGACATTGGTTCCTTCTCTCCACCTGAACTAAGAGGGCTGCTGGTGATCTGCTCTTATGTTCTTCACTATCAGCACTTCAATCCTGTTTACTACTTTGACCCTTGAAGTAAAATCGAGATAGGCTCCGTCTCACAAAATGTGAGCAACCCCTATTCCAGCCAGATTGGTTTTCTGGGAAAACTGCTTGCTTCTTACCATTTACATATATTGTTTCCATGTCATTGAAGGGACCTCTGAGATTGGGTTTGCATTGGCCGGTTCTATACGATACGATGGTAAAATATGGTATATAGGTAATGAAAACATTCATTGATTAATTTGTTCTTCTCCCTTTCCTTTCTTCTTTTTTTTTTTTTTTTTTTTTTTTTGCGGTATGCGGGCCTCTCACTGTTGTGGCCTCCCCCGTTGCGGAGCACAGGCTCCGGACGCGCAGGCTCCGGACGCGCAGGCTCAGCGGCCATGGCTCACGGGCCCAGCCGCTCCGCGGCATATGGGATCCTCCCAGACCGGGGCACGAACCCGTATCCCCTGCATCGGCAGGCGGACTCTCAACCACTTGCGCCACCAGGGAGGCCCTCCCTTTCCTTTCTATTCATAAATTCCTGATAATGAAGCAATTGATCACATTGTCAAAAGCTCTTTAAATTTGGTCTTAAGATGATGGAGGAAAGGAAATCTGCAGTGTTATGGTGGAATCAGCTGTGTAATGGCCATTACTGTCTAATTAGTCATTTTTTGTCTAAATGGAGTGATTTAATAATTTTGAACAGATGTGGCTAAAGCATGAACTCTACATAATATTTACAATAATAATCTAATGTAGACATCATCTGAAAGAGTCTAATTCAGAACTTTTTGAAGTGTACCCTGTGGAACATCTAATCCCACTGTTGATGTCTTCAAAAAAATAAAAAGGGATTCAGTGGTCAAATAATTTTGGGAAGTGCTATATGCTACACTTCTCTCTTGGAGATTCTTGATGTGCATTGGTCTTTTAATAGCTGTGAGAACTTTTCAATAAACAACCATTTTATTTTTGTTTAACTCAGTGTTTCCCAAACTCATTTGATTACTGAATCTATTTGTCATATAGATTCATATATCAATTAAATCCTACAGAGCTACCAATTTACAGGATGTACTCTGGGAAAAGCTGATGTGGCTGATGTTAAATTTCTTAGAAGAATGAACAGAATTGCTTGTTAATGTTTATTGAATGGATGGGCTTGAGGGAGAGCATCACATTTTAACTTATTTTCATTACTGATCGTTATTGTGATTACGGTGCTAAAAGTTTTTATATATTCTTCTGAATCCAAACATTAGGAAGCCCTCTTGGGTTCATGTTGATTTAATTTGGGGTTTGGCACATAGTCATAAAAGAGGCCAGGTCTCAGTGGTCAGCAAATATACAGAACTACTTATGGCAAAGCATTATTGACATTTAAGCAAACCAGGGACATGGCTTCATGTGGCTTCTAATGTGTGACCTTGTTTTAATAATCACATCAAGTAACTGCTGTGATAAAATTTACTTCCTTGGGCTTCCCTGGTGGCGCAGTGGTTGAGAGTCCGCCTGCTGATGCAGGGGACGCAGGTTCGTGCCCTGGTCTGGGAGGATCCCGCATGCCACGGAGCAGCTTGGCCCATGAGCCATGGCCGCTGAGCCTGCGCGTCCAGAGCCTGTGCTCCGCGATGGGAGAGACCACAACAGTGAGGGGCCCGCGTACTGCAAAAAAAAAAAAAAAGAAAAAAAACTTCCTTGAGTAAAAGCAAAAAAGGGCAGTTTCAAATACTGACAATTTGTTCTATAATCTGGAGGTTTCTTAATACTGTCCACAACACCAAAACATTTTTAAGACTTAAAATGAATACTCTAAGCTTTCTAAAAACTTCTCAAGATTTTTGAAGTACAAATCATAAAGGTGCCTGAGGTGGCAATTGATTTTGGCAGTGTTAAATTGTCAAAATTAGTTTAAACTTCACTTTTTTTAGCCTTTGCCTCTTAAGCATATTCTCCATCCCTTATGTGAAATGAAATTGAAATATAAGCTGCTTTTGGTGAAATGCCCTTAGAAGACTTCTCTGAAAAATTTCTTTTCATAAATGATCATGTCCTTTAAGGCTGTCTGTTACAGTGGACATTCTATGTCCTCTCATTCCTTATTGAGTAGAAAGTCAGAGGACAATTTAATTTTTGTAATCTTGAACCAAAATTTGTTTTTCAGGTGAGAATAACATTTTTCACTCTTCGTTATACTGTCTAGTGGTTCAAGTCAATATGTTTAATTTATCCGGAATTTTTTTTTTTTTTCTTAAGTGAGAGTCACCTTTCTCTTCAGTGAAGAAACAGGACCAATTTTGCCTTGGAAAACAATTAGCATATTGAAGTGATTCTTTCCTCCGTTTTATAGAAAATATTGGCATGGTCACTGTGATGTATTGTATGACTGCTTACTGTGTATTTTGATGGCCCTCATATGGTGTCTCATTCTGTGGGAGGATTACACATTTTCTTTCTTGTTGAGGGAGGGTTGGTCATGTGACTTGCTCTGGCCAATAAAATAAGAGTGGAGGTGGTGTGTGGCACTTCTAATAGAAGCTTATATAACCATCTCATGGTTTGCCTTATCTTTTTTCTCCCTGCTGCGGAGACCTATGTTGCCTCAGAGAGTGTTCAGTCATTCTTAGGTCCCAGAGTGAAGTTGACATGGAGCAGATCCATGGCCAACCAGCAATGGATATATAGCACAAAGAAGAAATAAACCCTTGTTTTTGTTGAGATTTTGGAATTGTTGTTATTGCTAATAACCCATTATATTTCGACTTATAGAAACACCTTCTTCACTGGATTCTTTTCAAATTTCCTTTTTAAAAAACTTGATATAAAAGCAGAGAATTCAGCCAAACTATCATCTATCATTTAATAAATTAAATAGAAGAAATTGTCAATGAGTTGATACAAAGCTAAATTTCAACCTCAGCAATGTAAACTGTAGAATCTTTAACCACTGTAATATAGATAATAACTGCTATTTAGTTTTAAGTAATGGAGCAAATAAAAATATAGACCCCACTGCAATGCTGCTGTTTAATGGACCAATTACAATGATTCTTGAATGTGAACATATTTAATCTAAATATTTTTCCATTCAGACCTTAATAGCTGTCTTTGTGAGCTGCAATTTAGTCTCTCAAAAGCACCAAATAAAAAAGCAAAGTTAAGTTTTTAGCAACTTGTGTTCAAGTAAAAATGATTCTTTGAGGCAACAGTGGCTAGTTAGTACAACAAATCCCTAAAATATCATTTTATAGATGGACATTTTATTCTCAAATGAGTGTAGATTCTGCAGGTGACTTTCCAAGTCACTTCCTTGGTGATAGGGCAGCACTGATACTGATAATATTTATTCATAAATTATAGTTAACATTTATTGTCTATGGATTTTCTCCCAGGAAAAATGAAAGGGATACTTGAGAATATTTTTTTAGGTGAATATAAAAGATGCTATTTTTGAGGGCTTTTTAGGACATTTAATTCTTTTTTTTTATATATGAAATTTTCTCTTTTTTTAAAGTAGAGATGACAGACAGAAAAATAGATGATACTACATTTTTAAGTGGAAATACTATAATCTGTTTTGACTGACAAAAGATGATGGAGTCTTAGAGTTACTGTTAAGCGCAGACAGGACACCTTGCAGTATCAATTGAAATGTCTAAGTGTAAGAATGAAATCTGATAAACATTAAACATAATTTATTGTTTGAGAAATATACACTTTTTATTGCTTGACAGTTGACCAGAAACAAAGGCCAAAAAATAGATAAATTTAAATATTGTTAGAATAAGTAGCTCAGTAAATGGGAATTGTGAAGCTCTAGAGCATGGATCCATGTTTCGTTCAGAGTCAGAATTTTATGGGAAACTATATTTCAAATGATGCATATTCTAAACAGTAGCTAATGCAATTAGGTTTAGTAAAATTTTTTTTTTCTTTTTTTTGCGGAACGCGGGCCTCTCACTGCTGTGGCCTCTCCCGTTGTGGAGTACAGGCTCTGGACGTGCAGGCTCAGCGGCCATGGCTCACGGGCCCAGCCGCTCCGCGGCATGTGGGATCTTCCCGGACCGGGGCACGAACCCATGTCCCCTGCATCGGCAGGCGGACTCTCAATCACTGCGCCACCAGGGAAGCCCTAGTAAAATATTTTTAAACATGAAGTTCCCAACATGTTGTCACTGTGATACATTCAAAACCAATCGACAAGCATCTAATTGGATTATACAGTCTAAGAGGATATATAAATGCATAGCCAGTCACAAAATTCTGCAACCAAAATTGTTTCCTTTTGACAGTAGGGTCTAAAGGCCATTGGGATACTGTTTTTTTCAATATCTACTTTATTACAAAACCCCAAATGAATATTTTCTGTGATCTAATTTTCTGTTTACAATGATTATGGAGGACATTCTATTCTTGCAGAAAATATTTTTAATTTGTAAAGTGTATGGAATTACTGAGATAATTTATCTACTTTGATGGAGGATTTTAGAGCTCATAGAAACTCAAAGAAACAAATATTAATATTGGAAACTGAATATCATAATTAATTCTGCATGAAGTGGGACACAAACAGGTAAGGAGGAAACAGGTTAACTTTTCTTAGTTCTGGATCAAAGCCATTCTCTTCGAATTTCTAGAAAAATTGTAGTCACTTCTAATGGGAAGAAAAAATATTTGAAAAACAACTTTAAAGCAATTTATATCAATCTCATTTGAGAAGGATGAAGTCTTATTGTCAGAATCTTTAGGAAAAAGAAATCTTAACACCCTTTCTCCCACTCATAACCCAAACACAGCTATGGCATAACCTTTTCTCCCTTGTGCTATTTGGTTTATTTTTCCCCTTCATTTTCCTGAAAAAGGCAAGAAACTTAGGATGTTTCAATTTTCCTCTGAATCCATCCTATCTTCCATGTTATTGTTATTCTCATATTTTTAGCTCCACTGTGTTTTTAGACAACCCCTCAATATTAGTTACTGTGATTATTATTATGTTATAGAGTCTATTTAGATTTGCAAATGAAAACCAAGTTCTTGTTTTAAACCATTGTTTCTTATATTCCACTCCATCTTTGCTTTTTTGCTTTTTGCTCCAGTTTAGTCTTTAGTGATTCTTTCAGTGGGGGGCAGGGTGGTCTACAAGTAGCAAACTCCTTTATTCTTTGTTATCTCTAAAAGTGTATTTATTTTACTCTCACTCTTTTGAATGTTAGTTTCACTGGGCAGAGAATTCAAGGTTGACAGTTATTTTACTCAGAACACTGAATATCTTTTTCCTTTGTTTTCTGGAACCTGTTTTTGCAGATGACAAGCTTGTTGTCAGTCTGATTGTTGTTTATTTAAAGGTAAACAGTCATTTCTTCCAGGTAGCTTTACTGTCTCTATTTCAGATTCTCTAAAGTTTCAATATGATTTGTGATTTAAAAAAAATTCTGCCAAGGGAATTCCCTGGTGGCCCAGTGGTTAGGACTCCACATTCTCACTGCCAAGGGCCTGGGTTCAGTCCCTGGTCAGGGAACTAAAATCCCGCAAGCTGCATGGTGTGGCCAAAAAAAAAAAAAAAAAAAAAAAATTCTGCCAGGAACTCACTATGTTCTTTAAAATCTAATGACTCATGCCTTTATTCATTTCTGGAAACATCTTCACTACTATCTCTTTGAGTATTGCTTCTTTCTCATTACCTTTTCCTTCTTCCTGAAACCCCTATAGTATGTGTACTAAAACTTCTTATTCTGTCCTTTGTATTTCTTAAATTTTTTTCATGTTCCCAGTGATGGCCTTAGTTCTTTACCTTCCAGCTCACTAATTTCGTTTTCAGTTATGTCTGGTCTTTTGTTTAAGCCATCAATTGATTATTTCAATGGCTGTGGTTTTCATTTCTAGACGAGACTGGGTGTGTTCAGGGTGGTATGGCCGTAGACTATGGTTTTCTAGAAAAATTTCTAGAAAAATTTTTTTCCTTTCTCAAGTATGCCTGTTCTTTTTTAATAGCATTTTGGTTTTGTCTTGTTAATATTTTTCCTTCCTTTACCTTACAGAACATTACTAACATACTTATTTCAAAGACTTCATTTTAGATTGCTCCATTACCTGAGTTCTTCCCACTGTAAATCCCCCCATTTATTGTGTTTGCTTTCTCTCTTAGGACTGTGAGTTTCCATGTGCTTCACAATTTTGTGTTATGAGCTCATCTTCAGTTGGAGTTACGTACTGGGGGAGTCTTGTTTGAGCTTTGAGTTGAGGAGGCACCTATATGGGGTTCTTTTACCCAATCTTTGCTACGGGTCTATATTTTTTGGTGATTCTAGAGTAGTTTGTATGTCAAATTCTTGGCTGCAAATTTTTACACCACTTAAATAATGTATAAATTCAGGTCCCACGCTCAATACTTTAGGTAGGAAAAATATGGAATTAAGCCATCGAGTTGCTTTGGCATTCTTTGACACCAATGGGAATGCGAAATTGCTATCTGGAAGGTGATAGAGCTTGTTAAGCAATCTATCAATATATTATAGTTGCATTTGCAACTTATATAACAAACACAATAGTTTTTACTAGATATTCATGTTTATTTGGAATAACTTGAGTGTAGAAATTCTACATGGTCTTTATGTTGAACTAAATAGTGTTTTTACTGATAATATGTGTTTATTTGAAGTAGATCGAGAAGTGCTGCCAGAGATAATGGTGGAGTGAAAATAATCTTAAGCCTCCACTTGTGGTTAAAGCTAGATATTCAGTCTGGAATTATATAAAGGCACCTATCAGCCACAGTGCCTCTCTGGAGAGGTGGTAGGAGGAGGGAATGCTTCATAAACAACATTGAAAACATATGCATTTGGATTAAATTTAAAAAGTGTTAAATAATGTTTGAGTTTATTGTGAATTGTAACACAGTTGACTTAATCAAGTGTGAGGCGTTAGATTGCTTAAGATTACAGAAAATAAGTAAATCAATTAAAATATTTGTCTCCCAATTTAGTTAGATGTGACCCTGAGTTTTAGCCTCAGAAAAAACCAAGACGAGGAGATTTAAATTGAAAACAAAAGAAGATTTTTTATTAACTTGGACTGAGAGAGCTTTGATTATAGTCTTTCCCTGACCAGTGGTGTGTCTAACTGCAAACGTTAGGGACTCCAGAGCTGTAGCAAATTAAGAGGAGAATACCACTGTTCTTGTGATGGTGTCTGGAGAATTTAACACGATACTAGGTCCAGGAGGACTTTGTCTTGATGTATGGCCTGAAAGTCAGAGAGATTAAAAATGAAGAAATGTGGGAACTCCATTATGGATGGTTCAATAATTAGCATTAGCAGAAACCAAGTGGCCTGGCTTGAGCTTAGGAGAGAGGAGGCACAGCGTTTGGTAACACATCTGCCTAAGTTTTTGAAAGTAAGGAATCTTCCTAAGGATGTGTGAAGGTATACCTCATTGCTAACCTGATCAAAGGGCATGGGAGGGAGATGGAGTACTAGCAATATGCAGTACTTAACCCCTTTAGGGCAAGCATCGGAAACATGGATAGGACAGTCTCTATCTTTTTTTAGTTAAAGAAAAGGAATGTATTATTAGAACAGGGGAGTGGGCACAGTATCTCACTATGGTTATACGTATGAGCAAGGTCTTTGGAAGTAGACTGCTTGGTCACTTCCTTCTGCTCTGTCGCTTCCTGGAGGTGGAAAATGATAAGTTGCCTGATGTCTCCAGGTGTCATTTTTCTCATCTGTAAAATGGGGAAATTTGAGTTGGTACAGGAAGCAGACAGTCTTTATTAGTATGCTGTGCTGCCCCATAGGAGTCTGTGGTGATCCCATGGGAAATTGTTGCTGAAAAATGGGGATTTTGAATTATAAGAGGTTCTCTGGAATGTTTCCATCACATAAAATTGAAATCCCTTCTATGCTTATGTGAATTTTTCTGGGGGGTTGTGGACAAGAGCCATAGCTTCCTTTGGATTTTCAGAATTCAAAATTCCTTAAAGGTAAATAACCACTGCCCTAAAATTTCCACAAGGGGACAGGACAGTCCTGATTTGTGTGCTATATCATGGAGTACAAAACATGTTGGAGTTGAAGATGTAGTTCTCAATTTAGCAAGAGGAGTGTTGGAGCACATTGAAACAGTGGAGCAAGTATCAGAACAGGTTGGCAACTAGAGAGTACTCCCTAAAAGGTTCAGAAACACGTACCCATAAGGACTTCTATTGGGACCCCATGTGAATTAATCTTTAGAAACTTCCTCTTTTGTAGGGAGTATTTGAATAGAGCTGTGGTTCCCCTGATTTTGTGGTTATTTGGGGGTTAATCCAAAGAGAGAAATACTGGTGTTTAATTTCTACTTTAATTTTGCTGTAACTCCATGTCCATGGTTAAGAATTTAATTATCTACTCCTATGTGTCCTCAACTGGAGCGTCTGATTCTCAGTGCCGTCTTAGCTTTCTTATGTTACAAAGTCTTGCAGTTTAATCCACAAGTGAGATGGTTACTTAGGTTATTCATGGTCTTTTAGAATTGCTATTTGTTTTTTCTTTGTTCTTTGAGAAACTCAAAATTAGTGAGGGATACCCTGTAGGTAATGTCAACATTTTCTACTCAAACTTGAAAAGTCAGCTGAGATTTAGAGATTACTTAGAAATAGATGGCAATAGATGGGCTCTTTGGGCTGGATCAGAGGAATCCTCATGCACTGCAAGCATGTGTTCAAGGTGGCAGAATCAGTGGTCCTAGTCAAGGTAGTTTCGTACTAGTCTCCTTAGTTAGGTATGTTGTTTTCTACTTTCTGGCATGGATTCTGTACAATTGTCAGATGAGCCCTTTATATTCCTCCGCCCAATGCATGCCTATATCTACCTCTGCTTTTGCTTATACTGTATTGTTTTACTTCTTGGGATGGTTTTTCATGTTTATCCCCAAATTCTACCCATTTTTAAAGTTTCTCCTTAGAAAGCCTGACTAATCCAGTGTGTAATGTTTCTCCCTTTTCATCATGTGTATAATACTTCGTTGTCTCATCTTGTCTTCCTCTTTGAATTATAGGCAACTCAAGGATGGGATGGTGGCAGAGACTGGCTATTTAACTAATCCATTTCCTTCTTCTTGGGCATATAGCCAGACTATATTCTCAGCGTGCCATGTAGTTAGATGTGGACTGAGTTCTAGCCAAAGGAATATAGGCAGAAGTGATGAGTACTACTTCCAGGTATGACTTATTCAAACACTGTACACATGGTCTCCCATGCTCTTTTCGTGTATGCTGTCTGAATGCAGAGGATTGTAGGATTCTAGGAGAAGGTAATATGGAAGAGACCTAGGTCTCTGAAGTATTGTATGGAAATATTTGATCAACCAGAAATAACCACACTATGCTGTTACAGGGTAAGCAACCAACTTACCAATTTATCATGCATTAAGCTACTAGTATCTTGGGGCTGTTGGGATCTGTTGCAGCAGCTAGTATTACACTAACATATATAGGGGTAAATCATTTACTATTTCTCTGTTTCCTTCACAATACCTACAATAATGTAGAGAGAGGATCCATCAATGCTGGCTGCCTCACAAAAATATGATAATTTACTGACCATTGCCTTCCATAACAAGGAGCTGAAGGTTGCTCTCTCTTTAGTCTGGAGAGTGGGAAGTAGAAGGGAGATGTTAGCAGTGGATGGCCCAGTCTGAATGTACATAGGGTGGGTAAAGCACATGGATTTGGTCTTCTTCCTTGATCAATGGCATCAAATAAACAAACTGTATTGTTATTGATTATTATATTAAGTAAATATCAGGAAAGGTATTGTATTGATTATTACATTAGATAAATGCACAGAGTGGTGGTATTATTGATTTTTATATTCAACAAATAAAGGTTTGGACAAAACTCATACTCCAGCCAAAATGACTTAAGGTTTTGAGCACAATTCTGGGACAAGGAGTTATTTTATGATGAATGTTTTAGAAAATCTGAGAACTTTCCTCATCAAATTTCCATTAAAAAGAAAAGCAATTAGGGACACATATGCATTTGACTATAAACCAGACATAGAGATGGCAGCATTGTTGTCAGCCACAAAGACCCATGGGATCATCAAATACCAAATGTTGAACACAGCCCTTTTAAGATGTGGGGCTAATTAAAGAAATCAAACTGAGAGACAGAATGCCATTGCAAAGAGCAGGAAAATTTTAATTATGTGCAAAATGTAAGTAAGTTATCTATAACTGAAGGCCTACAGTTTTGTACTTCTGAGGTTGGATGGACTTAGCTTTATTGTTTGAGAGTTTGGACTAGACTGTACTTGAAGTCAAACTCCTGGACTTGTCCGTTAGGCAAATCAAGAAAGCTCCTCTTTTGTTTAAGCCATTTTTAGATTTTTGAGTTGACTTTCTATTCTTAGCAACCGAAAGCACCCTAACTAATGTAGATCCCCTACACCTAATATAGTCCTGGAATATTATACTCACTCAGTATTTGTTGACTGATTTACTGGGTGCATGAAAATATGACTTTCACCTGCCAAGGTTCATGCTAATTAATGGTTGATCCAGTATGGAAACCCACGTTGGCTGGCACCTAATTTATGACTGGTTCCACGACCCTACCTGATCTGTCCTCTCCTGTCCCATACCCCATGTGAATACTGCTATCATAGCACTTACTGCATTATGTTCTAATCGTTTATCTGTCTTTTCCACTAGACTGAGCTTTTTGAGAACAGAAATGAAAGTTTTCACCTCTATTCCTAGGCCCTACTGAACAGAGGCTCAGTGAGTGGAGGATGGATTATCTTCCTGTTCCAGCTGGAGTGAACCAGCCTCAGGTCTCATTTCCAGCTCAGGCCTTTGCACTTGCTGTTGCCCTGCCTGGACTGCTTTTTCCTGAACTCCATGTGATTGACTCTTGTCATTCAGATCTCAGCTCTGGTCCTTGCTGATACCCACATCTGATGTTGCTCCATCAGTCAGTGTCTTCACATCGTCATATTGAATTTTCTTCAAAGCCTTCACAGCTTTGGAAGTTTTCTATATTCACATGTTTGCTGTTCGTCTTCCACAACAGCAGGGAACTCATCTGACTGGCTCATTACTATATGCCAGCACCCAGAAGAGGCACTGAATAGATATTTGCAGAACAGACAGACCAGGTACCCATTCTTCTTGGAAAAGATGCCTCTGAATCAGAATAAGGTGAAAGAGAAGCTTAAAATGTACCTAAAAACTCTCTGTGACTAAGGACATGGCCTTCAGAAAATATTCATTAATTATCTTGCTTCAAATGCAAGAACACTGGAGAAAGGTTAAGCTGATAATGTGTTATAAACAATAACTAAGGTCTTCTGACTCTGAAATCCTTGATTGTTTCATTGCTTAATTTTATACATTTCCCTTATTAATATTTGGAATAGTAATATTTAGGAAGAAAACACATTTTTTGGGGTCACTTCCATAATGCACTTTACCACCCCAGGAAATCCGTTGCTTGGTCTAAGGGCAATCTGACCCAAATGAGTTGCAGATGGTGAATTAACAGTGTGATTTGCATTTTTGAAGGGGTGTGTGTGCAGAGTTTTGTTTATACTGGTTTAGAGTTCTTTGTGTTAAAATTTGCTTATATTTAAAGAAATAAAAGCCAAGATTTTTGTCCTGCTTTTGTCATGGTTGTAGTATAATCCACCATAAAAATCACAGTATAATTTCATTTTTCCCTTGGTTTAATGCCACTAAAGGAGTCAGCTCTAAGTCTGAGGAAACAGATCTACTTCTAAGCATACCTGCATGCAAATGGGCTATGGAGGTGGCTTATCCTTTTACATAATAAATTAGAGAGTTCTCCTTTTCAGTGGAATAGATGTATAGATTAATGTACCAAGACGAGGCATATGGATATGTGGAATCAATGTAAGCCTGGTTAGAGATGACAAAGAGCTTCATGCTCGAGTGCTTTGCAGCCTAATTCAATAAAACAAAATGAAAGGCAAATGCTTGAGGAGCCGAAGAGAGGATCTTTATGAAAATATTAAAACCTTCTTTCAAAGAAAGTCACACATTCTCCTTTGAGTTTGCTTCTAACATTGCAATGTAATGAATGGGCCTCTTTTGTGGGGAAGGAGCTTTGTGATTTTTAACAAAGCTATCAAAAGGAACCATTCTGAGTGTAGAAACCTACTCTTTGGTCTTTAACTGAAAAGTTAAACACACTGAAATAAAACTAGATTTTTTTCCATCAATTTTCAAAACTAAAGTAGAGTTCAAACTGAAATGGCAACAGTGTGAAAAGATATTTACAGGTCTGCAGCCGTCTCTGATTTCATCAGTTTGTTTTCCAGTCTTTGTTGTGATTCTGTGCTCTCATGGATCTCCAGAGACCGTTTCCAGCTTGAGGAGAGAATATCAATAGCCCACATGTCCTCCAGGAAGCTTCCCTGTGACAATCACAATGTTTCTACAGATCAGATCTTCTATTTCTTTTAATGACTGTGGTAGAACAACAAAATATTATCCATTTTGGGAAACACGAAAATCAACAAAGCAATAATGTCTGAGTATGGGTATAATTTTGCTCCTATTTTGTGCAGTAAGCTCAAAGGCAAAAAGTAAAAATCAATTGGTGTCTTTTGGGTGTTTCATAAATCCATAATTATATCACATGCATTATAAAAATGAGGCAAAGAGCTAAATAAATTGAACAGAAAACTTGCAAAGTAGAGGTGATGCACTGCAGTGAAATAAGTACTGGACTTTCTTACTGGATCTGAATGGCTTGGTTTCTGATCTGAGTCTCATCAGGTGACAGGTGGGTCATCTCTGATAAAGTTCCCCCATCTCTAAGGCTGGGTTGATGCCCCATTATTATGCTTTTAAAGATTCTTGAGTTTATCTAACACTGAATTTTCCATATGTATTTATGATTATTTTTCTATCTCAAATGCTGGATTGTGAAGATCTTGAGAATGGACTCTGTGTTTTAATCACTTTTGAATTCCCAAGGCCTACCACAGTGTTTTCACGTAGTAGGCACTCAAATTTTGTTGTATTAGTAATTGCTGGTCTTATCAGATGCATATGAAAGTACAAATGTTCCTATTCCAGTGAGGGGTCAGGGACAAAACAGATTTATCTATTGCTGTAATAAACTGAGTTTATTTCCTTTAGAAATTGTGGTAGGCAGAATGGTTCCCCCAAGATCCACGTTCCAATGCTGGAACCTATGAATACGTCACGTAACATGGCAAAAGGGATTTTGCAGGTGTATTTAAGGTTACGGACCTTAAAATAGTAGATCATCCTGGACTATGTGGATGGGCCCAATCTAATCACAAGAGCCCTTCAAAGCAGAGAGCTTTCTCTGACTGGAGGCAGAAGAGATGCAGCAGGAGAAGTCAATGCGATTCCAAGTGTGAGAAGGACTTGGTGTGCTGTTGCTGGCCCTGTGACGTAGAGGGCTATGTACAGAGAATGGAGACCTCTAGGAACTGAGAGAAGTTTCTGGCTGACAGTCCGCAAGAAAAACTCTGGCCCTACCTCCACAAGGAACTGAATTCCACCAACAATGGGAATGCATCTGGAAGCAGATTCTTCCCCAGAGCCTCCAGATAAGAGCTCAGGTTGGACTATACCTTGATTTCAGCCTGTGAGACCAGTAGCTGAGAAACCACGTCTCATCTACCTGGACTTCTGACCTGCAGAACTGTGAGATAACAAACTTGTGTTGTTATGTATCACTGAATTAGTGGTAATTGGTTACAGCAGCCAATAGAAAACAAATATAGAAATTAATTTGCCAGTTTCAAAAGGTCAGATTTTGGAAACGTATCATAAAGTTGGAATAGTCTGGGTCTGCAACAAATGATATAAATCGATGTTGGATTCCTTGGAATGGTGATAGCAGCAGTGGTGGGATTACAGTATTAGCTACTGCCACCAAACCAGCCAAGTCCAGTGCAGGTTAGTCCATGGGCCCCCGGGAACTTAATTTCTTCTGGATTTGAAACTGGTTGCAAGTTGGATTGGATATGGTAGGGCAGAGCAGAAAAGGTTGGAGAATTAGCCAAAGCTGGTTTAGAAATCATTTTCCTTCAGAATTATGAAGATATTTCTCCCCAGTCTACTAACTTCTAGAGTTCCTTTTGAGAGATCTAATGTTCTGATGTCTAATTCTTTGTACATGCTTTCTTTGTCCTCTCTGAAGTTTTTCAGATTGTCTCTTTATCCCTGATATTCTGAAATTAATAATGTACTTTGGAGTTGTTTTTGTTGTTCATTGTGTTGGACACTCAATAGGCCCTTTCATTTTTTTCAGTTCTGAGAAATTTTCTTGTATCATTTCTTTGGTAATTTTTCTCTCCTCCCTTTTCTCTGTTTTTTTTTTTTTTCCCCCTTTCCTTTGTAAAACTCCTATTAATAAGGTATTGGAATCCTACATTGATTATATAGTTTTCTTAGTTTTTCTTATGTATTTTCTAATTTCAATTTTAACTTCTGATTTTTCTATTTAAGATTTTAAATTAAAAAAAAGATTCTTTAAAAAAAAATAGCATTCTGCGCTTGTTTCTTGGATGCAGTATTTTTTCTTATTTCTCTGAAGATATTTTAGTTTCTTTTTGATTTTTCTGAATTCCATTTTTCCAATTTGTTTTGGTTCCTCTTTTTCACCTTAGAGACTTTCCTCAAATATATGGTGTCCTTGGCTCTCTGTTCATATGCAGTCGTAATGTTCTAAGGAGTTGAATAAGACTTTGGGTGCTTGGTGGACCAGGTTGGCTGGTGACTTGGATCAGGCAGGACCTGTAGGTCTTTTCTCTGTGGTTCTTCAACTACTCTAAAGATGAATACACCAATTTACTGTTGCAGCTGTACATCTGAGTGAGGGCTTTCCGGAAACCATGACTAGGGGATGATGATCCCCTATACAGAGGTTAATGATCGGTTGCTGAAATCAGACTGTCTGGTTTCAAAGTTCTGCTCTGTTACTTGTGACTTCCTTGCACTTGTTTGACCTGTTTCATCATCTGTAAAATGAGGGCACTAGTAATACCTACTTTATAGGATACAGGTTTCCCCTGCTATCTGAAATCAGAGCATTCCTATGAAGGCTTCCATAAGCTGAAACGGCATAAAGAGAAGAAGCAATTACCTTAGGAAACATTTTGCTAAATGGCGCAAAATAAACCGAGGTAAAGCACAGATGCTCACATACACAGTTCAAAGCTGTGGTGGCTTGATGCTGAGATGCTGTGTGTGGTTCCTGGGGAAGGAGCTTGGTGGGGCTGCTCTCACTGCTCGGGTTGCCAGCTGCCTCTGCAGTGGTTCACTGCAAGTGGTTTGAGGCAGTTGAACGCTATTTTCACTTTTCGTCTTCTTTTTTTTTTGTAAAAGTGAAAATCCTCTTTGATTTCTCTCAGTTAGCAAAACCATACTAAGGTAGGCCTTTCATAAGTGGAGTGGTGTAAAGCGAACTTTTGAAAAGTGGGGTATACCTGTAGTTTTTAGGATTAAGTGAATCAAGGCCTATAACCTGCCTGTGGAGTTTTAAACATGAGTGTTCATTAAATAGTTACACCTATTTTAACTATCATCACTGTCATCATTATTAATTCAGTATAATTCCCCCATTGTGCCTTATCCCTCCCTCTGTTGCACTAGCATGGAGTTTCTCTCGTCCAGTGTTTTTAGAGTGGAAACCCTCCCACCTTCTGCCAAAGTGGAGGATAAACCATCTCTTGGCTAAGTAGATTTGGGAAGGTGACCTAAGAGATTTATTGGCTCCTTATCCTGACTTTCATCCAGTCCTCTGGATCTTCATTTCCATCCTTCAACCCTTCAGAGGTACCTGGTGTCACCAATTCCCAGGCCTTTCTGTGGTTTAGAGGCACAAGTAGGTTTTCTCGCCACTTAGTTTCCGGATTTCTCTGGCTGCTAAGTTGATGACCACCACTTATCCACTACCCTGTGGTCTCCTGTCCACTATGTATTTCCTCTCCTGTTCTCTTTTGCCCAGTTGGGTTTACACTTTTCTTATTCCTTTACTGATAGTCTAGTTGGGATTGAGGAGGGAATGAAAATCACCTTATGTATCCAACTGGCCATGTTAACTACAAGGCCACTGACTTCATTTCTTCATCTATGAAATAAAAGTTTACAATGGATACATTTTTTAGGTCTTTTCCCCTACTAAAGCTCTTTACTCCTGCATATGGTTTAGATTTAATGTAATTCCCAGCTGATCACAGCTAGTTTTCCTATCACTTATCTCACTCTCAGAATAGTAGTGATTATTTTTGCTTTTGTTGTTTTGAATCTCTTTGAGCAAGAGACCTGCAGTGTAGCAAATTATATCTGTGTACAAATTAGAGTAAACTGAAAAACACAGGTGACTTTTGTTCCCTTCTGCATCACAAAGACCTTTTCAGTACACCTGATTGATTGTAAAGGGAATTCCACAAGAAGATGTGAGCTACTAAGATGCTGCTGATTGTAATTTGGGTGCTGTAAGATTTATCATGCTGTGCTATTTGGCAAGCAAGTAGGAAGCCTTTAAACTTTCTGCTCTTTCAAAAATACATCCTAAAAGAAGATGATACAAAAATTTAAAATGGAAAGAAGTTTCCTTTCTATGGAGATTCACAGAGAATGTTCTGATAAGTCAGAACATTCTGACTGTTCTGCTTTGTTTAAGATAGTTTAGGTCAGATTTTTGTTACTTGCATCTAGAAGAGTCTTTAACTTATCAAGGGCAGTGGAGATGAAAAGGGTGTTCTGTCTTTCTCTGTGGCTCTCTACTACATACATGGCCTGACACTTCTCATTTCCAGCCTCAGTGTCTATCACGGTTTGCTGTGGTCCCTAGCATTAATGACTAGCTCTTGTGTGTTCTAGCTTGGTGTCCAGGAGAGAAATTTCTGCAAGATAATGAATATTTCTAAGAGGGTGGGTTGTATAGTGTTTGAAATAAATAACAGCTTCCTAGAGTTTGGTGTAATCTATTGCATGTGGTTTCTGTTTGTTTCAGTGTCATGGCATCAGGAATGGCATCAGAACATCCTTCTGAAAAGTTCCAATTAGAATAGGAATCCTAAATAATCCAAGTAAGGAAGACATTGACAATTTTTATCTCTAATACTTCCAATAACTTTGGACACAAAATACGATGAAAGGTTTGTGGAAAAAGAGATTAATACTGACAATATTGACAATTTTGGGTTAATCAGTGACCCAGTCTTCAAAACATTCCTTTCATTTGGAATTAGTTTCCCAGTCAAAATTATTCTCATTGCATTCAGAATGACATTTTTTTAATGATAGTATATATGTCATATACTGTTGGTTGACTACCCAGTAGACACTCCTTCCTTTATCCTTGCTAAGAGAACTCCAATTATGTTCAGGCAAGGAGTGACCATGTTCTTCAGGGACTTTGGGTTCTTTTGGGACTCTGGTGTCCCAACTCCAAGAGCTGAATCCAGGTTAGTCTTAGGCAGTCGTGGCTATTCCATTTCCCTTGCATTGGTTTAGGATGGAGCAGGTAATGTCATTTTGGCTAGTGAAATGTGAGCTAAAGTCTATGGAGTGGCTTCTGGGAAGGTTACCTTTGTTCCTGACGAAGGACCCAGAGAAGGGCTTTGTTGTGTGGAGTGTGATGTTTTATGTGGCTCCAGCTATTCTGCAGTTATGGGAAGATGTTCTTAAGGACCTCACTGAGGATGGCAGAGTAGAAAGTTGTAAAGAACCTGTATATCGATAATGTTGCCAAGTTGGAAAATTGATTAGCCCTGGGACAACCTCATCCTTGAACTTTGTATTCTGTGAAATAATAATTTCTTTATCATTTAAGCCACTTTGAGTTGGTTTTTCAGTTATTCATAGCCAAAGTAATCCTAACTGATATAATAATAAGTATATAGATTTAATGCTTTAATTCTTTTGGCTAAAGCTTTTGTTCTACACTTCCTCCATATGTGAGACAAATATGGTTAAAAAAATAAAAATAGATAAAAGAATTGCAGATATTAAAGAATTATAGAATGTTAGTACTGAATAGGATATTAGTAAATTATTCAAAACATTTGTTGAGATCGCTAGATACTACATACAGAAGAGAATAAGACAGACACTGTCCATGCTCTTTTGGAACTTATAGTCTAGTGGGTCTTAGAGAGTATTTGGTCTAATCTCATTACACAGAAAGGGACAATTTTTATATCTCTCAGTGTTGGCATAATTCTTTTTGTCATTTAATAAAGGAGGCTAGATCTTATTAGAGAAAAGACTATAAATTTGTGGTTCTTTTTGCTTTTAACATACAGCCAGCTCTTTTGCTCCTCTGAGTAACTAAAGTTTGGGTCTAGAGCTGAGTTTGGATATAAGGGTTGGAGAGAACTGAATTTCTGTGTATAACAAAGTGAAAGGAATTTGGAATTACTTGGACAATTGTGTGTGCGTGCATGTGTGTGTGTGCGTGTGCGTGTGTGCGTGCATACTCACAGCAGCAGCAAGATGGTAAACGACTGGGTGCTAACTGGAGTAGGGAGACCACTGTGAAATCCCCTGTGTCATGGTGGCCAAAGGGACTTTTAAGATGAGATGACTAATATGTAGTTTTAAGTTACTTGCTGTGTCATGCAGGAATGTAACTCTTTGGCGGTGACCTAGAAAACTTCAGCTAAAGTTTTGCTACACATCACAGGCTTTGTTCCCTTGTTGCTTGAGTGGGGAATCAGGGAGATAAAGGACTGACCTCCAGGCACAGAGCAGAGAACAAGAATTCAGCAGGGGCAGGAAATGAGAGAGAATTCAACAGGGGCAGGAAAATGTAGCTCATTCCCCCATATTCCACTCCTTGGGAGTTTTGCAGGCATCTTGAAGAGGGCTCTGGACTTAATCACTGGGTATGGAATGGGATCTGACTGCTTTAATTTACCTCTTAAGGGACATCCGGATTAGAGCTGTACCCTGCTGGTGGCTGCAGGACTCGTCATAATAGTAATTATTCAGTTACTGAGAATTGCTTCCCCCTGTAGACAATAAGCTCCTTGAGGGCAGGGACCAGGTCTGTTTTATCAGTAAGTTCATACTGGGTAGTGTGTAGCCCATAAAATAAGTACTCAATTAATATTTGTTAAACAGTTCCCTCCTGATAGGGAAGTGAATATTATTTAAACATTCATAGCCTTTCCCCTCCTCAGTTTGCTGAGGAGAAGCAGCCTGCACCTCCTCCTGCTTCCCCTTCCTTGTGTCTTGCCAGGTGGGCTCCTGGCCCAGTCACTTACTGATTGTGGAAGAAGGTGGGAGAGGCCAGCCAAGTTTACACTAGAAATATCAGAGATCTACTGACAAGAGAAAAGTATTACCTACAGACACAGGGAAGGGAGACAGAAGAAATCTTGTGGGAGTTTGAGAGATTTTGGAGAAGAGAGTTTCTGGGGGCAGGTGCAATGCATACAAATGCACACACAAATAATATATTTATGTAGATAAAAAGTGACAGAAAAGCTGGTTTCAGTCAGTTTTGCTGTGTGTTGTGAGAGGGATGTCTTCGGAGAATTTTTAATAGATTTCCATATAGATATAAATTTCTTCTTGGTTACTTTTGAGTATATTTCTTTGACTGAGATTCCAGGCTAAGGCTGACTTCTAGGTGAGAAAAGGCCAGCCTTGCTTTTTTGTGGTTTACAACCTTGTGTAGTAAACTGAGTTTTACACTTTGGTATCCTCCACGGTGCTCCCAAGCACTCAATAGGGACACCAAGTATTTGTTGCACAGTATAGAAACAGTGATAACCTAAGGGATTATATGCCACTCAATCTTATAGCTTCTAAAAATGGACAGAATTAGGACCAAGGACTAAAATGAGGACCATTCTTTCATTTTGTTCCTTTCTTGAGTAGATTTAAAGAATGGTGTTACAAGACGCATTGTGAGAGGACATTCCGTTTTGGGACTCTTCTAGAAATATGCATGGGAGTCATTTAGACTAATCTTATTTTCCATTTGAGTTAATCTGTGGAAAGCAAGTCACTCCTTGTTACCAACCAGATCCTTCTAAGGATCTTAAAATATTCAAATTGGATTTTTTCCAAACCCCCAAGACTCACAGAAAAGGCACATACTAGGCCCCACTCTAAGTTATGCATCCCTGCTGGAACTCAGATAAAACAAGGGCATTCCTCCTTGTCCAAAAACACATCCCTGTGGTCTCTGTTGCAGCTGAGTTAACTGGGTTTAATGTAAATGGAACCTTAGATTAAAAGTTTCATTTCTGAGAGGCTGTGTTTCATTCCCTGGCTAGGAGAGAAGACTCTTCTCTCAATCTGGTGGTAGGTGGGGACTTCCTAAGAGAAGCAGGAGTCCTAGAGTTTGCAAATGTTATATAGCTCAGTGAGGAGTTCGGGGGGGGGGGGCCCTGCTGTGTTCTTACAGAGCTGCCCAGACACTTTCAGAGGACCAGATGCTCCAGTCCATGAACAACACATGGTGGGCACCCCTATGAGAGGTCCAGTCCTCTTCCTTAGCTACCCGTTTCCATCTCCCTTACTCTTGCACTGCTAGGAGGCTGACATGAAACAATGTCTGTGGTCATGTTAAAGTAGAAGGAGGATGAAACTCTTTCTTTTTGCTCTCGGAGGTATTTTAAAAACCCTAGGCCCAATGCTACCTGTCAGGAAGCACACACTCTGACATCTCTCACAAAAACCGCTGGGAAGAGGTGTTATACCCAACAATGATCTGACAGGAGATGTGATCTCTTTGGAAGCTTCCAGACCCTGCTCTCCTACAGGGCTGAGATGTTGAGTGTCAAGCAGATGAGCTTGACAGGTTATTCAGAAGAACAAAACCACAACAAACTGGCTGGAACCCTTGATGTCTGGGAGAAGTTCACTGTATTTGCATCAGCCAGAGGCTGCCTGCCCACGTTCTTGTCTGCCTAAAAGGAGAGAAAGGAAGAACTCATGATTCCAAGTGAATGGCTTAATGCTAGAGGCTGCTTGAGAGTATGAGAAGCCCAGAAAAAACAAGGAACTAAAATGCATGGGTTTGTGTTTAGAGAAGTGTTTATACTGCCTCAGCACGGAAAGTATCTGCTGCAAGCCTAACGATGTGGTTTGGGGTTGTGTCTTCAGTGTGAAGCTGAGACAAAGCTCATCACATGTGGTCTCCAGCCCGGAAACCCATGGGAATGTGGGGACTTGGGGTTATGGGCTTCCAGTAGGCAGCAGGGGTTTGCAGAGCGGGGAGTGGAATACTCAGACAAATGCCTATTGTCAGAGAGTCAGAAGTCCTATGAAGAATCTGAAGTTGTACAAACCAGACTCCTTTTTAAAACTTAAAAATATTCCATGCACACACACACACACACACACACAAGCACACCTCCCCCAGGGGCAGTGCGTCTTTAGTTATTTGCTTTCCTTCTACTCAAGGAGGGGAGAGAATACCATGTAGATGGGATGAATCAAATGGGATTATTTTAAAATGCATCCCCCCTCCGCATTCTACAGCAGATTGAGGAGGATTATGTGCAGCTTTCATGGAACTTCTTGTGCTTCTTTCTGGGAAAGGAACTGTAAATGTCAAGTCATCGGTCTCTGCGATAACAGCTCACACAACCATGGGCAGACCCGGCAAGGAGGGAAGAGTGTGGCCAGCCCATGCACCAGCAGTACCTGCAGTTACAGAGACCAAGGCCCTAGCAGTCCAGTGCAGCCAATGGATGGAGCGGTGAAGACAATTAGAGATGGAGAGACACTACGAACTGCCCTGTAGAGGGTGTGGCACAGCAGAAGCAGCAGCCCTCACTTCTCCAACCCAAACCCCAGGTGCCTTGTATGCACTGGGTTCACAGAGCTTCTCAAACCTTGATGTGCAGGCAAGCCATGAAGTTTCCCGTTTGGTAGGTCAGGGGATAACGGCTTGAAATGCTACATTTCTAAGAAGCTCCCGGGTGATGCTGATGCCTCTGGCCCAGGCACCATGCTCTGATTAGCAAAGTTTTAAGGGAATCTCAGGTCATAGGTGTGGTCTCAGGTAGCACAGCTTCAGTAGGAAGGAGAATCAGATTATGTACAAAGATATACAAATGCTTTCAACTTTAACCTCATTAGTGTTAGGAGGAAATTATCCAGGTAACTCCTAATCTTTTGGATTTGGAATGCCTTGTATGATGAAAAAACCCACTTTCTATAGCTGACAGCTTAGGTGGGGCTGTTCTAGGTGGGGCTGTTCAGGTCTGTGTTAAGATGGCTTAGCAATTCTTGAGCACACACAAGCTGAGGGAAGGAGCATGCTGAGCAGCAGCGGGAGGTGAGCTTGGCGTGCACAGTGGCCAAGGATGACCTATAAAGTGTATAGTCCATGCTGTCATAGTTAAGAGTTGGGTTTTGCAGTGGCTACTTCTCTGGTTGAGCTAGAGAAGGGAAGTTAGCAAAGGGCTCTTAAGGTTCCCTGCAGTACCCCTGCCACCTCCAGCCTTCTCCTAGAGTTTCCCAAAAGGAAGGAAATCGAGTAAGTGGGAAGAAATGGAAAATGACAAGAGAATGGAAGTCAAGAGATTGTTTGGGTTTCTATTTTTATTTTTCATTTTTGGAAGGAGAGAAAAATAAGCTGCCTAAGATGAATCAAGGAGAAAAACATTAAAAAACAAACAAACAAAAAGAGATGAGTGATGAAGAGAGGAAGGAAATCTCCTTGGTAGATAAAACAGATTTGCCAAATATATTACATTCATTAAGATTTTCTCTGCTTATAATGTGTGCTTTTCGGAGGCTTTTCTTAGCATTAACGGACGCTCTGGGAGAGGAGCAAGTTGGCAGAGAGAAGCCTAGCAAATATATAAATAAGCTTTGGAGCTTTCAGAAGTTTCATTTCCCACAATAGAACGTTCTCCAGGCTAGGCAAACTTTTTCTTACTTAAACAAATGCTTTGAAAGACAAAGATTTCATATTGTCAGTGGAACATTCAGACTAATAATTGCCTCTGTTCTCTCTGCCTTGAAGTCTCAAAAGCCTGCAGATTTATGATTCACTTTTGGCAATAAGCTCCTTCAAATAAATATTACTTTCCCAGGCTGCAAATTGAGTTTCTGAAACACACAGAGATCAACTTCACTAAGATTAAGAACAGTTTTCTTGGTGTGTATGTACATATGATTAAAAAACACCGTGTTTGCTTTTTTCCCCTCTTCTTTGAGAAAATTGATTACAAAACTTTACTTTTAAAAATAGTTGTTTTTAATAGTTGATTTACTGCCAGTGAGATTTTGTAGAACCTTTTGTTGGAGCAGGGGGTGGAGATAGGAAGGGGATGGAAGGCAGTTTGACCTTTCTCTTAGGGTTGTGGACCTCAGAAATTTTACACAAGCTAAGGTTGAGGATTTAAACCAGTTTACTTTGTAGTTGGCACAAGATAATTCCAAAAGTCTTAAAGCAAAAAAATAATACAGGTGAGGATAGATGTTAAGAAATACACTGAGGGCAGTAGACCCCAAGTGTTGGAACTGAGACTCTTTCAGAGCAACTAGCCGTCTATCGGGGCTGTTGAATTGTTAGTGCCAACTCAGTGAATGTTACTGGGTTCCTTCAGTAGGCCCGTAGGGGCACCAAGGGAGATGAGACATGGTGTTGATACCCACATAAATACTTCTAAGTTGAGGATAAGACAGAGGAAACACAATAAGCTGCAGGAGTGCAAAAGATGCCCAGCCTGGGGTGTGGGGGAGGATGTCACATCCCCAAAGTCCTGCCTCACTTTGGGCTATGACAGTCACCTAGGTCCTTGTCCACATGCATTAAGCAGGTAGAAGGCAACCAGGCCTCTTTCAATAGGCCTATGACACCATTTCCTTGGCCTGATTCCACGACACTGCTCCAATTCTGTCTGGATTCCACTCTGTTCCTGCCTCGGTTTGAGCTCTGTGTGGGAATTCCTGCCTTAATGATAATGATCCTTTATGGAGTACTTAATTAGTGCCAGACATCATGGTGCTATTTTTTATTTATTATTTTCCTGATACAGGTATTATTGCCTCATTATAGATGAGGAAACTGAGGTTTACAAAATTTAACTAACTTGCTTAAGGTCACAGAAACTAATAGGAGCTAGAACATGGATTTCTATTCAAGTCTGACTGCAAAGCCTATAATTTCAACCATTATTATATAACAACAACAGCAGCAGCAGCAGCAGCAGTTAACATTTGTTAAACACTTAACTGTGTGCTAGGCACATAGTTCCTATTATTATTTCATTTAATCCTCACATGAATCTTAGGAGGGTATCAGTGTTATTATTCCCATTTTGCAAATGAGGGAACTGAGGCTCATCTGTGACTAACTTGTCAAAGGTCACACAGCTGGTAAGGGATGGAACCTAGATCCGAGCTCAGGTAGGCTTCTGGCTCCAGAGCCTGCAGCCTTAACCACTATGCCCTACCACCTATATGCCAAGATCCTACATTGGTTTGTGCCCTTCTTTAGGTTCTGGACACAGACTGTGGCTCTCCTGCTTGGACTTTTCAACTTTTCTGCTTGCTTTGGGATGCCGTACCTGTCATCATGTCCACTCTTTTAGTCTAAGTGTGCCTGTCTGTTTCTTCTCTGTTCCCTAAAGTTTTACTGAGCACCTGTGGGGCCCAGGCACTATACTGGGCAATTGGGTGGTGCAGATCAATACCCAGAGTACTTATTTAGAGGAGTAATGGACCCTGTTCTGAAGCTAGTTAAAATCCAGTGAGGAGGCAGATTAGTCAGCACAGTATTCCAGTGCCAAGTAACAAGTGGTGTGATAGAGTAAAGCATGACTCAGGTAGCCTTGAAGAGGAATCTAGCTCTGGGGGAGGCAAGGACACAGAAAGGGCATTAGTTAAGAAATATCTTTATAAAGCAGGAATTCACAAGACAAAGGAGGGAGGGAAAAATAGATCTTACTTTAAGTCCATTTTTTTTTTTTTTTTACCTTCTCACACATAGGGTTGGAAAAGTTGGTGGCTTGTTTGTACTTCAGGAATCAACCATGCATAAAAGAACCTTCAAGAGGCCAGGCAAATTTCTGAATCTTTACATGCATTATCTAGTCTAATCCTCACACTATGACATAGACGTTATTATTGTTCCCAGGTTCCACATAAGATTCACGGGGGCCTGGGGAAGGGGAAAGATTCCTTTTGCATCCAGTTTGTTTTGGTTTCATGAAAGAGATGGAGACATTTCTAAAACATTGTCTATAGACCACCTACATCTGACCAACTAGGGGGCTTGTTCAAAATGGAGTTGCCAGGCCCAGAACTACAAAATCAGAGTCCCTTCTCCATGCTCGGCCGGTGATTCTGGAGCACACCAAACACACACTGAACCGTCCCCTAGCTGGTGTGCACCGAACACATGGGACAAGTTTGTTCCCTGTAGAACATCTTTGTAATCTCATTGGTCATTTATTAAAAGAACCAGCTCAGTGAGTTCAAGAGGGGCTGCTGTTTACCCAGGAGATGGAATTTCCACTCCCCTTTAGGCTTCTGTATATGGATATGTTCCAAGAAGATAATACGTTTTTTGCAGCCCTACTTTTCAGAAAATGAGGCCGTCCCTTTCGAAAACTGCTAAGGGTATGTTGATCTTTTAATAAGAAAGCCGGCTCATGGGATGATCTGTTAGTGATTTTCTTCTTCAGCTCACACCTGGCGCTGGTGGCTGTGGCAGGAGACTGGAACGTTCTAACGTGAAGGGTACTTTTCCCTCACTCCCCTCTCCTATGGGGGGCAGACCACAGAGTAAAGACTATAGGTGAGAAGAAAGTGTAGTTCTGCAGTGGTGGAGACCAGTAGTGTGCCTCTCAAACGTAAGAGTGTGCCTCTCAGTTTCTTTTATCCTACGGGTCCCCGAGATTAAGGACTTTGGGACCATATAGCAGCAAAGTTGGGCTAAATGAGTGTACAGTTCAATGATATTAAGTACCTTAACATTGTTACCACAGTTATTAAAAAATAAGTTTAAAAAATGGGCTAAATGACTCATATCTCCATTTTCTCTTAGTTCATGGTAGCTGAGCCCTTGACAATGCCAAACCTTTACAATTATGAACCTTCAGTGCAAGTGGAGAGTTGGGATGTGGTACAAAGGCGCAAGGGATTAACAAAAGATTGTAAAATTCTCTGCGTCTCTCCCCCTTTTCCAAAGCACCATGTGGAAACAGGTGCATGAGATGGGTTCTTTGATGACTATTTTAAGTGCAGTTTTCACCACTGTATTCAGGTTTCCAATAACCATTTACAGAAGAGCAGGGTCTTAATTCCTAACAGGTTTGCATGTATTCAAAGACTGACTTTGAATCTAATTTATACAGGTTGAAGAAATTTGGAGGAACATAGAAATGTGATGCCAAATGTAAGAATATGTTTCATTTGTTAATGTTCGTCCATCTGTTTAGTATTGACTGTAAGACCACGAGATAAACAATAATAGATGAGGGCTTCCCTGGTGGCGCAGTGGTTGAGAGTCCGCCTGCCGATGCAGGGGACACGGGTTCGTGCCCTGGTCCGGGAAGATCCCACATGCCGCGGAGCGACTGGGCCCGTGAGCCATGGCCGCTGAGCCTGCGTGTCCGGAGCCTGTGCTCCGCAACGGGAGAGACCACAACAGTGAGAGGCCCGCGTACGGCAAAAAAAAAAACTTGTGTTCACAATCATTCTGTCTAGCACATGGTCAAATAGCATAATTTATTTTGCAGGATGGTTGTCAGGTTAAATATGGTACCTACTTTGGGAGGACCTCGAAAAGTATAGGTGGGCAGTTTGCTGTCGGGGCTAGAGAGAGACAGAAGAATGGAAGAGAAACTGTTTTGCAATGATAAAGAATTCACTCGACAACCACTTATTTAATGGGTATCTATTGTGTACCAGTAGACTGTACTAAAACCTGAAATAATGTGTTGAACAACATGGGCATAGTTTCAACTGTATTGGAATGTACAATCCTCAAGATAGAGGAATCCAAGGACTGTAATAACGTTTGATAACTGCTATGGTGGAAAAAATACTATTGCTGTATAACAAACCACCCCCAAATTTAGTGACTAAAAGAGCAATCATTTGTCATTTCTCAGGTATCTTCAGGTTGGCTACCTAGGCTAAACAGCTCTGCAGATCTTGTTTTGGACTTGGTCATATGTCTGTGGGTCACCTGGGGAACAGCTGACCTGGTCTGGGCTTTGTTGATGAAGTTTTCCTTGGTGGCTCTGCTCTATATATCCCTCCTCCTCCTCCTGGGATAAGTAGGCTAGTCCAAGTATGTTCTTCTCATGCTACAGCAGAATCAAAGTAGGCAAGCGGAAACATCTGAGACCTCTTAAAGCATTGTGATCAGAACTGGCACACTGTTACTTCTGCCTCAATCTCTTGGTCAGAGAAGGTCATAGAGCTGAACTCAAACGTAAGGAGTGGGAAAATGTTCTCTTATCCGGTAGTGGGAGAAACTGAAAAGTCACAGGACAAAGTTTGTGAATACAGTAAAAAGTGAAGAACTGGGGAGAGTGATGCAACCTTTCTACATAGAGCATGACACCTAATGAGACCTAAAGGGTGAGGAGGATTTATTCACATGTAAGGGAGTGGGTGGGATAGTCAGAGGAGGACGTGTTCTAGGCAGAAGAAACAACAAGTGGGCAGTTCTAGAGTCATGCGAGTCTGAGGAACTGAAAGAAGGCAAGTGTGGATGGATAGAAGGAAACGGCGGAAAGAGATGAGCAGGGTGGGATCAGATTAGGAAGAGCCTTATCTCCATGTTAGTAACTGACTTTGAAGTTTCTCTTAAGGGCATTCAGAGCCATGAGAGGTTTTGATATTATGGTCATTACTTGCAAGTCATCATGAACCTCATGGTCTAGATTTAAGGGAGAATGTCCTTGCTCCAGTTCGTAATTGCATAAGCAAAAAAGTGCACCTTCCTCAATATTTTGATCAGAGTTTCACATTATTTGTTCAATGTATTCCCATTCCCTTGGGCCCTCTGATTAATGTCTTTGCAGTATCCCACTTTGACCTTTAGTAATTAGTGCAGATAGTTTAAGTTCAGCATATTAATTCCTCTCACAGGAAAAGCATTTTCTTTGAGAATCACCCATAAATCATTAAAAAAATTAATTGACCAGTGAGAGAAGAAGCCATTTTCCAGCAAATATTGGCAGTCTATCCCATGATGGGCTAAAGCCCTAGATGTTGGAAACAGCGTCTGACCTGCTCAGACGTTTGACCCATTCAGAGCAAAGAAATATCTTTCTTCTTTTGTCATTCTTCTGGGTCTATAATTCTTTAAAGTATTTTAAGGAGGCGTCATGGCAGAGCTAGATGAACCGGATTTTACTCCCAGCTCTGCCACTGACTGCTTGGGTGACCTTGGACAACTTACTTATTCCCACTGGGCTTCAGTGTTTTTGTCCATAAAGATGGGTGTAAATGCTCCTTCAGAACCTTTCCAGCTCTAAAATTCTCTGCTTTTTTTGATTATGCTCTGAATATCATGGTAATTCCACAAATGGAGATTTGTAGTTTTCACTTTCAGAAACTGCTTGAAGTACTTTTGCCATTGTACACAATTAAGAGTTGGTAAGATGAGGCAGAAAGAAGTCAGGAAAAGGATGTCTCCATGCACGTAGGCAATAAATGAATTTGTTATGAGTTAAGACATCTGCCAAGAGGCACTGGTGAGAATGGCAGTGGCTGCTTGATCACCTGTGTGCCAGAGTAAGGGCAGTATTGTAAATGAGCTGAGAGCTAGAACTACACTAAGGATCTTGTGGTTCTTATTTATTTTTTTTCTGTTTTACTTTTTTGTATGTGTCTTTTACCGTAACTCTTGAGAGTCACGGCTATACAATTATACCTGAATATTTTCTAGATCCAGTGACTTTTTGAATAGCAAGGGAAGTACGGCACCTCCGGCCAAGAGCCATGAGTGTAGGAGCCTACCATGAGTCAAGTTCAATTTCAGGAATTTAAATCGACATTGAGGCTGAACTTATTTGGTTTCCTGGACAGAAGCTGTATCAGGTAGTCTCTTGGCTCAGTATCTGATGTGTTTGTAATTGTTATTTACTTACCATCTCTTAGGCATAAGAATTTTCTCAGAACAGACCGTGAAAGGGAAGCAGAGCTCACTTCTCTGTTGTCTTTCCAACATTCCCCAGCACACTGATCGGGCATCTACAACTCAAATAGTTAGAATTTCCCAGAGCAACACAAGCACTCAATCCCAAAGATAAATCTCAAGCATTCTAAAGGTATCCTAGCACTTTAGAAGCCAAGTTAGTGATTTCCCAGGGAAGGGTTTGTCTGGTGGTGATTATAGAAATAAATCTGCACTTCATTTTTAGCCCAGTGGCCCATTACAGCTCGCTTCAGAATCTAAGCTCCCAAGAATAACGAGAGTCATTTTATGGGAACGAGAGATTATAAATCACCGACTTTGTCAGTTCCGTGTTTCCCTCCAGCGTTCTTTTCTCTGCGAGTTGTGCAGACAGCTGCCCCTGAGACCACCCCAGTGAGAAGCTTCACCTGTTCTTTGTTTGCTTTTTACTGAGGCCTCAAGTTGGCCCTGGCCGCGTCCCAGGGCCACCTGTTAGTCCTAAATGGAGAAGTGATTGAGAAAATATTCATTTTTAAAGCATACATAGCTTCAGAAGGTTTGACTCTTGTTTTCTAAGTTTTACTCCTAAACTTACCAAAACAGATAATTGCATCAGAATGCAAACCTCAGGCAAGCAAGAGGTTAAACAAAATCTATGCTGAGTCTGCAGAACTCTGACCAAGAGAAGTATGTCCAAGTATCTGTTCACGGGACATCACCCGAAGAGGTATATTGGACCATTCGGGATCTGGGAAATGCTCATTAAAGGGCATGGCTTATCTGGGTCTATTGTTTCCAACATGTAAAAAAGAGAAAAATTGAATATCTACTCCCATTTTATCTCCTTTTGGTATAAGTTCAAATATCTACAATATATAAAGTCCTATATGTATAGAGCTTAGTTATACATATGGTGTGTGCTTTAAATTTTTTTTATACCCATAGGGTGCATGATCAGAAAAATTTGGAAACAACTAATTAGTGCTGCGTCATCTTTCTTAGTGAAAACTAGTTAACAAGATTCACTCTTAATGCATCGCCTCATTTTAGCCATCTGTCTTATTTCTGTAGTCCTAAATATCATAGTACCAGCCAAACTGAAAAGCTTTGAGGAATAGAAGGAACGTGTGAGGGGGGAGGCTGAGAGAGTGGGAAGAAGAGGCAGGGAGAGGTGAAGAGGTGATGGAGGGCAGCGTGGAGTCCACGACCCCTAAGTTCCCTTTCAGTCTCAAGGTTTGGTCACCTCAGGTTGTATCTCCTTTTGTCAGCCATCACTTATAGTGCAAGTGCTGAAGGGCTGAAATGGCTGAAAGATATTTCATACTCCTTAAAAAGCTATAGGCAGGGTTAAGTTACAAACTACTGTTAGTCTCTGAGAAATTGAAAGTTGGCTGTATAAAGTAAGGTGAGGATGGCAATTATTACTGAATAATCACTTAATACAGGCAGATGCTAAAGTGATAAGCACATCAATCGGACTGGTTTAAAAACAGTTCACAGGCCCATTCATCAACCCGAACAATTCTCCCCACTTTACCCTCCCTCCCCACTGTGGCCGGCCATGAGCTGGGGGTGGGTCAGCTGCAGAGGGCAATCTCCTCCTGGATTTACTGAAATATAAACAAAGTAAACATTTTCCATCTCAATTTATCTTAGCATATCAGAGAGGCATAATGAGTTGAAATTATTATTACTACTCTTTTGGTTCCTCTCTTCTGCTGTTGATTTACATACCAAACAAATTATACTGGGTGTTGAGAGGTGAAATTAGCATTCTTCTGTGGTTACCAATAGGAGGCAGATGTTGGATCACTCATTTTAAAGATCTGACTGGTGCCGAAATGAACATGTATTAATATGGCAAGAATAGGGGATAAGTGTATTATACCATTGGGATGGCATGACCATTCATTTATCACCATTTATGAACTATGGGTGCATACACTGTCACAAATGAAGATGGATGTATTATCTCTTGAGGTCCCCTGACACACAGAAGTAATGTGTGTGGGCATATGTGATTTTAATATATATTAACTTGCAAATAACTCTGTGATGCATGCAAGCCATTGCATGTGACAGGAGAGCGTGCTTATTAGTCAATACACAGCTTAGATTGAAGAGACCCAGCAGGAATTAGATGGTGACTGATCAAGGCTATGCTTATCAACCTGTTACCTTCATTCTTCTTTTAAAAATTTTAGGGCTTTCTATTCAGATAAGGAAACTAAAATTAAGAAATACTATGTTCAATATAAAACAATGCCTTGTGAGCCAAAAAACCTGTGTTGTGATCCTAGCACTAGACATGACCCACTCTTACTGGTTTTTGTAACTGTGCTGGAAGAGCAAGATGATCTTGACTGAGAGGAAGAGGAGAGAGAGGCTGTTCCCTTTATTTCGGCGATCCTGTCTCTGATCTATGTGCGGGCTTGGTCATTTGGACCAGTGCGTACTCGTCATTTGGGATTCCCACACAGAGCAACGCCTTATTGAGACAGCACTCTACAAGGAGGCTACGTCCATGCTTTTAGCCATTCTGGGTCCCTGAGCAATGACTGTAGGTATAGATAAGGTCCCCTTGCTTTAACTTCTCTGTTGATTCCTGGAAGCGTCTTGAACTGGGAACTTCCAGGAGAAGACAAAAAGACTAACTAAGGATGACTAAGCTACATTCAATAATGGGAATGATTGCGTAGCCTAATGTGTGTGATGTGTTATGATAATAGAATTATTAATGAAAAGAATACCTTTTAATAATAAAAATATTGAGCACTCACTGTGTTCTAGGTCCTCTGGTAAGCACTTGGTCCTTTTATCTCATGTAAACCACAGTCATCCTGTGAGGAAGCTAAAATTATGATTCTTATTTTATAGATGAAGGGTTATAGAGATAAACTCTATACTTGGCAAGGTATCATAGCAGAGGTAAGGTTCTGACTCAGAGTGTCTCTGCCTCCAGAACAGAGGTCATTCTGATGGCTGCCTCTGTACTGCTCACTAAAGGGCTAGCAATAACCCTGAACTTGTGTGGCTGAGCAAACAGTCCTAAGGCTGGTCTGATGCGGGCTATCTTCTATTATCCCATGCAGCCCATGCTGCTCAGGGGACCTCTTGCTACAGAAAATTTGTTGATCCATCTTGGTCTCATCTTTGTTTATATGCTTTCCTGACATGCAGTCTTGGGGGGGCCACCAGGCTTGTTAGCTGAGGAATGGTTGACAGTGTTTTGTGCTGTGGTGTCTCTGAGGGACCTACATCCAGCTCTTGAGAGCATCTTCTTTCTCTGAGTGATGTCTCTGTAGGAGGTTCCTGGCATCTTTGTCAGGCTGTGGCTGTTCCTACCTAGAATCTGAACTGAAAATGGACTTTACCGTTATTGTAAATGCCCTTCTCCCCCAGAATAATCGGACTGTAGTGCAAGGTCCTTCTTGTTTAATCACTCATATACAATATCATGTAGATTTCACTTATATCATGACTGTATTTTATGTTTTTATATTTATTAGATAGATGTTTATCTTTTTTATGTCTATAAAACATAAAAAGTTGTGGTTATGGAGGCTATTTCCCAAACAAAAAACCAGGGTGTTACCTGGCCTTGTTTAAAAGTGAAGCAGAATATCTGAAATTAAGACTACCCAGAAAATTCAGATTATATGATCATACAAGTATAAGAAAAGGGGCACTGGACTTGGGATTGGATCTGGTTTCCAGTCCTAGTTGTATCACTAGCTCACTCTGTGATCTTGGTTGAGTCACTTAATGTCCTTGAGCTGTATTTTTTCTTCTGTAAAATGTGGGTAATACATGCTTGAACTACTCCCTCTGGGTTGTGGTGGCTCAGCTGGGAAGGTGTAGTAAGTCACAAATATATCAGCTATTTATTGAGTATCGTTTTTTTGTGCTGAATGCTATGCTAGACTCTGGAGATATAAAGATGAGTAAGATACGTTTCTATTTTGTGATCTCACGGATGTCTCTAGTTCATCTTCACAAGAAGCTTGAAGTCTCAGGCACATGAAATCATGTATCATGGAAAAGCACTTTGTGAACTCTAAAGCTCTCGATCAAGACAATCTGTGAAGAAAGGGTTCTGTGGTCAAGTAAGCTTGGGAAGTGCAGGCTTATCCTTGGAGATGCACAATGCAAATCCTTGGAAGTTTATCCTTGGGAATTCATGATGAACATTAGATATTAAAAGCTCTGATAAATTATACAGCAAAGAAACCTGTTGAACTCAGTTTAACCTAGTCTGTTCCAGGGTTTAGGAAACACTTTATTGTTTATCACCTGCTAACACATGGAGTAACACTGCATTTGAGAAACTCTCCTTTAGTGAATAAAGAGTGACTCTTTAGTTGTTCCTATGGGAGACACAGCACAGGATACCCTGAGCACAATTCCATTATTACACTCATCCATTGGATTGGATTGCTCACTTACATGTCTTTGTTCTTGACTAATCTATTCGCTTCTCAAATAAATAGTGTCCATACCACCAGGACTTTAGTGGAAGGAGTGTCCCTGGCCATTAGTAGGTACTCAACAAATGCTTGTTGAATGAGTATATTAAATTTTACATTCACACTATGCAAATGTGAGTGATTTGCCTGAAATGATAAGATCTCAGAAGGCGCAGTGGTTGAGAGTCCGCCTGCCGACGCAGGGGACATGGGTTCGTGCCCCAGTCCAGGAGGATCTCACATGCCGCGGAGTGGCTGGGCCCGTGAGCCATGGCCGCTGAGCCTGTGCGTCCGGAGCCTGTGCTCCACAGCGGGAGAGGCCACAGCAGTGACAGGCCCGCGTACCGCAAAAAAAAAAAAAAAAAAAAAGGATTAAATTTCTCTAATCTGCTTTGTACAATGTTCAGTTTAACTGATTTCTGTGACCTTAATCGCTTTTTTAAATTATAAGGATAGAGGTTTAAAATTATGTCTTAATTTGGAAATAGGACAAAACAATTATTTTCTACATTTAAAAATTGTTTATTAAGCTCTGATATTTAAAACTAACTTACCAAAGGAGAAAAAAGGCACTATGCCTTTGAGAGCCCCAAATGGATACAGCTAAGAAGTAATATAGATTTGCCCTGGAAATAGGAGCATGAGGTTATGAAAAGATTGTAACCAGTAGATGAAGCATTTATTGGAATGGAAGTCAGGCTAGATGAATGAGCTTTTTGGTGTCAGTATATTTCTGATAGGGGACCACTGACATAGAAGAGAAGGGCACAGGGGCTCCATGTTGCTTGAGTTTTAGTTTTAGCCAGGGAGTGAAGATAGAGGTGTTGGTACTGCTGGAATAGTTGTGAAGTAAAATGAAACACTAAGTATAGTAAGTTGAGTGATAAAGGCTTTCCACACTTAGAGGCCAGCTACCAGTAAGTCTCTTCCCTAGGGCTCTCAGTGGAGCCAGCAGGTAGAAATGGCAGGGCTATGGCTTCCCTCTTATGTTCCATCAGTGAGGAAATAGAGTACAATAAACCCAGATTGAGTGAAAGAACAATTGAGCACAGCTGGAGTAGTAGAAGTTAGTGTTTAGAAAGTTTTCTTTTTACTTTTAAAAAATAGCTCTTATCCTTATATGTTCAGAGTAAAATTTTTGGAGACTATTGACTAATAAAAAAGATGATAATAAAAATAATTACAACCCCATTAATCAAAGAGAGTATTGATTACCATTTTGAGTACATTTTCTTGGAAATTGTTTTGCATATATTTACATATGCACATATGACCCATACTCCTTTAATAGCCCCATTTTTATACCTATATAAGCCAATTTATGAATCTTTCCATGTTTATCTGGATAGCTTTATGACAACATAGCTAATGACAGCATGGTGATCTATTTCATGTATGTATCATAATTTAATTTATTTCTATTACTGGATATCTAGGTTATTTTCAATTTTTACTATTCTAAACATCACTGGAATGGACTTCCTTCTACCTAAATCCTTGTCCATGTCCATAATTATATCCTTTGGACTAATTCCAGGATGTAGAATTGTTCATTCAAAGATAATGATGTTTATACATGTTGCCAAATTGACCTACAGAAGTGTTGAACCAAGTTTTATTACTTCTTCCTAAAAAAAAAGTCACTACTGTTTATCATTGAAAACATTCACCAGTATGATAGACAAGTGGTATTTCCTTGTCTTAATTTGCATTTGTTGATTATTATTGAGGTTGATATTTAAGTGTTTAAAAATGATTTTTAAAATGTCTGTTGGTCTTAGAGGAAATGCTTTCAGTTTTTCACCACTGAGAATGATGTTGGCTGTGGGTTTGTCATATATGGCTTTTATTATGTTGAGGTAGGTTCCCTCTGTGCCCACTTTCTGGAGAGTTTTTATCATAAATGGGTGGTGAATTTTGTCAAAGGCTTTTTCTGCATCAATTGAGGTTATCATATGGTTTTTATTTTTTTTAGCCTTTCACAATGTTTTATTACACAATCACATGAGGCTTTTCATGATAAAAAAATGGTATTGAAATACTGACTATGTTAAAATTTACTAGTTGTTGAATATATTCCCAAAGTTTTCCTAATATTGTATCATATGGTTTTTATCCTTCAATTTGTTAATATGGTATATCATATTGATTGATTTGCATATATTGAAGAATCCTTGCATTCCTGGGATAAATCCCACTTGATCATGGTATATGAGCTTTTTAATGTGCTGTTGGATTCTGTTTGCTAGTGTGCTGTTGAGGATTTTTGCATCTATGTTCATCAGTGATACAGGCCTGTAATTTTATTTTTTGTGTGACATCTTTGTCTGGTTTTGGTATCAGGGTGATGGTGGCCTTGTAGAATGAGTTTAGGAGTGGACATGGAGGCAACCTAAATGTCCATCGACAGATGAATGGATAAAGAAGATGTGGCACATATATACAATGGAATATTACTCAGCCATGAAAAGGAACGAAATTGAGTTATTTGTAATGAGGTGGATGGACCTAGAGTCTGTCATACAGAGTGAAGTAAGTCAGAAGGATAAAAACAAATTCTGTATGCTAATGCACATATATGGACTCTAAAAAATGGTACTGATGAACCTAGTGGCAGGGCAGGAATAAAGATGCAGACAGACATAGAGAATGGCCTTGAGGACATGGGGGAAGGGAGGGGAAGCTGGGATGAAGTGAGAGAGTAGCCTTGACCTATAAACACTACCAAATGTAAAATAGATGGCTAGTGGGAAGCTGCTGCAAAGCACAGGGAGATCAGCTCGGTGCTTTGGGAGGGATGGGATGGGGGGGAGGGAGGTTCAAGAGGGAGAGGATATGGGGACATGCGTATGCATATAGCTGATTCACTTTGTTGTACAGTAGAAACTAACACAACATTGGAAAGCAATTATATGCCAATAAAGGTAAAAAAAGGTAATGAAGTAAATAATAAAAGTGTTTATTGGCCATTTGTATTTCTCTCAATTGATTTTGTGTCCTTTGCCATTTTTCTATTGGAGTGTTCATCGTTTTATTTATTTGTAGGAACGCTTTATATATTATCATTGTCACATTATAAGTACTCCTTAATTCTTTAAAAGCTCTTTTGTTCTTAATTAACATAATTATAATAGGAAGAGTGACCATGTAGTTCTAGTTTTTTTTTTTTTTTGCGGTATGCGGTCCTCTCACTGTTGTGGCCTCCCCCGTTGCGGAGCACAGGCTCCGGACGCGCAGGCTCAGCGGCCATGGCTCACGGGCCCAGCCCTCCGCGGCATATGGGATCCTCCCAGACCGGGGCACGAACCCGTATCCCCTGCATCGGCAGGCGGACTCTCAACCACTTGCGCCACCAGGGAGGCCCATAGTTCTAGTTTTTTCTCCTTCAGTTTTTCATGCTGTTGACAGAAACCTGAGTGTCTGGCTTGGTAAGGAAGCAGCCTCAGTTGCTTTATTGCAGCTCCAATTAGCAGAAAGCTTAGAATCTTCAGAGGTTACCGCTGGTGATTAGATGGTATGCTCTTCTGAGTTAACCAACTCACTTAACCTTATCTGAGGGCAGTGTTTTCAGTGTATCGAATTCTTCCTTTGTTCGTATTTTCAGATAAGGATAAGTTTCAGAGTTCAGATAATCTTTAGGAACTGACAAGTTGTCTTCTTTCAGAATAAAGGCCAGGATAAACATAAACTTTTAAATTTGGTGGTTTGGCTGATTCCACTCAATATGAACCCTTGCCAGAAGTAAGAATAATTTACTGGTTCTCTCAGTGTTGAATTTGTAAAAAAATTAGTCAATCAGTTCAACACTGTAATTCAAGAACCCAGTTTTCCACAGGTATTTTGTTTTCAGTATTTTGACACTCATAAACATTTTGCCAATGTATTTTACCCAGCTTTCCCACATTTCCCCCTGGCATTTTAAAGCAAACCTCTGACACCATTTTATTTCACTTGTAAAAACTTTAGTATGCATCTCTAACTGCTTAGAATCTTTTAAAACATCAATATCAGGGCTTCCCTGGCGGCGCAGTGGTTAAGAATCCGCCTGCCAATGCAGGGGATATGGGTTCGAGCCCTGGTCTGGGAAGATCCCACATGCCGCGGAGCAGCTAAGCCCGTGCGCCACAACTACTGAGCCTGCGTGCCTAGAGCCCGTGCTCCGCAACAAGAGAAGCCACGACAATGAGAAGCCCCCGCTCTCCGCAACTAGAGAAAAGCCCGCGCGTAGCAATGAAGACCCAACGCAGACAAAAATAACCCCCCCCAAAAAAACCCATCAATATCAGCTAATATTATCATACTGAACACAAATAATAATTTTGTATCATCTATTTCTCAGTTACATTAAATTTCTTCTTTCTCAAAGATGTTGTTTTACATTTGATTGTTCAACCCAGAATCAAAAAAGGTCTACCCATTGTACTTGACTGTTATGTCCCTTAAGACCCTTTTATTCTAAAGCAGCTCTCCTCCCTGCTTTCTTTTCACACTATTGATTTGTTGGAGAAACTGGGTCATTTGTCTTTAAAATGTCCCAATTTTTGGATTTTGCTTTTTTTCAAAACGACTTCCTCTATTCCTTATGGGTAGAACTAGAGGGTTGATTAGATTCAGGTTCAGTCATCATTCCTAGGCAAGACTATTTCATAGGCGATGGGTGTGCTTCCCATTGCATTACATTATGAGGTACCTCAGGTCTGATTGTCCCATCTTTAATGATGTTTTGATTGATTAGTGAGTTCAGATGTTGTCAACATAGTCTCTCCATCAAGTTCCGCACCAACATTTCACCTAATAGTTTTGGCATTCATTGATGTATGTTGTTTAGATCCATCATTTCATTAAGAGTTGAAAAGTGGTGATTTTTAATCCTATTATTTCTTCTGTAATTATTATCTGGAATTGTTTTATAAAAACATTTTTATCAGCAATTTTGGTTATATAGAAATACAATTCATGCAGGAAAGGCAAGACATAAGCTTCATTCTTTCCTGTTATTTGTTAAATTTCAGTAATGAGTTGGTGGCCTTAGCAACTCCTGATAGAGGTCAATGAGGTTTTTCTTTTTTCAGTATCATTATGAACTCATGGACTTTTCTGTTTTTGATGTATTTCAATCCATGTCATAATTACTCTTTTTCATGTTCAAATTGTCCCATCTTAGGCCAGAGAGCCCTTTGATTTGACTCTTGTATCCTTTAGACATGACCCCATTAGCCTTTGATATTATATAAATATATATGTATTTTTAAACATTTTATTGACGTATAGTTGGTCTACAATGTTTTGTTAATTTCTGCTGTACAGCAAAGTGACTCAGTTATACATATATATATATATATATATATATATATATATATATATTCTTTTTCATATTCTTTTCCATTATGGTTTATCACAGGGTATTGAATATAGTTCCCTGTGCTATACAGTAGGACCTTGTTGTTTATACATTCTCTATATAATAGTTTGCATCTGCTAATCCCAAACTCCCAATCCTTCCCTCCTCCACCTGCCTCCCCCTTGGCAACCACAGGTCTGTTCTCTATGTCTGTTTCTGTTTCATAGATGTGTTCATTTGTGTCATATTTTAGATTCCACATATGTGATATCGTATGACAGTTGTCTTTCTCTGACTTACTTCACTTAGTATGATAATCTCTAGGTCCATCCATGTTGCGGCAAATGGCATTATTTCATTCTTTTTAATGGCTGAGTAGTATTACATTGTGTATATACCACATCTTTATCCATTCATCTGTCGACGGACATTTAGGTTGTTTCCATGTCTTGGCTATTGTGAATAGTGCTTCTATGAACATAGGGGTGCATGTATCTTTTTGAATTATATTTATGTCTGCATATATGCCCAGGAGTGGGATTGCTGGGTATCTATCCCATGTATATATATATATATATTTTTTTGCAGTACACGGGCCTCTCACTGTTGTGACCTCTCCCGTTGCGGAGCACAGGCTCTGGACACGCAGGCTCAGCGGCCATGGCTCACGGGCCCAGCCGCTCCATGGCATGTGGGATCCTCCCAGACCGGGGCGTGAACCCTTGTCCTCCGCATCGGCAGGCAGACTCTCAACCACTGCGCCACCAGGTAAGCCCTCCTATATATTTTTAATACAACAGCCTCACTCCACCTAGCCAACACTCCCTAATATAAGAATTGAAGTTTCTCTACCTCACTGAGTCTGGACTCTTTGGAAGGCATGTTAAGCTTCACTTCCTTTAGAATTTAATTCTTCTCAGACTCAAATGTTACACTGAAAAATAAATTCAGGTACCAAGGAGGCACTCAATCAATGTGTATCGTTATATTAAATTCTGCTTTGTAGAGCCACATATTCATATGCTAATGTAAACGATGTGTGGACCCAGGGTAATTTAGCTCATTTCCATGAACACCTCTAAGCCCACACATATCGTTGTATCTTTATAAAGGAGCTTAAACACACACCTATCAAGCTTAAAAATATCTTTGTACAATTGTTTCTGTCATTTGGTCTATTAGCATTCTCCTCACAGTGCTTCGCTTATATAAATTTAACAAGATGAAAGGTTGATGCTGAGAGAAGTCTTTGGACAGATTTGTTACCTTAGCAACCTTGCCCCAGACTTCCATGGCCCTGACCCAGCTACAAAGTCCTTCACTGGCTAGCGAGACACTCTTTTTTTTTTTTTTTTTTTTTTTTCTGTACGCGGGCCTCTCACTGCTGTGGCCTCTCCCGTTGCGGAGCACAGGCTCCGGACACACAGGCTCCGCGGCCATGGCTCGCGGGCCCAGCCGCTCCGCGGCATGTGGGATCTTCCGGGATCGGGGCACGAACCCGTGTCCCCTGCATCGGCAGGCAGACTCTCAACCACTGCGCCACCAGGGAAGCCCGCGAGACACTCTTAATGACAGCTGGCTGATGACCTAAGTTAGGTCTGACTTGTAATCTGGACAGTAACCTTTGGAGGAATATTATCTTTATCAGATTTCCAAAAGATTCCAAATACCAAACATAGTTCCACTGATAACTATATTCATAAGGCCATATCATGCTTAAGTACTTCTGGGAAAGCATTAATAACAGGAAATTAAGTGTTACAGAATAATTGCTAACCTTGCTGCATAAAGTAGAAGCTGGCTGCACAGTGATTTTGTGTTGGTAGCAGTCATTAGATGCCACTGTCCTGCATAATTGTAAAATTGTTTGTATAAAGGAAATATTGTCACTGTCTCATTAGTTCCAACCTTCAATCATGTTGGGGACATCTGAATGCCTTTCTGAGGTTCAAATGACACATATAAATTTGTTGGCTAGGTGGGTTCAATTGTGAAAAAAATATCAATTTTTACCTGAGCAAAGACCTTAGATTATCATAAGAATGTGCTTACAGCTGCTACTTCTAGAAACTTCTGTATGAATAAAATCACAACTAATTAATTGCTAATTTAGTTACTCACCATCTATTGAGTACTTTGAGTTTTAAATCCATTGATAACCCACAGATATTTCCCTGGCACACGCCCAGATGATCATAGCACTTGTTTACAGCTGGTATCCATTCTGATTAGTCAGTGTCCATGCTGTGTCATTAACAAAAGTTTGAAAATGGATTCTTTACACAGTCAAACATTGGATTCAAGATTGAGCTTTATTTCTAAGATACTTAGGTACTTTTGCCCTGACTCAACAAATCTTATTTTGTAACTGAACCAAAGATCCATCATTAAAAAAAGAATCTAGAAATGTAGGGAGACTTTCGTAGCCCTAGTGAAAAATAAGGAAACATTTTTACATATAAGAAATTGTAGATATAATAGGCTTCTTTTCAGTGTATGTTAAGGAAGCTATGTGCTTAGGAGAGTTTAGGTGTTTTAGGTTTTTATCAATCATTGAAATTAGATCCTGTTATGTACTGTTCAAGTTAGATCCTGTTATGGACTGAATGTTTGTGTGCCCCCAATATTCATAGGTTGAAGCCCTAACCCCCAGTGTGATGGTGTTAGGAGGTGGGGCCTTTGGAAGGTGATTAGGTTTAGATGAGATCATGAGGGTGGAACCCCTGTGATAGGATTAGCACCCCTATAGAAGAGGAAGAGACCGCAGAGCTTCTCTCTCCATCATGTGAATTTACAGTGAGAAATTAGCCAGGAAGAGGGCCCTCTCCAAGAACTGAATTTGCTGGCACCTTGAACTTGTACTTCCCAGGCTGTGGTACTGTGGGAAATAAATGTCTGTTGTTTAAGTTATCCAGTCTATGGTATTTTGTTATAGCAGCCCAAGCTGACTGAGATCCTGAAAGTTTACATATCTGGAGCTGATTAGCTTAGGTCAGTACCCTCTCTCTATCAAAGGAAATTCCACTGAATTACTTACTTTTGGTTAAGCACACATTTGTGAAGCCCTTGCATGTGCCACTGTGCTAGGAACTTGGTTTCTGTAATAAGTCAGAGACCTTATCCTGGCAGAAAACCTAATCCAACAGAAAAGATGAGTACATAAACACAGCAAAGATGAATAATAATATTAAGATATAAGGTTTTATTAAGAGTTGAAACAAGAAAAAGATGGAAATTCCACTTTTATTTTTTACAAAACTGTCAGAGCAAGTATTGTGTCTTATGTTGAGCAGTATCCATGGAATAAGGACAAAAATAATATATTTCTTTAAATTTTTATTGGTGTCTAGAAGAACTGTCATATATAGCTTTTCTTAAAAGATGTGAATCAGGGGCTTCCCTGGTGGCGCAGTGGTTGAGAGTCTGCCTGCTGATGTAGGGGACACGGGTTCGTGCCCCGGTCCGGGAAGATCCCACATGCTGCGGAGTGGCTGGGCCCGTGAGCCATGGCCGCTGAGCCTGCGCGTCCGGAGCCTGTGCCCCCCAACGAGAGAGGCCACAACAGCAAGAGGCCCGCGTACCCCCCCAAAAAAAAAAAAAAAAAAAAAAAGATGTGAATCACATAATTTACTCATATTTCTCGTTTCTTTTGGGTGTCAGGAAGCCCAGAGATAAAAACTCAAAGCTCAATCTTGGGATAGCAGTTAAGAACTCCAGCCCAAGTATTTATCTGCACCAATTGCAGGATCCATGTGTCATCCTTGGAATTACCCTTTCTGGTCGTCATTTTGGGCTGCTATAACCAAATACCATAGACTGGGAGGCTTAAACAACAAACATTTATTTCTCACAGTTCTGCAGGCTAGAAGTCTGAGAACAGGGTGCCAACAGGGTCAGCTTCTTGGTGAAAATCCTTTTCCTGGTTGATAGGTGGCTGCTTTCTTGGTGTATCCTCACATGTAGGAGAGAGAGAGAACTCTAGTCTTTTTCTCTTCTTTCAAGGGTGCAAATTCCATTATCAGGGTTTTACCCTCATGACCTCATCTAAACCTAATTACCTCCCAAAGGCTCTACCTTCTAATACTATACTGTTGGTGGTTAAGCTTTCAATATATGAATTTGGGGGGGCAGGGGCACAAACATCCAGTCCATAATACCCTTCCCCATCCAGAAGGAGGTTCAGAAATCCAAGGTCTTTAAAAATCAGTGATCCTGCCCCTCTGGGTACCTTCCTGGGTCTCAAGAAATTTCCCTAATTTCTTACCAGGCTGCCTTCACCTTCTCTTCTTTCTTCCTACCAACCTGTCCATATCTGCCCAGGAGATTTAAAGCATTCTCCCGTATGTAGCAGGTACACCCCCTAGTCCACTATTTAGGTGGGCAAGAAATAGGACCTTTGTTTTCCTATGTCTCAACTTACTGTGCCAAGTCTCCATTCTGCCAGGGTGGTAGAAACTCAGTCAATATAATATCACCTCCTAGCTTCTGAGTGACTTCACATAACTCCAAAGTATTTAGGGAGTATTTGGTCTCTAATTTTATCTGTGCATGGAAGAATCCACAGAGATGACTGTTGTCCTGTGGGGACATCGGTCCACACTTTTGCTGCTGAGATGTGCCTGGTTCTTGTCCATTTAGCTCCTTCAGGCTGGTTGCTCTGTTACCTAGGAGCCAAAAACTATTTTGTTTTGGCCAAAATAGTCATTTTACTGTTCCCAGGCCATGTTGGATATGGGAATCCCTGGAGGCTGTTCACAGCCCGTCTGCCTGTATTTGCTCTGCAGACATTTGCTCTTTTTAGAAAAATGGGCAAGGAAGGAGGTGGCTAGAAACATCTCCTAAGGTCTAATAACTTCCTTCAGCAAGACTTACTTCCTTCAGCAAGACTTTCTTCCTTCGGGAAGTTGTTTTCTTCTAACCTAGTCCCCACCTCCCCTCTTCAACTCAAGCTTGTTTACTTGATTTTCATTTTCCAACAGAACTCTGCAGCATACACCATTTATTTGCTGATTGATTTTCAGCGGTTTTCCCCTTATCTCATGCCAGGAAAAGTTATTTTCCTTTAAAAAGTTTGCTGCTGTGGCTAAATAGTCCGTTAAATGAATTCATAAATTACATGAATCATGATTTGAATGGTTATGCCCATTTTCAAACAGGGTCCTAATTCCAAAACTCCTTATAAGATTTGGAAATATTAATATGATTTTAGCAAGAATTAAAAAAATAAAAATGGTTTACGTCTACTCTCCTGGAGTTTTATTATAATTTTGTTTACTGGCACTGCTTAATCTTATTTGTTTTATTAGCTCATTTGTTACTGCTCTATGAGATTTCAATAAACTCTTTAATAAACATCAAAACCTGAGAGCTCATCATTCCCTGTTATCTCCCCAGAAACACTTGTTAACCCCATCCTGCCATCACTTTTGTGCCAAGCAGATCACCTAGACATTAGTTTATGATTTATTTTTTTTCTTTATGTAGGTAATAGACATTATATGAAGAAACCAGTTGTAATGCAATTCAACACAGTACCGCTAATCAAATTACTCCTTCCAAAGACGGCAGCTGGGAATATTTACTATAGAAATATCTGTCTTTAGGATGATTTCTAAAATCAAATTGCTGTAAACATAACCAAGAATTATAAGGACTATCTCTTTCAGGAATTCCTCTTGAGGTAGGAAAAGACAATTTTCCAGAAGAGAGAATTCTAGCCCTTTCTTAAGGCTAAATTAAATTATTCTCTAATTGTGTGGATGTGATATATTCTGGTCATAAACTATACTTGCCAAATGTATCACTGGTCAGGTTAGGCATAATTTTGTCAGTCTCAAACATTCATAAATTCAGTTTGGGAATCTGTCCTAAGACACCCCTGTTGATTACAATAGTTTCCTTTGAGTTAGAAAAAGAATGTGGCACTTGGGAACAAATACAAAGGAAAAATGGGCATCTTTGATTCCTTTCTCTCCTCTACTCTTTGTATCCAAATCATCAGCAAGTCCTACTGATTTTACCTCCTAAATATAGGTTCCCCCACCTCCTCTGTTGCCTTATTTAAGCCCACTTTCATCTCTTGCCTGGGTAACAGCAATGTAGCCTCCCAACTAGTCACCCTAGTTAGGGTTTGTCCCTCTCAAAGCTTGTATGTATCCTGTTCTAGAATGATGAATCTAGAACTCAACTCTGTCCATCTCATTTCCTTGCTTAGAACCCTTACAGGTGCCCCAATGTCTTTGGTGTCAAGTCTGAGTTCTGTAGCATATACTACAAAGCCTTCAAAATGGTGTCCCAGCTGATCCTTCTTAGAACATATCCCTGCTGCAGACTTTGTGCTCTTGTAACAGTGTACCATCCATTCCAAGCTGTTTCTCACTTCCAGCTTTGTCTTGACACCTAAAAGGTGCCAATGTATGATTCCTGGTTGGAACCGAAAACAGAGGAAAGCTATCAGTCCACGACTCTAGGCTCAAGCAGCAGCACAGGTGTAGCCGGTGTAGTTGACAGAGCATTGGGCTTTGCTGTTTGCTTATACCTGGCATCTCCACTTCTTGTAGCCATATGACTTTTTTACCTTGGGCAAGTATTCTAGCTTTTCATTGACTAAAACGAGTGTGACATTTAGCTTATGTCTGACACAAAATAAAAACTTGGCAAATGTTAATTTCCTTTCTTTTTCTAAGATGCCATCAAATTCTGTTTTTTTTCAACTTAAGGAAATTTAATATTGATACAATATTTTTATCCAAGCAAACAACCATATGCCAGTTTTTTAGTTGACCTAGCCATCAAATTCTTGAGTTTAAGAGAGCAGCCAACTCTGCTTACAAGTGCCTCAAATCAGTTACAGCTGGTTACTTTTCTGGGTCTGCCTCACATGCCTGCAATTACAACAGAAGCAAAGATCTTGAAACTCATTCTGTAGAAGATGAAAAATTTTTATTGTCTATGAGTAATATTTTGATGGATTTTCCTAGTGAATTTCTCCTAGAAGTGAGGTAATGGGGAAAAGGGACATTGGATGTGTACTTTTTGAAGGATGGGAGTTAAAAGGAAAAAACTGGAAGGTCTAGAATGCAGGGTACCTCTGCAGGAGCGAGACGAACATGAATGAGAAAGTACTTAGGTGGGCGTGGTAGCACTCACATATCTGACCTACTTTACAAATTTGCCTGGGTCCAGCTTTTTCAGAGAGAGAGTCTGAAAGGATAATGGACTTTGTGTCAGTCGTTAAGAAATGGAAAATAAAGGGTGTCTGGCCAATGCCTCTAACCTAGAGCCAGGCCTCCTGATGAGAAAGTAAAGAGGAAGAGAAGCAGATGGAAGAATCAAGAGCAAGATGCAAGATATTTAAAAGTAATACAGTAATTCAGCAGGAATGGAGTGGAAATTCAGCAACTTATCGGGTATGACATTTGGATAAATTAAACTGAGCAGAACTAGGAAACACCAGATAGGAAAAGCAAAATGAGGGTGAAAGCTAGCAGACAAGGAAAAGAAAAGGAGTAAATGAAAAAAAGAGTTTAAGGCAAAGGCAGAGTCATTCACAATTGCTATATATGTTTAGCGTCCAGGTTTTCTTTCTTTCTTTTTTTTTTTTTTTTTTTTTTGTGGTATGCAGGCCTCTCACTGTTGTGGCCTCTCCCGTTGCGGAGCACAGGCTCCGGACGCGCAGGCTCAACAGCCATGGCTCACGGGCCCAGCCGCTCCGCGGCATGTGGGATCCTCCCAGACCAGGGCACAAACCCGCGTCCCCTGCATCGGCAGGCGGACTCTCAACCACTGTGCCACCAGGGAAGCCCCAGATTTTCATTTTTTAAATAAAAAATTAATCATACATATTTGCAAGTAACTAGATGTTTAGTGCCAGGTAGATAAAAAATGGTCTGATTTACTGATTTTCCTCCTTGTTACCTCTTCATGGCAGACACAAATACACATAACACGTACTGCGTACTCACACACAGACACATTTAGAAACATTCACACACTCATATACACACACAGTTACACCTACATATGCACAGACACACCCGTGCACATGCATCAGTTTGTCTCTTAATGTTTCTGTAAGATGAAAATTTCAGATTTAGTTTAGTTCATTGCAAAGGCAATAAAAACTATAAAATATACATGTTTCCATTTAGCAGAGATCTGTCTCTTATTTTAATTGTTCATTTTTGCTCTGTAGATGCTCCAGGGGTTATAGGATAGTCAGGGTAGAATTATAGATGGACTAAAGAGCCAAGCGATATCAGAGGAAGACAGGCAGGTGAAAGATAAATCAAACCAGGATGAGCTCCAAGGAAAGAGGGCCTTTCAGCTAGATCTGAAACACGAAAATGCTTATTAAATAGAGATAGGAACAACTACTTGTCAAAATTTCTAATACTGATTGTTGATCTTTCTGCATGAGAATCATACTATGACCATTCTTACTGATTTATTAAATAAATATCTTGCTTTGGAGATCTTTAAGGAGCATGGGCTTGCTTCCGATATATGTATACATACAGCTGATTCACTTTATTGTACAGCAGAAACTAACACAACATTGTAAAGCAATTATACTCCAATAAAGATGTAAAAAAAAAAAAAAGCCAAGCAGAATTCTGAATTTCACTTCCTAGTGAGTTTGTTTCAAGATAGAGACCGAGTTCATTTGTCAAGTTTGGTCTTGCAAGGCAATACTCTCACTCATGCCTTCAAAGTAAATTTGACTCAGTCTATTGGACACTGAACCAAGCTTCTAAATAAAGGAAACTGTTTTCTCTGCATTTCTATGTTCTGCAAGTCATTTTCTCTGCATTTCTATGTTCTGCAAGTTATTTTTCATCTTCAAAGATATTATACCCTGGAGACTGAAAAAATAATCAGGTCTTCATCCAGTCTTTTTCTTTTTCCTCCCTCCTCTGCACCTGTCTGCCTCTTCCACTGTAACACGGCTGTGACACTTTCCCTATTCATTTCCTCACTATTGGGTCAGGCCTCAGTGTACAAGGCTAGACAAAAAGACTAAGATGATAATAAAAGCTCCCATGGAACTAAAACAAAAGGGAGAAAACATGAAAAGAACTTGAAAATAAAAGGATACAAAAGCACAGTGCATAAAGGATGAGGGAGTTGAAAAGAAAATGGAATTAAGAAAAATGCGATAGTCATTTTTTTAAAAAGTGAAATGTTTTAAATAAAAAGTCATAGGGAAGTGGGTTAAAAAGGAAAAACAAAACGTGGAAAGGAGAATTCTTTTTAGAAAGTTTCATCACGTAAGAGAAGGATTTTCAGGCAAACCTATTATATTTTACCACAATTGTGTAACAAAATTTATTACTAAAGACAGGGCACCATAAAAATAAACAATAGGGGAGACAAAATACAGTTCCTCTTTCTCTTCATAAAGTGTGAGTTTGGAACTGGCCACAAACTCAACTTTAGTGGATGTCATAATAGTAAATGATGCCAACTGCTTAGATAAGTGAATCTGCTGTCTATTCCATAGAACAAAGCTGTCTTTCCAGAGCAATGTAAAAAAATGACATGAACATGTTTTTCCAACAACTGTGTGGGCTATAGAAGGTGAATAGCATTCTGCATTGTTTGAATTTGGGCAGGTTTTTAATCTATAAATTAGAGATGATGACATTTTCTCTACTTACCTTGAATGAGCCACACTGTGCACGTGACAGAGTGTGGTTAACTATAAAGAACCAGACATATGCGAAGTAGTGCTATGTTACAATGCATGTACGTCCACTGGTAATTCCAATTTCAGGACACTGAACAGTAGAAATTATGGTTTTGAAAATCTGATGGTATTTGGTTCTGAGATGATAATATCAAAACTACTTGGAATGTTAAGATTTATTGGTCATTGGATTCCCCTCTCCCCCTGAATTAAGGGGAACATATATATAGTTCAAAATTCAACGTATATACAAAAGGATAATTAGTGAAGTGCTTATCAGCTAATTTTCTCTCTTGATTGGTTCATTCATTCATTCAACACAGACTTATTTATTGAGTACTTACTGTGTGTCTGACAACTCTTCTGGTCCTAGGGGCGTTTCGGTGAACTAAACATAGTCTTTAAAGATTTCATTTTCTAGATGCAGTTGTTGCTACTGGTTTCTTGTGTATCATTCTAGAGATAATACACACCTAGCCACACACAAACACTTATATGTCCTTTAAAAATTATACATATAAGATATTCAGCAAGTGTCACATTAATAGATATTAAGAATCTCATATTTTTTTCTATTATGTGCAGTGCTGCACTCGGCCCCTCTCATAACATTTGTGGAGCTCAGGGCATTAGTACAAATGGAGCCTCCACATAATGTGTCTAAATGTTTAAAAGTTATAAATCAAGCTCACAAACTATTAACTAAAATATGTTTACCCCTATTACTTTGACAAGTAACATGAAATAGAAAAATGTGAATAAAGCTATGTTTCTTATGTAACTGAAACTTGGCAAAATATAAAAAGTGGAATTCAATTATTATTGCACATACCACAGTATTCTGGTGATACACTGATATTTGGATTGATAATAAAGCATATAATTCATTATCTATGTATTCTATAAAATTTATTTTTCTTTCATTTTAGCAAAATGAATAAGTATGATTTATATTTTTTTAATTAATTAATTTATTACTTATTTTTGGCTGTGTCGGGTCTTCATTGTTGTGCACGGGCTTTCTCTAGTTGTGGAGAGCGGGGTCCACTCTTCATTGTGGTGTGCGGGCTTCTCATTGCGGTGGCTTCTCTTGTTGCAGAGTACAGGCTCTAGGCACTCAGACTTCAGTAGTTGTGGCTCATGGGCTTAGTTGCTCCATGGCATGTGGGATCTTCCTGGACCAGGGATCGAATCCGTGTTCCCTGCATTGGCAGGCGGATTCTTAACCACTGCGCCACAAGGGAAGCCCAAGTATGATATTTTAATCAAGATTTTCAATAATGATTTTAGGATTGAACATGTAATTCAAAGTGGACAAAATTTGGATATGTTTGCATCGAAATATAAGTAAAGTATAAAATATCAATCAATTAAAATTAATTTTTATGTCTTCGAAAAGTTATTTTTCTTTTAAAATAACCACTAAATGTAAAGGCAAAAGGAAAATTTAATGATTGAATATAAAAAATAAAAATTTGAATATAGCTAAATTTCTTGCATATTTACTTTTTGAAATCTAATTAAATCACATTTAATTACATATGTAATTAATAAAATGATAATTTTTGTGTTAGTAAAATATATTAATTTAAATTAAAATTCATTTAATATAAAAGTAAAGCTTTTCAGTTCTGGTGTTCAGAGTCCATCCAGTAGCCAAGTTGTAAGGTATCTACATCATGCCACAATTACAATTAGAATTATTAGTTGTCTACATTGGATAACATTCCTCAACCAATTGTTATTCAGCAACTTCTGTGGATACTGTCACAATTCAAACATTAAAATAAATAAAACAAAACACATGAAGCAAGAAAATGTATGATCAGCTTTATTGTCAAAAAAAAGAATGCAAGAATTTACCATGTTCCTGCTATCTGAGAGGAACATTTAAGAAGTTAATTGGTCTTTGCTCTTAGTAAATGCTTCTGTAGCCCACACCTTTCCTGTTCTCCAAAGCAGTGGTCATTTCTGATGCTGGCAATGGCACAACCCACAAATTTCTAGGATATTTGGTTAGAGTTGCCTTTCATTTTGAAGACACAGGGCAAAAAATGTGGAGCTTTTCCTCGGGACCTGAACGGTGTTAAGAATATGAACAGATGTTTAGGGTTATAATTTGCATTATGCTGTGCTGAGTGCCAGGTGCTGTGTGATAAAGGTGCTCTTGCAATGTTTAGTAAATCCATTGTGTGGATGTGATAAATAGAGCCTTCTCAAACCATCAAAAGGGACCTTTTTTGCCCACATCAAAGATTTCATACTGAAGGGACTATCTCTGAATATACTTTATTTATAGAGTCTGCAGGGTGAATTCATTGGAAATCTAATTGTATTGAAGGGTATAGCAGGCATTTTAGTTTTTGACAGATATTGCCAAATTGCCCTCAGTGATTGTGGCAATTTACAGTCTCATCAGAAATGTAAAAAAATGGCTGTTTCCCCACGTCCTCATTATCAGAGTGATATAGCAAACATTAGTGATCTTTGCCAATACGTTAGGTGAAAAATAATATCTAGCTGTAGTTTGAATTTACATTTCTCTTATTATGGGTTAGGTGAACAGCCCTTCATATATTTACATTGCTATTCATATTTTCTGTCTAGTAAAAACTGTTCTTATCCTTTGCCCATTTTTCTACTGGGTTGTTCATATTTTGCTTATTGATTTGTAGATGCTTTTCATATATTAGGAAAATTATCCTTTTGTTTTATTGTGAATTGCAAAAGTTTTCCCCAGGTTGTTTTTTGGCTTTGTTTTTTGTGCTATTCCATACAGAGATTTAAAATATTCTTATGTAGTCAAATTTATTAATAATTTATTTATGACTCCTGGGATTTAAAAATTAATACTTCAAAGGTCTTCCCCACTTGAAAATAATAAAAAATAAATACTTCCCCATCTTTTCTTCTAATTCTTTTAAGGTTTTATTTTCACCTTTAAATCTTTGATCTATTTGGGATTTATTTTTGCGGATATTGTGAGGTAAGTAGTCAATATTCTTCTCCAACGGATAGTCTGTTGTCCCAGGAGTATAGCTTAATATTTTATCTTTAAAATAAGATTTGAACTATCTGTTTTGAAATATCATCTTCAGTGTATCTAAATTTCAATATGCATTTGAGTCTTTTTCAGGGGTTTCTAGTCTGTTTTATTTCATCTATCTGCATATTATGGTTTATATCATATTATTTAATTATTGTAGATTTATTGTACATTTTAATATTGGTAAGGCTAATCTCACATTACAATTTTTTTCCACCAAACTTTTGTACTATTCTTGCTTTTTTTTCCTTTTATGAACTTTAGAATAAATTATTTTAGTTCCAAAAGAAATCTCCTTGGTAGATTTTTGGGTTTGTGCAAATTTTTAAACTAACTTGCTGAAAATTTATAACTTTATGATGATAAGACTTTCTACAAGAATGTGGAATGTCTTTCCATTAGCTTAAATCATTTTTTTGTGGGATTTTTTTAAAAGCACTTTAAAATTGTGTTGTATAGCTTCTGCACTTTTCTTGTTAAGTTTATCGATAGGTATCTTACTTTTTTTTTGCCACTTATGTAAATAAGGGTCTTTCCTTCCACTATTTCTTCTAATTGTTATGTGTATACATGAAGACAATTTCTTTCCATATATTACTTTTTTTGAGCACTACCTTATTTAATTCTTTTAATTACAAACATTAAGACTATTTTACAAATTATGACAATTTTACTTTCTCCTTTATGATTTTTCTCTCTTTTTTTAGGTACCAAATTTTATTAACTATCTAGGTGCTCCAGGGTAATGTGAAATATTAGCAGCACAAGTGAACTTGTTCCAGACTTTAATGGGAATCTTCTAGTATTTCCCCATTAATTGTGATAACTTTTATGTTGATGCATATATTTATATATTTGCCATTTTGATATAACTATTCACATTTTATCTTTTTTTCTTTTAAACTTAGGAATAGATATTACATTTTATTAAATGACTTTAGCACCCGTGGAAATGACAATATATTTCTCTTCTTATCCTCTTAAAGTAATTTTATAAATAAATTTCCTAGTACTTAATCCCATAATTCCTTGCAATTCCAGGGTAAACTCCATTGAATTGGATTATATTATTCCTTTATTATGCTTCTGAATTCTGTTTCCCAGTGTACTATAGCATTTTTTACTTCAATATTTATAGGAAAGATTTTGTCTTTTGTTTGAAATAAAAAAAATTATGGTATAAATATTATGCTGACTTTTTGAAGCTCTTCCTTTTTCTGTGTTCTGGAAGAACTGCCCTTCTTTGCCACGTGTAGGTCCTTTGTCCCGGGCACCATTGGAGTTTTGAGTACATGGGTTGGTATTTTGGAGGCTATGTGTGTTATATTACCAGTTTGTCTAGAGTGAATCTCTAAGTCAAGTGTTTTCACATACAAAATTCTTAGCCTTCGAAGAATCCAATGTCATATCTCAGCACAGCTCTGTTCACCTCATCTCTACCAGCCAAAGTGGATGACATACTGACAAATCCCTACCTGTCCTCCAAGGTCCTGTTCAAATGATAACTTCTTCATGAAGACTTCCTGGTCCCTCCAACTTCAAGATGAGCTCTTTCTTTGAGGATGACTTTATGTCTTTCTTTCTTTCTTTCTTTCTTTGTTTGTTTGTTTGTTTGTTTGTTTGTGTTATGTGGGCCTCTCACTGTTGTGGCCTCTCCCATTGTGGAGCACAGGCTCCGGACGCGCAGGCCCAGCGGCCATGGCTCACGGGCCCAGCCGCTCCGCGGCATGCGGGATCCTCCCGGGCCGGGGCACGAACCCGCATCCCCTGCATTGGCAGGCGGACTCTCAACCACTGCGCCACCAGGGAAGCCCTATGTCTTTCTTTTTAAAAAACCTTCTGACATACCCCAGCTTTCTGACTCATATTATTGAGCAGATTCATTAGATGTTTGTAGGCACTAGACAGAATGCTTTCATGATATTATATTATTTAATCCTTATCACAGCCCTGTGATTTGAACAGTTTACAGATAAAGGAAAGTTAACCTAGAGAGAGTCAATAATTCTTTTTTAGGTCACAGAGCTGGTAGGCTACAAAGTAGGAATTCAGCTCAAGTCTGTCTGATTCAAAACTATTTCTTCCACCAGATCATGTTGATAAAACAACAGATCATCTTTACAGTTACTTTGTATGTCTTCCTCTCCTATATGAGATTCCAAGATTCTTCATGGTCTGGCTATGTTTTATTTCTCTTCGAATCCCCTATACCTTCTTGCACATGGGAGAAACGAAACAAAAGCTAATCAAATTGATAGAGGTAAACAGAGCAAGTAACTCAAATTTGGTTCCAATAAAATTTCAAAATGAATTATGGAGTTTTACTCATGCATTTAATCCCTATTTATAGTTCATTAATCCACACGTTTGTATGTCCTTGGCAAAAGACTTTTTTTTTTTTTTTTTTTTTCCGGCACGCGGGCCTCTCACTGTTGTGACCTCTCCCGTTGTGGAGCACAGGCTCTGGACGCTCAGGCTCAGCGGCCATGGCTCATGGGCCCAGCCGCTCCACGGCGTGTGGGATCTTCCCGGACCGGGGCACGAACTCATGTCCCCTGCATCGGCAGGCGGACTCTCAACCACTGCACCACCAGGGAAGCCCCAAAAGACTTTTCAGAAGGATTTTTGGAGCCATGGGATATGGGTTTGCTTTCATGGTCATCCAGTTATGGAGCATTCTGGTGGATATTTTCTGGGGCCAGGTCAATGGGCAGAATTTCCAGTGTTAATTAGCTGCTGTTTATCTTGATGCTGGAAAACTGTGGAGTGCTGCCTACTCATCACCTCCTGGGTGTCTGATTGACTTCTGGGCAGTCCAGAGCTTCATCATAGCTTTGTCTAGAAGTGATAGCTTCCTCTTTTCAATCCCCATAGAACTCTATCTTTACCCCTCTTTTGTCATCTCTCACTTCCTACCTGGCATTACACTGATTTATGTGCATACCTTATTTCCTTTATTACATGGTAAGCATCTTGAGATTAGAGGCTATGTTGGATTCATTCCCTGCTGTGCTCATATGGCGCTTGGCACATAGTAGGAACTCAATACTTTTAAAAAAGTGATTAAAGTAGGTTCTAAATTCAGCAAATATTGCTCCTTCTATTTTACTAGCGCCATTTCAGCATTTATGCTTCTGCCCACTATTCATGTGGGTGGTATAAGCTGAAATTGCTGAAAAGGGATGTAATTTCCCTTGTTAATATAATTACTACCATATATTATCACAGCACTAAAGTCATAACATTCTCATTTTCAGTGGCCTATACACATCACCAGAATTATCTCAGGGGGAGAAATTTATCATGTTTGTTTTCAGTCTCAGAGTGAAATGCTGCCAAGTTTGGTGACTATATGCTCAGTCCCCTTTGAGTGACAAGTATGTGACTAAAGGGGGGCATCATTTCGCCTCTTACAAAAAAAAAAATGTGAGGCTCTTAATTATAACCAGATAATTTATTAACTGCTTGGATTCCTAATTCAGAGCAGGGTGGGTAGTGAGCGTGCTTTCCTCTGTGGGTCTTTCATAGTTTGGGAAAACCATGAATGAGGAACTGAAGAATCTGGAGAGGGAGTAGGGGAGGGAATATTTGAATCCTGCATTATGAGAGCAGCAGGTCCATCTGGGGCAGGGGAATGGCCTTGTCAGCTGAACTCAGGGTGGACAAGGACAGGATTTTGAATTGTGAGTATGTGATCATCCTGTAATAGTCATCAACAAAGTCTAATGTGTGTTTATTTTTGCTTTTGGGGAAAGAGACCCTGGTTCTAGGAGTCTTGTCTCAGCTCAGGATTTAAAGGGGGCTTTACTTGAAGCAAGATCGAGCTGGTCCTTGTCATGCTTGTGGGGTGGATAGAAGTGGGACACCTGTCCTGCCTGCTTGGGCTGATACTGGAAGGTCATCCGTGGTGGTGGAGGGCATGGCATCTGAGGACTGCCTCAACCTCTAAAGAGGGCTAGCTGAAGACAGCACCAAGGAAATCTTCAGCACCAAGGAAAGGGTCATGTCCCAGTGGTCATCAGGGCCTCATGTCAGGGAATCTAGGCTGTGGGAAGGTGGCCCCTGGGGGCAGAGTCAAGCTCAGGGTCCAGGGTCTGAGTATGGCTAGGATTTTTACTAGTAAGCCAAGAGAGGGCTCCTATAAAGAGGGAGAGTCTAAAATGGAGGAGTGAAAGAACAGATTCTGAATTTGGAACCTTGCCAAGTGGGCACTAGAACTTTTAATTTCTAGTTAACTTTTAATTTCTTGCTCAGAAACATCCATTTCCTTGTTGCTTCAACTCCAGAAAGTCATTGGCCTTTTCTATCAGTTCTTTGTTTGCTGTGGCACTTAACCCTGCTGTACATTAGAGTCACTTGGGTGACCCTAAAAAATAAATGTCCAGGCCTCACCCCTGGACATATATTTAAATATACACACATACATATGTATACATATGTACACAGATGTGCACACCTATGTATATATAAATAAACATGCACACGTGTGTATGTATTTATCCCTGGGAGATTTAAATGCGCAGTCAGGCTGAGAACACTGACAACTTCAGGGCGTGAGGCAGGGAGTGGAGGCTTGAGCGACCCCTAAAGTCCAAGAGGAACATTACCAGAACAAAGAAGCCTAGGCAGGGAGTTTATGCCTTTATAGCTGCTCTTTGCGGAATATTTACCCTGGCCACTTTCTTCATGAACTCATCTGATCCTCACTTGATCTCACGTGAGATTTTATTAACTATTTTAAAGATGAGGACACTAAGGTCCAAGCCTCCTCAGTTGAACTGGACCTTGAATCTAGGTTAGAATGGGACCATTGCTTCTTAGGTCTGTCTAATAGGGCTATTATAATAATTTCAGCCTAAATTATAGGGCATTATAGTAATGAGATTAAGAACTTTGGGTCTGGAATTGGACTTAAGTTTAAAGTCCTGGTTTTTCGATTTAAAGCTAGGTGATCATAACAAGCTACTTAACTTCTCTGACCGCCCCCCCCCCCCCATTTTCTCACCTGTACGATAGGAATAGAATGGTTTGTGAGGCTTACAGGAGATAATTCTTGTAAAGCTCTTAGGATACTGGCCAGCACGGGTGAAACACCCAGTGAGCATGGCCTGTTATTATTAGAACTGGCTCAGGTGTTGAGCCCAGAAACCTAGTGACGAGGAACTGGAGAAGGCATTTCAGAGGATGTGGTGGTGGAGGGGGTGTTGATGCAGTCCTGTATGAATTTTCTGTGCCGTCTCAAGTGGTTAGGACATGGGAAAAATGAGGAAATTGCAAATGAAGTAAATCAAGGATGCTGTCAGGTGCCTCCTTTCTCTGTGCCTTCAGTACTGAAACCTTTCCCCCATTGCTCCTCCATCCTCTAGCATGCTCTCAGCTAGCTGAGATCCAGTGCTCGGGCCCAGTCTCAGGTGATAATGGCCTAAGAAGGTACCCATCCCAGGAGTATTTAACCTTTTTTAAGAGAATCAGTTAACCTTCAAGGTCTGAAGGAATTAATCTTCAATGGTGAAATATAAGGCCCTGTGAGGGATAACGGGGATATAGAGTTGGGCAGGGGCTGCTCCTTTGGGATTGCTTGAGGGAACGTCACCAGGTGGTCATCCCGATGGCAGGGACCACCTCCAGTCTGCCTCAGTATCCCCCCATAGTCTTGGGGACACAGTAAATTCACAAAATCCTTTTGTTGAGCAGAATTTAAAGAACATGTCTAGTTGTCATCTTCCTATTCCTTCTGTCTAGGTATGTATGAATTCTTAATAAACTTTATTGCAAGATTTTGAAACGTGTTACTGGAGGAACTGATTATTTTATGCACAATAGAATTTATAATTTAATTTATATTAAAAATTTAAATTTATATTTAAAAATTTAAAACTTAACTTATAAAATTAAAATACATTTCATTTTCTTTTAACTGTAAATTCATTTGTTCAGTCAGCAAACATATATTGAGTGTCTAATCTGTGCCAGCTGCTGGGGAAACTTTTTGTGTTGAGGATATTTTTTCAAGAATCCCTGGGCTGGTCTCCGTTACAGTTTACATGAAGTTGACCCATCTCTCCTTCAGGCACATTTTTAGCCAAGCAAATGCCTGATCTTTTGAATCTAACTGTTCGTTAGCCCCCATTCTTTAGCTCTTGACTCTTTGCCATTCACATTTAGGTGCTTTTTGGGTGGGTGTTTAAATTATGTATTTCAAAAAGGCACCCAATTAAAAAAATAAAATAATCCACCACCTCTCAGTTAGTGGTCAAGACCTATAGAGATTTCACCAGGTGACTATGGAGTCCATCCCTCACTTTTATTACTTGGAACCTAGTCTTGTTCTGACTCTATTGATGACTTTGAAGCTCAGATGTTAAGATTAACATCAGTTGCTTCTTTGGCTTGCAAGAGCGATTGTTTGCAGAACGTTCCTGCCCATTTTAATGTGTGTTGAGGCCAGTACCACATTTAGAATTAAGGCAAAAAATTTAGTCATAGAATCCTCAATGATAGCAGACTTGGGAACAGTAATTTTGCATTTCTGACTGTTGTCATATGGGGAGTTTTCACTGTTGGCTTGCATTCTCATTTTGGTTTATTGTTTCAATTTTGTATCTCAGATGATTTTGACAGTTTTTGAGAAGGCAGAGACTCTGGGGACTGACTCTGTAAGTGCTGAAATATGAAAGGGGGAAGGAACAATTTCATGTTAACAGAGAGCAGAATGAGAGTCGTGGAGCCAACTCAGGAGGGTGGAGGATGGGTCAGGAAGGTGGAAGAGAGAACACAGGGGAAAATGTCCAGCATGAAAATAGATGCCACTTCTCCCGGGGTCCGGTGAGCCTTGTATGAATCTCCATGATGCCCTTTCTGCAGCAACAATGTTCGTTCAGCATTTACTTACTGTGGTTGGGCTCCAAGAGCTCTGTCCACACTGCCCTGAGAAGGAGATCCCATGGGAAGGAGCAGCTCCTCTCTTAGCTGTTTTCCTGATTTCTCCTTTGGACTGCTTTGTGAAGTGGGGTAGCAGGGGTAGGCTTTTTGTGCTCAGACTTAGTAGATGGGATGGCAGGGGCACAGACTTTGGAGCCACCCAGACTCAGGGTTGAGTCCCTCACTAGCTGTGCCACTCACTAGCTGTGTGACTTAGGTCAAGTGACTTCACCTCTCTGATTCTTCAGTTCATAATCTGTTTCAATGTGACAATAATAATACATATCTTGTAGGGTTGTTGGTGAGAATTAGCACTGACCTACATAAAAAACACTTACTGTGATGATTAATTCTATGTGTCAACTTGACTAAATCATGGGGTGCACAAGTATTTGGCACAGGTATTTCTGGGTGTGACTGTGAGGGTGTTTTTGGATGAGGTTCGCATTTGAATCAGAGTGAGTAAGGCAAGTGACCCTCCCCAACGTGGGTGGGTCTCATCCAGTCTGTTGAGGGCCTGAATAGAACAAGAAAGTAGAGGAAGGGATAATTCACTCTCCCTCTTTCTGACAGCTTGAGCTGGACATTGGTCTTCTCCAGCCTTTAGACTTTGACTTACAGCGTGGGTGCTCCTAGTTCTCAGACCTTCAGACTTGGACTGGAACCATCAACTCTCAGTTATCAGGCCTCTGGCTTCAGCCTAGAACTATACCGCTGGCTTTCCTGGGTCTCTAGCTTACAGATGGCAGATTGTGGGGCTTCTCAGCCTCCATAATTGTGTGAGTCAGTTCCTTACGATAAATCTCTTTTTCAGATATATACATACACATACTCTGTTGGTTCTATTTCTCTGGAGCACTCTCACTAGCTAATCTATATGGATGGTAATTGATTGGTAAACAGTAGCCATTTTTTGAATGGAAGACTTACAGAATAGGAGCAAGTTTACTTAATTTTACACGGGCTGGCTCTAATTATGCATGTATATGACTTGGCAAAATGTATGGTCACCTATTTTTACATATCCTGTGCAGGCTCATTTTGAGGGTAAATTCCATTCAGTAAGGATTTATTTAGTCCCTATGATGTTATGAGCACAGTGTGTATAAAGATGGGTAAAACCCAGGCTCATGGATTCTAAGGGTCACAAAGATGCAAAGGAAACAGATTTGCATATAACTGACCAACCAACAAATCCTCCAGCCAACCAACATCATGACAAGTGCTAAGTTAGACAAAAGCTGAGGACAGTTTGAAAATTGAGGTGAATAACTTTGTGTGATTAGAAAAGGATAAAAAGTAAAGTTTTACTGGGATTGAAGAGGTTGGGTTATCTAGCCAGAGATGACAGCTTGAGAAAAGACTTGGAGGAGTGACTTGATGTAGCTTTTTTGGGGGGAGTGGTCAAGTAGACCAATGTGGTGGGATTGCTGAGCACTTGGAAAGGAGAAGTGGAAGGTAAGGCTAGAGAGATAAGTTGGGGCTAGAGTATGAAGGTAAAGATGGGTTGCAAAGGTGAATGGATGCAATACTGGATGATGTCTCCAAAAGTACAGGACTGATGGAGAGAGTAAAGGGAGATTTACTTGTTCAAGTTCATGACACTACTTGTTCTTCATCTTGTCAGAAAACAGAAGTCCAGACTGAGAATGTATATAACGAAAACACCTAGAATTATATTCTGACTGTGAGCCTGGGCATCCCAGTGTTTTCTGAAGGAAGCTGGGTGGAGGATGACCGAGGCAAGCCCCTGAAAGCAAGGGGTCCACAAGTGCCAGCTACACTGCCCTCCCCAAAACAGCTTGGGCAGCTGTGACTGCAACCTGTCTCACTGAGACTTCAGTGGCCCCAACCAGGACAGGAAGGGAGCAGCTAGCGCTGAGTCTGTTCGGGGCTGTAGACATTCCCAGATTATTAGCCAGTCTAGGTTACATGAACTGGGCCATCACGGAGGTGTTAGGAGAAAGATGCAACCCTGTGAATAAGCCCACAGTTCATTCCATGTATGTCAGCCCTGGGTCCCAGGCAGCTTGTCAAATCCCAGACATCTTCGTGGATGGAGTGCCAGCATTCCTAATGTGGTCCTTCTTTTGGTCAGAGTGGGTTAGGATGAGCCCTTCTTTTTGGCATACAGCAGTCATCTCCTTTCCCCTTTTTAAAATGCCTGTAGAATAGGAACACTGTTATGGAAATTAGTTAGCAGCTGCTGTACACGAATGTTTAGAAAATTAATATTACTCACATTATGCAGTACGAAAGCAGAATTTTAATGAAGCACAGAAACTACAGGCACATTGACCCCTTCCCCTTATCACAGAAATCTCAGAATGCATAACTTTCTTTGAGGAAGCTTCTCATTTCTATAGGCTTGTTAGTGACAAAAATAGCACCTTCACAACCCAAAGGAGCAAATATTTCAGAACATAGTGTATATGACAGTGTCAGCTAGACCATTATCTATACTTATTTCTCATTATTAATTCTTAACAATTAGCTGTTCTTTGTTGCATGGTAATGGGATTTGCTGTACTATAAAAATGCCTTGAAGTCGTTAAGTGTCAGATTTTGTTCATGCTGATTCTGCCAGCAATAATTGTTATTTGCACTACAGAATGCTAGGGATGTGGCCTGCATGGGGCAAGAGTATGGAAAGGGGTGGGATTTTGGGTGAGAGGTGGGATGAGGTGGGGAAGAAGGAAATGATTAAGGGATTCAATTTGGAAAAACCTGTCTGTAAAGCTGAACTGACCTACCAAAGTCAGTGCAAGGAGCCTCAGCCAGGTCTGGAAGACAGGGGGCTTTAGGTGATGGGATCAGGTATGTTATCTTAAGTGTGTGAGACCCCTGGGGAAAGGCTGCAGAGGGAAAGAAGAAGGTAGAGAGCAGTCAGGGTGAGGAGAAGCAGGGAGATAAAAAGAACTAGGCTTTCAGGTGGCATGATGGCATGATGAAAAGAAACGGGCAGAACCTCGACCCGGGCAGCTCTGGGAAATGCTTTGAAGGTGAGCGAATGTTTCAGCCAAGAAAGGAAGCTCAAGGAGGAGGAGGGAAAGGCAAACTTCTGAAGGCAGAGTGTCTGTCTTTTATGTGATTTATAACCTCAACCCACGTAAAATATGGTGTTCTCTGATATCAGGCACAGCATGAGTGTTCTTGCCTGAGAAGAGCCTGGCCAGCAGCGCAGGGAGGAGCAGGGATGGTGAAAGGGGAAAAGCAGGGACAGTGGACCGAGGGCTAGAAATTACATGGAGAAAGGGGTTCAGTTACTTTCTGTGGAGAAGTTTGCTTATACAAGTGTGTTATATATAGTGTCCTGTATTCATTATTCAGATGCACTATCGTCCACCCTGGGAAGAAAATGTATGTGTGTATATGTGTGAACAGATGTGTGATGCTGGGCGTGGGCCTGGGTGGAAAGGTGCAGATCTCTGTCCTCACCACCACCACTTGGATTTACTGAGCACTGGGTACAGGCACTGGGCGCTGGTCCCGAATCTGACGCTGTCATAAGGGCCAGTGGTACTTGTCATCACAGTGTAAGACTGAAAAGCTGCAATGCTCTGCTGGAGCCGGCTTGCACCACCTCACAAGAGCTCGCCACCTGATGTCGGGTTGGTGGCTTAAGATTGCCATGGTAGGAGTATTTATATCTCAGGAACTGGCGAATGTTGCAAGCTGGGGTTTCTCCCTTCTCTCCACCCCCATCCAAAGAGCTGATTGGTAAACATTCACCAGCAAATCACTGGATCGCCACCTTTCAGATGCAGAGGAAACAGGGAAGGGGAAACAGTTCCCTGCAGAGAAGAGCAGAGCTGCGTATCAACTCCTTGTCTGTTCTTCAGCATTTATCTGTTGGCCAAGAGCAGCAAGTGTGTTATTAGTGGAAAAGATGTGAGCGCTGGCCTGGGGCAAACCTGGACTAGAATCACTGAGCCAGTGCCTGTGTTATTGCCTTAGCTGAGATATTCAACCTCTCGGAGTCTCTGGCTCCTCATCTGTAGCATGGGGATATAGCATCCACCTTGCAAGGCTGTTGTCAGGTTTAGAAACAATATCTGTATAATGACTGTTTGTTAAATGTCTGTAATTTACTTTGAGATGCATTAGAAAGATGGCTGGATAGATGGGTCAAAGGCTAGATGTGTGGAAAAGCAAGCATAGCAAAATGGTAGAATTCAGGTGGTGAGTACATGGGTGTTCACTGAAAAATCTTCCAACCTTTCTATAATTTTCATAAGAAAATGTGGAAGCAAAAGAAACCTATTAAGCAGTAGTACTGACAACAAATAGCAACAGTAACAGAAATGACTCATCTCCTGTCACCTTCTGCTTCCTAACTCTGTTCCAGCCCCAGAGGCCCTGCTTGTTCTGGAACATTCCAGGCCTGGCCCCCTCTGTACCTGTTTCCTCCTGCCTAGGCTAGCACTCTTCCTTCCCGGCTTGCTCCCCACCCGCTTCAGGTCTTTATTCACATTTCACCCTCCTGTCAGGGCTTCACTGCCCACATTTTCACAATTGCACACCTCAATGGCTGGCACTCCCTATTCCACTCCTTGGCTTTGTTTTCCTCCATAGCACTTATCATAATCTGCCTTACAATATATTTTTGTTTATTATTTTCCTCCACAAGAATGTTAAACTCCACGAGGACAGGGATTTTTGTTTATCTGATCACTGCTGGATCCCCAGTGGCAAAAACAATGCCTGGAACAAGGTAAGTACTCAATAAATATTTGCTGAAGAAGGAAGGGATATATTATTATTATTCCCTAGACCTACAGCTAAGCCCCAAATGAAGGAAGCTGTCTTAATCTGGGTTCCCCCAGAAGCAGATTCAAATGCAAGTAAATTACTTGGGAGATAGTCCCAGGAAACAGTGGTTAGGGAGTAGAGAAATGAGATAGGAAAAGGAAGGCACAAGTAAAGAGCATATGGTGAGGCAGGTGACCACTGGAGCTTCACTGGGCTACACTAGGAGCCAGTGTAGGAGAGGCACCCCAGAGTCATCCTGTGGATTGAGGGAGCTAGGGTCTTTATATACTAATCCCCAGTAATTGAGAGCTGTTCCCAGGGGTATACACTTCTTGACACTCTGGCCTGTGTGCTTGGACAGAAGAGGATTAGGAGGCCTAAGAAACTTCTCAGGCAAAAGATATGGATGCTGGCCATTAGAAATCAGGCGGTATGTAGGAAGTGATATGGCTCAGAAGGATATGGGTGGGGCACCCACAGAGTCTGCTTTGTTACCCACGCAGTGAGGTCTCCAAATCAGTGTTGAGAGTGTGGGATTAACTTTAACATCACTGATCCTAGAAGAGTTCTAAAAAAATCAGTGAGGGTGTTTCCTCCTTAAAACATTCCAATTTAATTTTACCACCTAGATTCTAGATATTTTACCAGTTTTTTTTTTAAACCAGAACTCATTTAGTTTATGGGAGAGAAATTATTTACTGACATATTATACTAAATTCTAAAGAGTCTTTTTTTCTTTTTTTTCAGCAGTGTCCTGACTAAATTAATCTCACTCATGAAACAGGAGCATCTAGAACAAAATCATATTTGCAAATCCAAAAGCAAATTTGCTAACATTAAAAATTTACCAGACTACCAAAGAATACCACATTGGAATGAACTATCTCATAAAAAACCTCATATTCCACTGATTGCTGTTTATGACTAAAGCTAACAGTTGGGCAAGAGGGAGAGATACAGTCCCTCACAGTAAAAATAAACAAACCAAAACACCACTCCCAGAAGTAAAACATGATTTGCAACTTAATATTGAAAGTCACAAAGCTTGAAGGAAACTTAAAGACTCATGACCTCATCCATCATCTTACCCAGGACCACACTTAATTTTTATATATACAAAGTTAAAGCATATTCAGTTTAGTGACGTTCATCTAAATAGTAGGTATTATGGAAACCTAAAAAAGGATGGAACAAGAAGTTGAGTGGATATGTAGCTTCTTAATTGGTTGGGCTGTGATCGGAGAAGCAATAAAGCAAAGTGGTTAAGATCTCCCATTTAGCAGGTGGACAGACTTGCAAGCAAATCTTCTTCCCCTCCCCTGATTCATTCTGCTGCTTATTAGAGTATAACCTTTGTGGGTTAGCCTTCTGGTTTTCCATTTTCTTCAGCTACAGAATGGGAATTATAATACCTTACCCTCTCTCCTGCCCTTCCTGCTTTCCCTCGAATTGATGTAAGGATTAAATGACAATATATATGAAGTGCTTAGTTTAGTGCTTATAGGGAGATCAGTGCTTGGTAAATCATTTTTATTAGGAACATAATTTTATTATGTCCATTCATTCATTTGGTCAGCAGATATTTATTGAGCATCTACTATGTGCCAGGTACTGTTCAAGGTTCTTGGGATACACTGGTGAGCAAAACAGGCAAAGATCCTTGCCCTTTTGGTGTTTACATTCTAGTGGGGAGAGGGGTAGGTAGACAGTAAGCAATTGATAAGCAGCAGATAAGTAAATTATGTGGTAGATTAGAAGATAAGTGCTATGGTGGAAAGAAGAAGGACAGCCAGGAAAATGGGATTAGAAATGCCAGGGGATGACCCTTTGCTGTTTTTACACATTGTGGTCAAGGTGGGCCTTATTGAGAAGGTAGTATTTGAACAAAGAGTTGAAGGAGGTGAGGGAGTGAACATGTGGGTGTCTGGGGAAGAGTTTTCCAGAGAGAACAGCCAGTGCAAAGGCCCTGAGGACTCTGCTTGATTGAGGAACAGAGAGAAAGTCAGGCTAAAGCAGGGTGAGTAAGGGTTGGAGGGGGGCAGGTAGAAGAATATGAAGTCATAGAAGTAATTGTTGGGGTGGAGGGAATGAGTTGATCAGGTAGGACCTCACGCCATTGTGAGGACTTTGTCTTTTATGCTGAGTAAAATGGGAAGTCACTATATAAGGTTTTGATATAGAGACTTGATCTGAATTACATTTGAAAAGATCACTTTGGCTGCTGTGTTCATAATAGAGTTTTTGGAGACAAGGTAGAAGCGGGAGACCTGTTAGGAGGTTACTGCAGTCATTTAAATGAGAGATGGTGATGGCTTGAATCAGGGTGGGAGCATGGGAGGTAGTGAGAAGTGGTTGGATTCTGGTCATAGTTTGAAACGAGTCCAAGAAGATGTCTTGATAAGTTGGATGTGGAGTTAACGGCACAGCACGAAGAACTTACTAGGTCAGTATGTCTGGTAGCTCATTCTTTTTAAGTGACTGCATTGTACACGATTATGCAGGTATACCAATTTATTTAAGCATTCCTCTTTTATTTATTTTTGAGGATTGGATGGTTTATTTTTATTCACCAGTTTAACCCCACTTAAGCTAGCAATTAGAACATTGTCTTGCACATGGTACAGACCCCAGTAAGTATTTGTTAACTGACCACAAGAATAAATGAATGAATGGTTGGATAAATCATCTGAAAAATTATCTCAACAAACAAAATCAAAAAGTATTTATTGGTTATAATTACTAAACTGGCAAGAGCAAATTTCTAATTAATACGTATTAATTGCCTACCATGAAACAGATACTACAGTGGGATAGGTGCCATGACAGTGTATTCAGAGGTGAAAATGGATACTATTACTAAAGGCATTCCTCTTTTAAAGTAAATTTAAGTTGTTTACAGTTTTGGATATGGTTGATATTACCAACAGTGCTGTAATGAACAGTCTTTTGTGCCCATGTATAAATATTTCTGTAGACTAGGGTTCTAGAAGTAGAATTGTTGAGTAGAAAGAGACGTATATTTGAAATCTTGCTGGATTCAGCCAATGGACACCCCCGGTGCTGGCACCAACATACTTACCCACCAGGAGGGGAAGGCTGTGAGTGGGTCTCCCCGTGAACACAATGTATATCTTGGTTCTATGGCTTTTTGACTACCCAATCTCTCTCATGTATTAAATTATAATAGGATTATTTTAAAAATTGCTTTTGACAAAGTTGCCTGGTATGGGTCTTTTATACTTCTCTAGATTTGTTACCAGATATTAAACATTAGCAAACTTTGGAGACAGTTCTAAAATGAAGCATTTAGGTATCATTTCTTTCAGAGAGAAGGCGGATGACATTCTAATGACAAACCTGTGAAGTGTTACAACATTACTTAAAGGTCACCAGATGTGGGATTAAATTGTCACTGATCTATTTTTATGCCAATGTGAAATTGATAATTCAAGGGAAGTGGGTATCTTTATCAGCTAATGTCACAGTGTTCAATAATTATTGTATTTATTATTTCCCTATCCAAAATTAAAATCCTGATTGGCGAGGAAGCACTTTATGAGTCTAGGGAACTCTTCTGACATTTAATATAATCTTCCAATAAGTCAGATGGGTAGTTGTTTTGATGAAAGCTGTGGACAAAGTGCTGTTAAACCAAATGCAAGGAAGACATTATCTTGTAAATAATATGGTGATTAAAGCTTTGTTCCACATCATTAAAAATATGCTACGTGGTCCAACATTGCCTCTCCCTAGCACTGTTCAGCAGGAGATGCTTCAGTTTGAAGAAGCATTTACATTTAGAGGAACCCAAATAGAACCCAGAAATCTGGTAAGCACATCAGAGAAAGCTGAGCTACAAATGCCTGCAGGTCCTTTAATAGTGTTATTGTGCTCTTAGCTATCATGGTGCTTCCAGAGCTTTCTCATGGAATCTGCTCTATGGGCTGAGGATTTATGTAAATGGACCAGTCAGGTCTTACTGACCAAGAGAGAAGTTTAAAAACTCAGTGCAGTCTCATTTAAGCAACATTCGACTTCTGCCAAGCCTCCAGCCCCCGCAGTGTCAGCGTTATTGCTCATACAATTAGAGATGGCTGCCTGTGAGCAGCTCGCTGCAGCAGCCACTCTCCCAAGTTCATCCATTTCCCCTTGCCCAGCATGCCGGCTCCTGGCTCATTTCAGCTTTCATTAGCTTCCGCAGCTTCTGGGTGTGAAGGTGCGGCTCACCTCATCTCCACCGTTCTGGAGAGCAAAATAAAGCACCCCTGTCTGTGGGCCCTGGTTCTTGCCCTCAAGTATTTAACCGGAGGGCAAAAAACTTGCTTTCTTAAATGCAGGTCAGTTCCATCAGGAGGGAATTGTCAAAAACCTGATGTTCTCTGCACTGCCTTTCTCTCTCTGAAAGGGGATGGGATCTATTCCACGCCACCCCCCACATGTTTAGGGATAATGAATGAAGATACTTACAGTAGCCTGTTTTGGAGTAAATTTGGACTGATCACTTGGGTGCATGCCTGGCAGATCTGACTGTGAAGACAATGGCAGGACTGGTCTGGGCCAAGTTGTTGGACTATTATGGAAGTCACTACCCTCCAATTGATTTACATCATTGCTTTAGACTATTATGAATGACTGTCTCATATATCACATATTGGCTTAAGTGAAAGCAAATTGGTTTATGTAAGTGCAAAGTCCAACTTCTGGGATAGATGGCTCCAGAAGTGCACCTAAGGTGTTCTGGAATCTTTCTGCCCCAGCTCCAGGTCTACTTTCTGCAAGCAGGGTCTTCCTGCATGAAAGCAAAGTGACCATTCAGTAAGTCCTAGCTGATGGCCATCCTTTGCAGAGAAGGAATAATTTCTCCAGCTAATGTTCTGGGTCTGTATTCCATCACTCTGGCTTTCACTGCATGTCCACACATGGGCAGTCGCAGGGGCTAAGATGTGCATCATTCGGATTGGCTAGATCTATGACCCATACCCATCTTTGAAACCAAAGGGGTGAGTTCCACCCCGTGCATACGATCTGAGAGAGGAGGAAAGGTGGTTTCTAAAAGAAAATTGGGGCAGTGTTTCCAGAAACAGGGGAATGGATGCTGGGTAGGAAAAAATGATAGATGTCCACTGCAGTGTGTATAACTAAGTCAGGCCCTGGGCTCCTCAGAGCTTCAGCAACCCGAGTAGCACTGCAATGGGTGCCTTCAAATTTAAATAAGGTAACTTAAATCAGTTCACATGGCACATTTTATAGGAGAGAAAACTGAGTTAATTAGTAGCATGATAAAGTGAAAGAAGTTTGGGCACATAGTAAATACACAACAAATGGTTGAGATTTTAGTGGTATGTCATCATCTGGATGCTTTTTCGTATACACATTTTTTTTTTTTTTTTTTGAGTTACGTGGGCCTCTCACTGTCGTGGCCTCTCCCGTTGTGGAGCACGGGCTCCGGACGCGCAGGCTCAGTGGCCATGGCTCACGGGCCCAGTCGCTCCGCGGCATGTGGCATCTTCCTGGACCGGGGCACGAACCCGTGTCCCCTGCATCGGCAGGCAGACTCTCAACCACTGCGCCACCAGGGAAGCCCTCATATACACATATTTTATCACGTGCATTGTGCTTATGATAAAATTCTGAACATTTTTAGTGCGTGGTCTTACTCCATAAACAAATTCCACAGCTGCAGTTTAGTGTCCAAGAGTAGATGACCTCACTAAAATGAGAAGCGGGAAGGATGGATTAGACAATTTATGGCTTCAAGGGAAGAAAGATTGTGTAGTTGAAGGCAGAGGCTGGAATTGAATGAGAGGTTACAGTCAAAGGGAAATAAATTTTTTTTTTTCCTATGGAAAGGTGTCGGTTGTGCAAGAAATAGTCCTGGGGGACAGAGAGTAAAATCCCACAGAGATTGTAGACCTGCCTGACTCTTCCTGGAAATTGTTTGAGGGGGAAGGAGGACGCGGGCTTTGTAAATTAATAAATGGGGAGCTAAGGCTCCTGGGACCTGTTTTCTTTCAGTTCCTTGGTTAGCCTTTTCCTAAAGGGCAGCAGGTGTTTCTGGTTGGACTTGAATTTTGTAATTAATTCTGAAGACCAATAACTCCATGATGTTTAGAGGAAGAACTCTTTGTAGGTAAGATAAACCTGGGACTGCTGTTTAGATTTTTTTAAATGGGTACTTTTGCATTTCTTATTGGTAGAGCAGATTTCTAAATGATTTTTGTCTCAAAATCTTCTCTTCCCACATATATCCAGGCCAGCAAATTAGCACTAGCATCTGGGGGCCCAGGGCTGGGAGTTTGCATTATAGAACAGTTGGGAGATCCTTTTCTTATCATTCATCTGTTCATGTCATCTTGATAAAGCATCTGTTCTAGGCAGAGCCAGGACCCTGGTGACACAAGTGAGGCTTCTAGGGCACAACATTTAAGGAAGTGCTCATTCTCAGTGTAGTGAGAGTGAAAGTGTAGAGCTGGTGCCTGAGAGTAATAACAGCCTTAGGTATTATGCACAAGGAACCTCCCTTGCTTCACCCCAGTTCTGGCCCTGCTTTTAAGGGCCAAGGTCTGTGTAAGATAAATTGGACATGATCTCTGATTCCAGCACGTCCCCTGCCTGGGAAGTCCACAAAAGGTGAGGATAAGTCTTGAGAATTATCAGGTCCACCTGAAGCTCACAGGGAAAAGATGTAAATATGAGAAGCTTGAAGTTCAAGGGTTCTGAAAGCCTCTGGATTGGAGCTGGGGTTGGTAGAGAGAAGCGCAGATGTGCTGAGGCTGCTTTCTGATACTTGTCTTGGAGTTGTCCTGGCCAGTTACTGTTTTTAAAGTAAAAAATTAGATGTCATGCTCCTATTAGTATTAGTAGTATTAGTATTCTTGTTTAATAGGACAAACCATATTATAATAAGGGCAACAATAAGCATATAACAATAATAGTACTGAAAAATATATATGATATTAACTGAATGCCTAATTAATGCATTATCCATTTTGTCCTCACAGCAACCCTTTGAGGTATGTAGTCTCATGATTTCTATTTCTTCAACTGAAGTGCAGAGATGTCAAGTCATCTGCCCAAGGTCAGATAGTGCAGGGTGTCAAGGTCAGGATTCAAACCCAGGCTTGTCCACCGTGCCGCCTCGAAGGGTGAGGTAGGCTGGTGGTGGTGGGAGATACTACTGGCATTTTCTCCAAACTCCTAATCCTGAATGAACTTTAAAAAATGGCTTATTTAGACTATGGGACAACCAAATTTCTACAAAAAGTTTCTCAGCTTTCTGAAGTGACAACTGAGAAGAGAAGTGCAGCCATCTGTACCCTGAAATCCCTCTGTCCCCCTTGCCACATCCTGCCTCTCACCCCTCTCTCTCTCTTCCGCTGCGGCACAGCCGGCCTGGGAGAGAAAATGGAAAGACGGTGGAAATTGCTGTCACTCCCGCCCTGCCCTCAGGGAACAGGAGAGCAGTTATTGCCACACTGGGTCAGCCAGACAGGCCCCGGATTTCTGTGCTTCTATGGTAATTAGAAAGCAGAATCTTAAGAGCCAATTCTGACTAAGAACTCTGTGTCCAATTTTCTCCTGGCCCTGATTGTGAATGGCCTGATCAATATTAAATCTAATTTACAATGATGGCCCCTGTGAAGCTGGCAAATGTTATGTCAACACACCGTAATGACTTCGGCTTCCTGAGCACACTTGTTAGCGTGGCCCCATCTGCCACGACCACTCTCTTAGCCGCTCCCACCTCTAAAGCCACATCTGTGATAACGTCCCACAGGCTCTCTTGCCTTCTTTCCTTCAGCAGAGGCCCCAGCCCTGTCAATCCTTGTTCCCTCTTTCCTACCTGATGAACTCCAGAAAAGAAGGAGAAAGCAATTAATGTTCTTCCCACAACTGATGAACCAAAGAAAGAAATAATTGGCACTCAGTTCTAATAATGGCAAATTTTATGAAATTTCCATAAAGACAATTCAGAAAGGAGCATGGGGATTATTTCTCCACAGGGGGCCCAACTGGTTTGCATTGTTTCATAATGTTTATGTTATTACAATTCCACATCGCCTGCATTTACATCATGTTGTCTCCAGGGCAGGTTCTTGCGACTGATTTGCGAGGAGCCCAATAAAAGAGCTGTAACGGGAGCAAGGCTCCCATTCCGAAGTTTCCGGGCTTTCCTCATCTCAGGGGAGACAGAGGAGCCACTCGGCTGGAGAGAGAGGCACAAAGGAAGGTTCCCGAGGCGTTTCTGAAAGCCAGGAGGCGGATATCAGTCACGCCTCCTGCCCTCCTGCCTAAAGCACATCTTGGGCTTGCATTGTTTGTGCTAAGAAGTCAAAACTCCTCAGCTCTTTCCTCCTGGGCTCCTGCAGACACCGCTCACCAGTCCCCCACAGTCTGCTCCAGCCAACAGGCTTCCTTCAGTCCCTCACATTAGCCACACTTCCCCCAACCCAGGGACTCGGCATATACCGTCTGCTCTGCCTGGGAGATTTTCCCCTCTCCTCCTTCCCAAAGAAAGGCTTTCTCACCTTTCACACATCAGCCCTCCCAGCAGGTCAGGTCTTCCCTACATTGGCTCCCATTGCCCCCTCTCTTTTGTCTCACTTGCTTGCAACTTGTTATTTGTTGGTGCGATTATGTGATTAGTGCCTTCCTCTTTATTCAGATGTAAACTTTGTGAGGGGAGGGCCCTGTCTGTCTTAGTCACCAGTGTATCCCCTTTCAGAAGAGCACGCCCTGGAAGTTGAGGATGATGCTGTAGTGGGGCATCATTTCACCTCTGCTGAAGAGAGAATCACTATCCCTGTGTTAGATGAGTATTGGTTTGGCTGCTGTAACAAAGGGAGAGCGTAAAAAGGAACTTAAAACAGTGGTCCTCTCTGAGCTTGAGGTGATATGTCTGCTCCATAAGGTCAGGGATCCGAGGTCCTCCTGTCCCTTTCCTTCATTCAACAAAGATCCATTAGGCACCTGCTATGTTCCAGGCATCATTCCAGGCCTTGAAGACATAGCAGTGAACAAAACAGAGGCAATCCCTCTCCTCATGAATCTGATATTCTATTGGGTGTGATCAGGCAGTTGAACATGATGAAAAGTAACATGTTTAACATGCTATATAGTGATACGTGCTATGTGGGAAAAATCAAGCAAGGATAGGGGTAGGAAAAGTTGGGGGGAGTGAGTGCTATTGAAATTCTAGAGAAGGTGGTCAGAGAACATCTCACTGGAAAGGTGGTATTTGAGTAAAGACCTGGAGAGGGTGAGGGAGTGAGCCACGTGGAGATCTGGGGAAAGGGTGTCAGTAAGTACAAAGGTCCTGTGGCAAGAGAGTGTCTGGATTGTCCAGGCACAGCAAAGAGGCCAGTGTGGCTACAGTAGAGCGACGGATGGGAGAGTAGTGGGAGCTGAGGTCAGAGAGCTTATGCGTAGCCAGGTCACCTAGGACCTTGTAGTCATTGTACAGATGTTGGCTTGTTGTTCTTGTAGGGGAGCAAAATTTGCCACCCCAAAATCTGTCTCTTTGGCATGTGGATTATTTCATGCTAAAAACAATCAAGCCCCAAAAGACTTAGGCAGAACTTTGGACCTTCCTCTTAACTGCATAAAAGAATTTAGGTAGATGACCTGTTCCATGAAGGGAGCTATCACCACAAGGCCCTTCTTTGTTTTTCTTTTTGTTTCTTAAACCATTTTTAAAAATTGAGGTATAGTTAATTGATAATGTTGTGTTAGTTTCAGGTGTACAGCAAAGTGACTCAGCTTTGTACCATGGTTTCCCCTCTATAGTGGTTTAAAAAAAGTGCTTTTGACATCTCCAAATCAAACCATGACTTGGTGCCATGCTGTATTCTTTGATAGCTAATGTTGAATGAATCAGTAGACTCTGAGCAGCTGCCTTGTTTCCTAATCTTTAGAATCTCAGGGTCAGGCTGTCAGTTCTTAACCCTTTACAACATCTGTCCTAGCTTGAACATCTTCAGTGGTAGGGGACTCATCATGTTATGCAATGGTCTGTTCCATTGTCATATACCACAGATGATTAGAACAATTTTTTCTTGAGTCACTTTTTGTTTCTTCCAATAGATCCAAGTTTTCCTCAGTATAACCAATACAGCGTAAGTTTAATTACTCTCCCCCATGATCACTTTTCTCCTGGGAAAGGGAAGAGAGACCCAGAGTTGGCCCCTCCAAAGTCCCTGTTGTGCCATGGTGATCAGAGAGCTCCAGGATGGAGAGATTTCTACTTGGGACACCGATCCACACCATTAGGTCAGCTCTGAAAGTGAAGCAGGGCAAGTGAATGGCTTAAAATGATGTCACCCACTTGCTCTCTGTCTTTGGGCATGTTACCTAATAATAATAGTTAATAATTTCTACAGATTAGGGAATACTTAGTATAATAGAAACTGTGATCAGTCATTTACATATATTTTCTTATTTAATCCTCATATAACACTAATGGTATTATTATTCTCATTTTACAGATGAAGCTAAAGTTCAGAGAAATTAGATAACCTACTCAAGGTCCCTGTGATATTATATATGTGTTTTGAACTCCTACACTGATCTTCCTCCCTTAACCTGCTCATGAAACACTGAATAACCCTTATAACCAAGGCCACCCAAGGTAAAATGGCCAGTGTGGGTCCTCAAAATCCAACAGACCTCCAAGGACAAAGCAAAGGATGAGACCATAGTCATCAGCAGGAGAAAACCCAAGCCAGGGTCAGTGAGGGCTGCTGCGGCCATGATGTAGGTAATGGTGAGTGCCCCAAGAAACCGGTAGCTTGAGATGCCATGAAGCTCTGGTAATAAGCAAAAGAAAGGGGTAAGACCTATATTCTTAAAAGGACATAAGTGCTATAGAGATTATAATACTACTCTCTGCCAAATCAGTTCAAAGTGAAAATAAGAGAAACATCAAAAATAAATGTAAACATTGCAAAGTTCAATAAGGTTTTTTTTTTTTTTTTTTTTTTTTTCTGTGCCTGAAAACACATAGTAGAACACTGGTGGATACCCAGCAGAGATGACATGCATTTGTTGACTTACAGGAGCCACAGAACAAGCAGGTTGTGGTGGGAGAACGTCGCTAAAGGAAACGAGACAAGATAAGAACTCAGTTACCATTACTGGGATGTAAGGATGGCCTGTGTTTGTTAAGATTTGGGGGATAAGGGGAACTGGATTGGCCAGAGGGTCCAAAAGTGAGGCTGAATTTACAGAATGTTTGAGTGACTTCATCATAGAAGCATGGGGGGCTTAGGAATCCTGGGAGATAAGTATACATTTGGGTGTTGATCTAGATTGCTCTGAAGTGACCCAGCAGAAGAACCTGATTTCAGTGATTTTAGGATGACATAGATTATTAGACACTTCTTGATTTAATAATAGCATTTTAGAAAAAAAGAAATATTACAGTCATTGTACACATTGCTTTTTTAGGCATATCAAGAATTTAAACATGTTAAAATATAAAAACAAAAGTTTAGTAAGTACTATAGTAAATATAGTAAATAGAAGTCTACCTCAGCCACATGATGAAAGATTAAGACCAGAATTTTTTTAAAAAGTGGGGTGAGGAGAAGCCTATTTATTGAATACAGTAGGAAAAAGAAGCAGATGGCACCAACTCTTCCTTTTTCATTGTTCCATTTATGTTTCCAGTCAGAACATTCTTCTTAGGGAAGATGTGTTTGATGGTGGACAGGATGGTAGAGCCTTCTCCTGAGCATCATGGTTAATGGCCCTGTGTTTTGGGTTGGATGTCAAGACATCGTCTGAACCAGATGGATGTGTCAAGTTTGGAGGTCTAACAGAGCAGAACAGGCCCACAGGATTCTGGGCTTTATTCAGAAGTGGGGTTATATCCCCAGCTCCACTCAGAAAACTGGGGGGCTTAATCACTGCAGGCTAATTGCTTTAGGTTGCTTATGGTGACAAAACTGAGCTAATGCTTGGAGGGCATCTGGGTTTTCTACCCGGTGTAATAAGTCTGAAGCCTTCCAAAAAGCTTGGAGCTTACTGAGTGGAAACCACTGACATGGATTCTCCGTTTCTGAAGATTCCAAAGGGGAGAGGGAGAGAGAGTGACATGAGAACAGGAGATGGAAATGGGAAAGTAAAGCTTTACCAGGAGGGCATGGCAGTTACCACCACTTCCATTTTATCTCAAACCTAAGATAAACACACTCTAATCCAACAGAAAGTATGTCAGTGGAAATACCACTCTGGAACTATCCCCTTCCTAAGGTTACTTCAGAGATAGAAAAGTTTCAAGCAGATTATTGGTATGTAGCCCTGAGGACCTTAAACTACAAACAGAAAACTTAACTAGTACGATAATACCATATTATATTTTCATTTCACATGATTCAATTTTCTTAATATCAACAGCATAAATTTCAATTATCATAAAATTAGTGACTGAGTGGGCAGGAAGTATATCTCTGCAAGAAAATATTGTTGCAATAATTGTTAATATAAGGGGGGCGGTGGTCTCAAGCTCTTCTGTGGGGCTAAAAGTGGCCTTCCCTTCAGTGATGTAAATGCTAAGCAGATTTCCTTCTTTTCTAATGAGAGAAATTTAAACCTAATTAAAATAGGGAAACTTCCCTTAATGTCATGGTTGAGACACTGAGCATGTGTGAGGAGTGCCGTGGAGGGGGTGGGCTGCTTTTTTACAGTAGAGGAGTCGAGATTTGCTGGATGAAGTTGTGTTTTAGTCTATTTTTAGTGTTTTGATGAACATTCTCATCAAATGGGTCTCTGAGAGTCTGCGGCAAAGTTACCTCAAAGCCAAAATGCCGAGGTAAGGCATGGGACTATGGAGAGGGTGCTTTGAGGTCCTGGCATTATAATCATCACAGAAAAACAAGCAAGACTTTCAATAACAAACCAATAACTTTCTGGAACCTTCAACATTTTAATTAAGAGAGAGAAATAAAGGAGCAAAAGGTACTGAAGGAAGAAGAGAGCATGGAAAGAATAGGGAATATATATGTGAGCTGAGCAAAGAACAGATAAAAATAATTCTTAGGTTTTCCTACTTTTAAGTTAGGAGCAAAATCTGTAAAATGACAAAATCTCTTTCTTGTTCTTTTTGGAAGTGCAATCAGATGTCTGTTTTTGCTGACTAACATCACAAGCATCTCATTATATATTTCACAAGGTCTCTAAAATTATTCTCTAATTCAAGGTAATACGTAGGAGACCCACAAGCTGTTCTTGATGGGGATTCAAAAAGCTGTGCACCTATTCAAAATACAACGAGCTTAGGCAGAACCCTGTGCTACAATATCAATTATCCTCACTGAAAAACATTTCTGCCCCCTTTTTGTGTGTCTTTTTGGAATAAGAATGTACGTTGCCCTTATTAATCCTACGGAATTACATTTTCCCTGCTCCTTAGGAAATCAAGCAAATGCAGACAGTTTCAGCAAGTTAACAAAAAAAATCTAATTTCCACTTGAGCAGCTTTGAGGTTAGGTCAGCGGAAAAAAAAAAACTGCAGTAGCTTGTGTTGATGAATATTTTATAAGCTCTACCATCTAATAAAAGATGTATTTAAAAATGGGCAGGATGCTGGTTAAGAAAATGTCCTATTATCTAATTATTATGTAGATAAATTTGGGTATTGGGTGTGATGAAAGAATAAACCAGACCACAGACAAGTTCGATTTTGGGTCTTTAGACACTTTTTGTTCTGCTTCACCACAGATCTTCCATCATGGCTGTAACTGCCGACTTGTACAATCAGTGAGACAACGGGGGTGGTTACAGAGCTTGACCCATGTGGAGATTATTTAGTGGCCTCAATGGACAAGAGAAATCTTTGAAAAGCTTCTAATTAGCACACCCGGTCTATGAAATTGCAAACCTCATTATTTGAGTCAGGGTCCGAAAAGTACAGGCCAATATAATCCCCACATGACGTCTTGGCAGTATTTGGAGAGTTGTACCCACAGAGTTCAGAATTACACTCTTCATGATATATAGTAATAATAATGACAACGATGGTGACCACAACAGCAACCCTAAAATAGCAGCAATCATTTATTGAGCACTTACTGTGTACCAGGCGTGATGCTAAGTGCCTTACCTGCACCATTTCTTCCAATCCTCACAATAACTCCATGAGTTAGGTACTATTATCATGCTTATTTGATAGCTAAGGAAAATGAGACTTATAGATGCTTAGTTAGCAAGTGATTGAGTTGACTCCAAAGCCAACAGGCTTTGCTGGAATGGATGCCCACAATCCCACCCCTTATCTCAAACCATAGTTTTTTGAAGGGTCTGATGGAAAGATAACGAATGCTCATAAAAGAAACTATTACATTAACTGGTGTTAGGTGTCCTGAGTTCCAGCACCAGCTCCATCCATAACAAGCTGTGTGACCTTGTCAAATCACTTCACCTCTCTCATTCTTAGCGGCTTATTCTTGAAAGTGATGATTGTAATATTTGCTCTCTCTCTTTTCAGGGCTGTGCTGAGGAACAAATGTGATAATGTACCTGAAAGCTCTTGGAAGAGCAAGTGTTATGTAAATGAAAGGTGGTAATTAAAAATCTCCAGAGAAGGGCAGCCTATCTTAGTCATCAATTATCATGTTTTCTTCCTTGTCAGGAAACCTGAATTTTTCATGCTTCTTGGGGGTATAGATAGCTCTGTGCAAAATTTTTGTTTGGGAAATGTGTGAAGAAAAGGATCATCCTGACAGCTCAAAACCTATTTATGATAAGAAATAACCACATGTAGGGCTTCCTTGGTGGTGCAGTGGTTGAGCGTCTGCCTGCCAATGCAGGGGACACAGGTTCGTGCCCCGGTCCGGGAAGATCCCACATGCTGCAGAGCGGCTAGGCCCGTGAGCCATGGCCGTTGAGCCTGCACGTCCGGAGCCTATGCTCCTCAATGGGAGAGGCCACAACAGTGGGAGGCCCACATACCACAAAAAAAAAAAAAAAGAAAAAAAGAAAAGAAATAACGACATGTAAATTGATGAAACCAAAGACAGATGCATTCTCATGTGAAATTATGAAAATTCATACCTCTATTTATTGGTTTTTATACTTCATTATAAGAATACAGAATATTTAACTGCCATAACACATGTAAAACCCAACTCCTTAAATAAGAAAGTGGTATAGGAATTGAATTCTTATTGAGAAAAACAGAAAAAGACTTTGGGGGAAAAACATGAAAAATATGAACAACAGAAAGCTTGGCAAGTTCCTAAGCTTTGGAAACTTGGATGTGAGGATGTACCTGAGAAGTTTGAATCCACTCTTTGATCATGTTAGATTTTTGATGAAATTCAGTTATATTCCTGAATGAAAACCAAAACTGAACTAGGAAGGAGTATTACTTCCAAGATGGTGGAGTGGCATTGTAGAACATCTCAGGCTAAAGCTTTAGGAAGATCTGGGCAATAATTTCAACTCTGCTGCTTACAGACTGCTAATTAACCTCTCTGAGCTTCTGTTTCTACACAGCTACTGCATGTAAACCACCTAGTGTCCTAGGCATTACGTTACTAGACAGACCAACAATATAGCCTGAGTAATGAAGACTTAACTAATGTAGTATTCATGTCTAAGTGCCATGGAGGTTCTGAATTCTTCCTCACTTAACTTTGCTCAGCACAGAGAAATAGGGGCATATACTAGTCTGAGCTTTATCTCATCAAGTTTTTCATGCCAAAAGTACTCAAGGAAAGCAAATTGAACTATTGGGTTCTTGAGAAGTTGAAATCAGATAAAGGCAAGACAACACCTGGCAAATCAGGACTTGACAGGGAAGGAACTCCAGAGTTCATCATTTTAAATGTGTTGAGGCATACTGAATCAGTCTCAAATGACTGGGAAGGTTAGATCTTTCACACAGATAGCATGGTTCTGAAGTTAAAGCATATGCATGTCCTTAATGGGCTTCGAGGAAACTGTGTATACCAGGAAAGTGCCAGGGAGGATATAATCTTTGATTTACAGCTGTCCAAAACTTACCAGAAACTTGACTTAAATAATGTTTATGTGATTGGAAAGTCTAAATTCTACAATTTATTCTCAGATTTAAGCTGGACCATCAGAGAGCCTTAACTTAGACCAGTTGGCCTCCTCATAAAGTTTGGTTTTAGTTTAGCATCATGCTATAGACATCTAATGGAGAGTGTTAACAGACATGGCCCTTGAAATACACCACTGTATTGGTGGTAGGAATCCTGTCCTTCCCAGAGGTCACCCTGACTGTATTCTTGCAACTCTCAGGTCTCTTTTCTGTACTGTGAACAGAGAGATTTTTCTAATAATTGGGTATAATCTTGTTATTCCCCTACACAATAATCTTAGCTGGTTCTAGACTAACTGCAGAACCAAATCTAAGTTTCTTTTCAAAGCATTCAAGGTCCTTCTTGAAGTGGCTTCATGTTACCCGCCCAGCCTCACCCCTTCCCTCTAGCGTCTTGAACCTCTGCTCTGGCAATACTGAATGTGCAAACACTGTTCCTTCAGCTTGCAGTGTCCTTCCCAAGTTTGTCTTCTGAATTACTCATTCTTGAAGCCTCAACTCAGCATCCTCTGTAGGTTGTTGACTCCCCCAAGTTGACTTTAGAGCTTCTTGTCTTGCTTCAGTCTCAATTAAAGCAACGCTTTTACTGTTTTGTAATTGCGTTTTTGTTTCGTTTCACTTTGTTGATGTCCTCCCTTCTAAACGGTAAACCCTTGGAAAGCAGGATTGGTTTCCTATTCGCGTCCATAACTCCAGTGCCCATTGTTACTGCCTGTCTTCTCCCTGTCACAAGCAAGCTGCCACCTTGCCCTCTTTCTTTTTTCTTCTGGTCCTCATCTTAAAATGGCTTGTTAATATTCTCAGTTGAGGGGTGGGAACAGTTGAAAGACCAGATCTGACACATTCTGAACTATTGTTTGGAAGAGGGTGCAGTCCTCTGATGGAAGTACTTGTCCAAAATTCACCTCCGTTCTGATTTTGTGTGACATTTCCTATCATGTAGAACATGATTAGCTGTCTTTTCAAGTGCTTCTTTAGGCCAAGTCTATTAATGAGATTTTGTTTAGTCCAGTGTGAGTCAGAGCCAAGCATGTTTGCTCACAGATGCGCATTAAAAGAACAGGGTTTGACTGGTATGTGGCAGCCCAATCTTTAGGGCTGAGGTAATTTTCCAAAGCAGATTTTCTTAGTGTTCAGCAAAGTGGAATGTAATTTTAATTTGCAAGGAGAACTTTGGCTTCCATAAAACATAACTATCAGCTTTTTCTCAAAGCATTTCTTCACATTGATGCCAGGGAGGTCAGAATGGAATAGTTAGAGATACAAACCAATTTAATAAAAAGGAGGCTCCGAACAAATTAAAAAGTCTGTCCTGAAATTTCATTTTACAAAAGGGGGAGCAAGAAGTTCAGCAAGTGTTCTTGTTTAATGATGTCCAAATACTCATTTACTATGAATGGAAGAGCAAAACATCACAGGCATATATATTTTAAGATATTGCCAAGCCAATTTGAATAAAATTTTAGCTCACCAAGCAGTCAAAGGCATCAAAGATGTTTATCTCCTTGCTGAAGATACTTTAAGTAGAGGGTTCAAATGGGCAAAACTTTTTAATTGGTTCACTTCCACAGCAGAACCCATGAAAAGTTTATGGGGGCAACAATTCAATAAGCACAGCTGCATCAGACTAGAGCATCAACTGTTTATGATTCAGCTTACCAGCCAGATATGCAGACACGTCAGAATGAGATAGGAAAGTTCACCAAGTGGGTAGATCTTCATTAGCCATTCAATTCTTTTTGTAAAGGTGAGGGCCATATAAATAATTCTCTCACCTCAGTCTTCCTTCGTAAAAAATAACGTGTAAGTCAGTGTACTATTTAGGTAGCCAATGTAATAGAAAGCTGATTGATTCCAATGCAAATGAATGTACTATACAATAAACTCATGGATGATATGATTCTCCATTCCCTGCCCTTTTTTTTCCTTCCTCCAATCCGACGGTTCTTCTGAAATGTCAGTAGAAGGGATCACAGGGATAGAAGAGGGCATAGAGTTCTCATTTCTAATTCTTCCCTGGGACATTTATTTGTAAGGACAGAGTCGGGAGGAATAGTTTAGGGATACTTAGCCACGTAAACAAAAAGGATCAAGGGCCGGGCCTCCTGATGGAATTGAGGGCTTTATTGACTTTACAAATGGTAGTAGAACTCAGGTCCAGGGAGACATTGTTTTCCTACAGAATAACCTTGGGAACATGAGTTGTTGATTTTTTTCTACTATTTTTTTTTTAAACAGAGAGGGAAAACAAAGTAATAGAACTAGAATATGAAAAGCTTGGCATTATAAAAATCAACAGACATTAGCTAGAACTTGGGAGCAGTATTCCTTCTAACAGTTAGGATTACTTGAAGACAGCTATTGTTATGTCTCCTTCACCTTGGAGGTCCAACTGTTTAGGGGTTGGGACAAAGGTGACTTTGACCTGCTGGTACCATTAGCCCAAGAGGATTGGAGCTTTGCTGGAAGGATAAGGGCAAGAGTGGGTCTCAGTGTTGTGGATGAAGAATGTCGCCTGCCACATCAGTTAATAAATGTTGCTGCCATCAGATCATCAGCCACTGCAGCCATCCCCGACTGTGCACCCTGAGGAGATCCAGGATGGAGAAAAACAGGATACTAGCCCTAGATTGTTTAGGTGCATATCAAAGGAGTGATTTCAGTGAGCCCAGACTCTTGTATCTTCCCATATACAGAAAAGTACTAAATTCATTAACTTGAGATGTCTGACTTTTCTTTAATTAACAATAATCTTTTGATGTTCAGACTACCTCGTTTTTGTTGCAGACTCCAATGTATCCTGGCTCCTTCCTTACCTCTTCAGAACAGTCCCTCAGCAGCTGAGAGGCTGTCTCCCGCGCTTAAATCCTCAATATGTTGGCCGAATAAAATGTAATTCTCAACTTTTACGTTGTTCATTTTTTTCAGTCAACAGTTTTAAGGTTAATAGATATCAGAATCAGTATCTCCCTTAGATTACATCAATATCCACAGCCCACAGACTTTATCACATGACTTTTTTCTTTTGAGTGTAATAAGGGATTCTGATGAGTATTATGAGAAGTGAGATGAGGATTGATTTCTCTGTCTCACACCCTGCTCGGCTGCTGGGGTTTCTCAGAGAACTGCCTACCTGTGTCCAGCACACAATGTCACGAAATGTGTTATGTTTGAGAAATGTGCTAAGAAGTGATGCAGTGGGGATTAAGAGACTCCTGCTGCTTCCTGTCCTAGACCACCTGCCGTGGGGGTGAGGTGAGCACGGCAGGGCTATCCTACTCTGCAAGGAGAGGCCAAGGTTTGGAGGGTATTTACTGTGCATTATAAGTAATAAAGATTATAATCATCACAACCCAAATAATTAGCATTTATTGAACACCTACGGTGTGCTTAGTTCTTTGCTGGGAGTTTACATATAACATCACATCATTATATTGAATCCTTATGATCACCCCGAGAGATCAGCATCACAAACCTCACTGTATAGAAAAGTGAGGTTCAGAGATCTTAAGTACTGCGTCCAAATCACACCTTGAGTAGAGGGGAAGCAGGGATTTGTCAGGGAGGAAGACATTTTCCTCTACTCTTCTAGCTTCTTCTGGCTGGGCCCTGTGGAGACAATGGGATACAGAGAAGACTCTGACCATCTTTTTTTAAAGATGTTCTACTGTTTATTTAATCACTCTCTTTTTTTGCCTTTCTTTTTTTAAATTAAATTTAACTGTTTATTTTATATTGGAGTAAATATAGTTGATTTACAATGTTGTTTTAGTTTCAGGTGTATGGCAAAGTGATTCAGTTATACATATACATATATCCATTCTTTTTCAGGTTCTTTTCCCATATAGGTTATTACAGAATATTGAGTGGAGTTCCCTGTGCTATACAGTAGGTCCTTGTTGATTATCTGTTTTATATATAGTAGTGTGTATATGTTAATCCCAAACTCCTAATTTATCCCCCCCCCATTTTCCCTTTGGTAACCATAAGTTTGTTTTCGAAGTCTGTGAGTCTGTTTTTGTTTTGTAAATAGGTTCATTTATATAATTTTTTTTTGATTCCACATATAAGTGATGTCATGATATTTGTCTTTGTCTGACTTACTTCACATAGTATGATAATCTCTGGGTCCATCCATGTTGCTGCAAATGGCATTATTTCATTCTTTCTATGGCTGAGTAATATTCCATTGTATATATGTACCACATCTTCTTTATCCATTGAGAGGACTCTGAACTTTAGGCCCTGTTTCCTCCACCACACCTAGCCCATATTCTTTGCAGGTATCTCTGGTGATAGCTCTCTTCCAGCAATAGGCCAGTTAATGGAGCAAGACTCCCTGCCCAGTGAAGCACATAGAAGCCAATACTATGGCACAGGCTTTTGAGAAAAGAAAGAGCTTTATTAAGAGGTTGATGGGCCTTAGGAGGCACGGCTCAAATCTGTCTCCCCAATTCAGGGTTTGGAGCAGAAATTTAAGGGGTAAGGGATTTTCAAACTTGGAAGCTGATTGGCTAGTCTAGAATCAGTCCATATAATCTACTTGTGCTGCTAGAAGCCACATTTTCCTTATTGAAGGACTTCTCTCTTTGTAAAAGGCCCTGGTGGCAACATTTCTATTCTTTGAGTTCTGTATACTGGAGATTCTTGATTCCGGCTTTATCTGGGAGACATGGGTTCTCATCTTGCACATGTGCAGTGCTGTCTTTGTAAAATAACTCAAGGTTTGGTTAATCAACAACCTATTTAAGGAGGCAAAACCAGTTTTAGCTGGTCAGTGTTTTATGTGGAGCTTCAGGCCCTGTATCTAAATTTTTTTAGGCAGTTTTGGGGAAGGTCAGAGTTTCTTCCCGAGTCATTTGGGCCTTGATTGTTTTCAGCTAAAATAATTTGCATGCTAAAGAGACACGTTTTAGGGTGGTAAATTCTGCTCCCCTACAGATTCAAGCTGAGCCTGTCAGCATTCTGCCTCACAGTGCTGTAGCGTTTGCTGGCAGTCCCTGCCCATGCTCCCTTGGAGGCACCAGCACGGAAGTTCCTTGACCTGCTGGTGGCTTCCTGCAGCACTCTGACCTCGGGTGTTCTCTGGCTGCTGAAATGTGTTTGGTTAGGACACTGGGCAGGCCGGAAGTGCTAAGGGGTTCATGCCTCAGGAGCAACCCTTAACCACTGAGGTTTAGAAACGGACAGATTAATACCCTGTTTCCTTGCCCTTCAGCAATTTTCAGGTCTTTTCTACACAACTGCTCAGAGAGTTCCCCGTAGGATAGAGTCTGGGCTGCCCACAGAGTAATCCCTCATTAACCCACCTTTCAGTCTTCCTAACTTCCCCTTCTTGCTCATGGTGTTTCCTGAGATCACCTCCCCAATATTCCCTTCACCCAAGATCCAAATTAAGACAACTAGGTACCCCTCAGGGGGTCTTCTGTCTGCTGGTTAATGACAGAATCATGCATTATTTAGAATGAAAAATTAAGACGGATGAGAAAGACTCATTGTATATGTCTAAAGACACTGGGAACTCTGAAACATAGCTGTCACTTTTGTGCACAGACAGGACAGAGTTTTAGGACAGCTCAGACGTTTCCCCGTTTTCAGTGCAGTGGCTGCGTGAAAAAAATATATTTTCCCAAGTGTTTACGCGTGTCTCTAAGCCAACAGATTTCAGAATTAGGCCTTCAAGTTGGCTAATAATGTGGGAGTAGCTTAGGATTAATAAAGTTTAAACTTAACCATGTGCCACAGAAATTCTCCCCCAAACCAAAGAAACTGAATTAGAAATATGAAGAAAAATGAGCTTGCTACGTCTCATTAGGGATGTATACTGCTAGATTTGCATTTTTGTTTAATACTCAAATGCTGCCACATTATAGCTGAGTCATGACTTTAACTTCCTTTAACAAATTAAAATGAGACTGGGTAAACAGACATCTAGAATACCAGGCAAGCATTAATGAGAGTCTGAAAATGGTGCCGGTGATCAGTTAAACCTTGCCTATGGAGCAGTGTGCTGTGAACATCCAGTTTCCTTCTGATACTTTGAATTTGTCATTTTTATCAAACAGCGTAAATTTAAGTGGTATTTCATTAGTTGGGATAGATGGGTATATATGTAGGGAAGAAAAATTGGTTAAAAAAAAAGGTCACAGGAATATAGAAATGACACCAGTGTCCTCCTGATAATGAAAAAAGAAATAACTTCTTCCGTGATTCCTAGTTTCCTATCATTATCAGAGAAGGAATATTGCCAACACTCAGCATCATATTCCAAATAGGACTTAATCCTCTACTCATGAGATAATAGTTCATTTACATCCAAGATTATAATGCAGTATAGAATCATCCTTTTCCTTTCAATTTGCTTTCCCCTTCCAATATCATCAGATTCACAGTTAGTTATAAAGGAGATTTATGATTTTAAGACATCATCTTATTTTCTTTCTTTCTGCTAATGAGTTGTATAAAATAAGTATGATTTTCCTAATATTCGTTTTGAGTGTCAGAACTATACAATTTAGCAAGGAGCATCAAAGCACTATTAATGCTGCAATTTAGTGACAAAACACCTCTCAGTTTTCAGGTGCCTCTTGCTATATTTCTTCATTTCAAAGGATTTATTGTATTATTTCCTTGGCTGTAATGGTTGGGTCCTAGCGTAATAGGCTTATTTTGATATTTTCTCCACAGTTTATTTCAATAACGGCTAACTCTACCTTTGAATGATGGTCAGCAAACAGGAAAAAAGTGGGTATCCCATTTCGCCTTTTCCTTCTCAGCACCTTCAAGGGATCATTTCATCATTGATGAGAACATGCAGTATCTGAATACTGACTTGGAAGAGAGTCCTTCCTTCCTCCATTTGAGAAAAACTGTGACTCCCTGGCCATCCATTCTAGTTTTAAAAAATGTTCAAACAACCCCAAAGCAAACTACAAAAACCTGAACTTCTAAGATGTAAATTTCAGTAATGACATGGATCAGAAACAAGTGGTAGACACACAAGCCTACCTCTCACACTTAGGCAATTAAGCAAATCCAGTGCGTGGGGTGCTGTGATTGCTCTCTAATTACTGGCTAAATTGGAATTTGGGTATAAGTGAAGGATAAACATGGCGTGCTAGAATTCCTACTTCTTCATAGTTTTCCAAGAACACTATTCCTGGCCCTGTGAATCTCTTAGGATTTTACTAGAACGTGATCACACCGTAGGCAGAGATACAATAAATAATGCAGGCCTTTGTAACTGGAAAACAGATGCAGTGTGTCCATGGAGGAACATGTTTTCTAGACTTACTTGAGGGTAGGACAGAGAGATGTTAAACTGAAGCATTGAAGTTGGTGTTTCCTACTACCTGGCTTTATGAGCTTTATGCTTATGCACTGGGGAGTTTCAGTGAACTGTATATGTCTATCTCAGGAAGGCCAAGTATAAATCTCTCAGCCCTGTTGCAGTTGGCAGACCCCTAGATATGACTTCTATTTTCATACACCCAAATTTTAGAGAAGTCATGATTCTACAAGCAACAAAATTAGGTATTTAAGGATTCTTTAAATAAACTGGACATCTGTGTCCAATTATTTAATTGAACATCCATTTCTTTTTAGTATAAATAAGATCATAAGAAAGAAAATCACGACCATCTGAAAGAAAATGTTAACAAAGAAAAAACTGAATGCTCAGATGCAAGTCATTTCTCCACATTCAATTTGTTTTTGAAATGTCATTGATCAGAAATAATAGTTTTCTCAGAACCAGTGGTAGTAACTTCATCTGGCCTGGTGGCTCAGAAACAGTCTTTAGGAGAACCAAGCATCATCGGGATGCAGGAGGAGAGTCTTCATCCTACGAATTCACTCTTTGTGGTTAATGGAAGTAACCTCCTAACTGGTTGTCCATCTTCTACCCTTGACCCCCAGCCTAGTCTCAACAAAGCAGCCAACGGTGATCCATTTAATAACATCAGACCATGTCATCCTGCTACTCAAAACATCCAAATGGGGCTTCTCTGGTGGCGCAGTGGTTGAGAGTCTGCCTGCCGATGCAGGGGACACGGGTTCGTGCCCCGGTCCGGGAAGACCCCACATGCCGCGGAGTGGCTGGGCCCGTGAGCCATGGCTGCTGGGCCTGCGTTTCCGGAGCCTGTGCTCCGCAATGGGAGAGGCCACAACAGTGAGAGGCCCGCGTACCGCAAAACAACAACAACAACAACAACAAAAAACCATCCAAATGGCAGCCCATTTCATTTGGAGTGAAAGCCAGTAGGCATGTGAGCTCCTTTCCAAGTTACTGCAGGGAAAATTTTACCAAATGTTTTGTGGATACATATCACATGATCTCCAGCTTTCCAATCTGAGTTAGTTGTTTATTTCTCTTCTATTCAAAATCCAACTGTTAAATCAATGACATATATTTTAAGTTTTTGATGACAACATTCAACTTTTATCCTATATTATCAATAGTTAATGTAACAGTAGTTGCTATAGAGATAAATTTGAAATCTCTGTGGCTCAGCACAGTACAAGCTTACTTTTTTTTTTTTTTTTTTTTTTTTGGTCATGCTGCATGGCTTGCAGGATCTCAGTTCCCTGACCTGGGCTTAAACCCAGGACACGGCAGTGAAAGCTCAGAATCCTGACCACTAGGCCACCAGGGAAATCCCCAAGCTTACTTCTTATTGCCATAATCCTCTGGGTCTGTTCCTGGTTGGTCAGCCTTCCACATGGTTAATCAGGAACCCAGGCTCCTCCACTCTTGTGGCTCCTCCCTGCTGTAGGTTCTTGGAGCCTCTTCATTTAGTCAGGCTGTGAGGAAAGAAAGTTGGAGGATTTTGCTGCAATATTTTGGCCAAAGCTCACTGGCTAAAACTCAGGCACTTGGTTACACTTGGCTACAAAGGATGTTGGAAAATGCACTGTGTGCCCAAGAGGAAGAGGAAATAGGTTCGTTGATTAGCTAGTAGGCTCCGCCATACCTATCTGCCACTCTTTCCCTTAGTTAGTAAACCATACAGCCTATATATTATTTATTTCCTGATTGTTTAGGTCTTGCTCATAAATGCCCATCATGATTGGATATTGTGATATATTCTTCTTGGGTAGGCAGCAGAGGGGAAGGAGCAAGTCTCTGGAGTCAGAAATACCTGGGTTTACATTAAACTGGGCACTTACTAGCTGTGTGCCTTTGGCTAAGTTATTTAACCTCTATGATCATTAGCTTCACCTGTCCAAGAAGATATAAAATGCCAGCTTCATGAGATGACTGAAAAAGAAATATATCAGAGAGCAGAACAGCAGAGGTTAAGAGCACAGATCCTGGAGCCAGCCTGCTTGGGTTTGAATCCTGGCTGTGTCAGCTTCAGTTTCCTCATATGTAAAATGGGGATCATAATATTACCTGCCTTATAGAAGTTTTGGAGGAAATTAAATGAGTTAATATATGGAAGGCACTTAGAATGGTGCATGAAACATAGAGTGTTAACTCTCATTTGAGAGTATTTGGTGTGTCTTATAGGCTCTTGTTAAGTGGTATCCTGTCCAGATTGTTGCTTGATACAGCTTGCTCTTTTCGGAAATGATTGAAGACTGAAAACCCCCAAAGATCTCCCAAAAGGGCTCTTCAAGAGTAGGATTTCAGGCATATTAGTGGGATGTCAAGGAGCTGTTTGTGTAGAGAGCCCTTCCAAATGACCACCTGCTTTCATTACTGCAGTGTTGGTTCTGGGTCCTGGAGGTATTTGCACAGAGTACATTGACTCAGGGCTCTTTGGAATGATTTTAAAAAAATTGTGTGATGTGAGGTTAAATAGCACAGGACTCATTACCAACTTGGGTGGGCAATGGCGAGGGGAGGTTATTCAGGGTATTAGGCTCATCTAAGTAGGAGATTGCAGTCTGAAAAATTGTTTAAAGAGAAATATAATTAGAATAATGGGACAACATAATGGGAAATCAATGGTATTAATGTAATTGCTAATTACTACATTAGAACATTTATCCAAATCTCTTCTCCTTAAAACTAAAAACATGAAATTAAGTCACCACAGTAGACAATTTGTGTAGAGGGACTCAGGGATTTTGGATTACTTTGGAAAATGTGCCTAGAACAATTTGTCATTGTACCAAACATCAAGCTGGACCATCTCAGTTTCAAGAAGAGAATGTGCATGAGAGGACTCATGTTTTCACTCTATTCATCTAGGCCATTTTAGGTCTCATGGGTTCTGGGTATTAAGAGTTTTCTGTCTGAAATGGACTTTTTCCCTCCTGTGTTTGTTGGCTATCTGTATGTCATCTTTGGAGAAATGTCTGTTTAGGTCTTTGTTTAGGTCTTCTAAACAGACATTTTTGTTTGGGTTTTTGATTGGGTTTTTTTTTTTTTTTTGATACTGAGCTGTGTGAGCTGCTTATATATTTTGGAGATTAATCCTTTGCAGTTGCTTCGTTTGCAAATATTTTCTCCCATTCTGAGGGTTATCTTTTTGTCTTGTTTATGGGTTCATTTGCTGTGCAAAATCTTTTAAGCTTAATTAGGTCCCATTTGTTTATTTTTGTTTTTATTTTCATTACTCTAGGAGGTGGGTCACAAAAGATCTTGTTGTGATTTATATCAAAGAGTGTTCTGCCTATGTTCTCCTCTAACAGTTTTATAGTGTCTGGCCTTACATTTAGGTCTTTAATCCATTTTGATTTTATTTTTGTGTACGGTGTTAGGGAGTGTTCTAATTTTATTCTTTTACATGTAGCTGTCCAGTTTTCCCAGCACCACTTATTGAAGAGTCTGTCCTTTCTCCATTGTGTATTTTTGCCTCCTTTGTCATAGATTAGGTGACCATAGGTGTGTGGGTTTATCTCTGGGCTTTCTATCCTGTTCCATTGATCCTATATTTCTGTTTTTGTGCCAGTACCATACTATCTTGATTGCTGTAGATTTATAGTAGTCTGAAGTCAGGGAGCCTGATTCCTCCAGCTCCATTTTTCTTTCTCAAGATTGCTTTGGCTATTCGGGGTCTTTTGTGTTTCCATACAAATTGTAAAGTTTTTTGTTCAAGTTCTGTGAAAAATGTCATTGGTAGTTTGATAGGGATTGCGTTGAATCTGTAGATTGCTTTGGGTAGTATAGTCATTTTCACAATATTGATTCTTCCCATCCAAGAACATGCTGTATCTCTCCATCTGTTTGTATCGTCTTTAATTTCTTTCATCATTGTCTTATAGCTTTCTGCATACAGGTCTTTTGTCTCCTTAGGTAGGTTTATTCCTATGTATTTTATTCTTTTTGTTGCAATGGTAAATGGGATTTTTCCCTTAATTTGTCTTTCTGATCTTTTGCTGTTAGTGTACAGGAATGCAAGAGATTTCTGTGTATTAATTTTTTATTCTATGACTTTACTAAATTCATTGATTAGCTCTAGTAGTTTTCCGGTGGCCTGTTTAGGATTTACTATGTATGGTATCATGTCCTGTGCAAACAGTGACAGCTTTACTTCTTTTTCAATTTAGATCTTTGTATTTCTTTTTCTTCTCTAATTGCTGTGGCTAAACCTTCCAAAACTATGTTGAATAATAGTGGTGAGAGTGGACAACCTTATCTTGTTCCTGATCTTAGTGGAAATGCTTTCAGTTTTTCACCACTGAGAATAATGTTTGCTGTGAGTTTGTCATATATGGCCTTTATTATGTTGAGGTAGGTTCCCTCTCTGCCCACTTTCTGGAGGGATTTTATCATATACTGGTGTTGAATTTTGTCAAAAGCTTTTTCTGCATCTATTGAGATGATCATATGGCTTTTATTCTTCTATTTGTTAATATGGTGTATCACATTGATTGATTTGCATATATTGAAGAATCCTTGCATCCCTGGGACAAATCCCACTTGCTCATGGTGCGTGATCCTTTTAATGTGTTGTTTGATTTGGTTTGCTCGTATTTTGTTGAAGATTTTTGCATCTATGTTCATCAGTGATATTGGCCTGTAATTTTCTGTTTTGGTGATGTCTTTGGTATCAGTGTGTTGGTGGCCTTGTAGAACAAATTTGGGTGTTCCACCCTCTACAGTTTTTTGGAAGAGCTTGAGAAGGATAGGTGTTAGCTCTTCTCTAAATATTTGATAGAATTCACCTATGAAGCCATCTGGTCCTGGACTTCTGTTTGTTGGAAGATTTATTTAATGAAGTTTCAATTTCATTACTTGTAATTGGTCTGTTCATATTTTCTGTTTCTTCCTGGTTCAGTCTTGGAAGTTTGTACTTTTCTAAGAATTTGTCCATTTCTTCTAGGTTGTCCATTTTATTGGCATATAGTTGCTTTTAGTAGTCTCTTATGATCCTTTGTATTTTTGTGGTGTCAGTTGTAACTTCTCCTTTTTCATTTCTAATTTTATTGATTTGAGACTTCTCCCTTTTTTTCTTGATGTCTGCCTAAATGTTTTATCAGTTTTGTTTATCTTCTCAAAGAACCAGCTTTTAGTTTTATTGATCTTTGCTATTGTTTTCTTCATGCTATTTCATTTATTTCTGCTCTGATTTTTATGATTTCTTTCCTTCTACTAACTTTGGGTTTTGTTTGTTCTTCTTTCTCTATTTACTTTAGGTGTAAGGTTAGTTCATTTATTTGAGATTTTTCTTGTTTTTTGAGATAGGATTGTATTGGTCTAAACTTCCCTCTTAGAACTGCTTTTGTTGCATCCCATAGGTTTTGCATTATCATGTTTTCATTGTCGTTTGTTTCTAGGTATTTTTTGATTTCCTCTTTGATTTCTTCAGTGGTCTCTTGGTTATTTAGTAGCATATTTTTTAACCTTCATGTGTTTGTATTTTTTACAGTTTTTTTTTCCCCGTAATTGATTTCTAATCTCATAGTGTTGTGGTCGGAAAAGATGCTTGATATGATTTCAATTTTCTTAAATTTACTGAGGCTTGATTTGTGACCTCTGCTTTCAGTTCTTTGGAGTATATACCTAGGAGTGGAATTGCTGGGTCATATGGTAATTCATGTGTAGCTTCTTGAGGAACAGCCAAACTGTTTTCCTGGAGTTGTTCTTGACACCTGTGAACATGGTGACAGGTTGCAGAGATGGGGATGAGGTCTGACACTAGAACACAGAGTGAAAGGGAAGAAACTGGACCTCAGGAAAACAGCAGAAGCCCCAGTGAGTGGTCTGGCCATGTGCAGTGTTGGCATTTCTAACACATTCTCAAGTGTGATTTGGGACCTGTGTTGGCTTCACCTGGGCGCTGATTAGACCTGAATCATCTCAGGGCCTGTCCCAGAAGCATCTGTTTGTACTTCTCTAACTTAAATGTTCATGGGCATATTTCCTGGTCATCTCGTTAATGTGCATATTCTGAGAGGAGTGGTCTGAGAATCTGTATTTCCAACATGCTCTCAGGTGATGCTGGGCCTGCTGGCCCCTGGACTATACCTTGAAGAATAAGTGAGGATCAGTACTATCTGTGTATTGGAATCACCTGGTGAACTTTTCAAACATCCCAATGCCTGGGCCCAACCACAGAGGTTCTGATGTTATTGGTTTGGGGTGGGCCTTGGCATTCAGTATTTCAATAATGTTACCCATGAGAGTCTACCATGCAGCCAGGGTTGAGAACTTCTATTCTGGGTTGGGACATTGTCCTGTCTCTTGCACAGGTGTCCTCCTTCCCTCCTTCCTGCTTTCTTTCCAAACTCTCCTGCTTAAAACTGAGTCAGATTCCCAACAGATTGATATCTCTGGCTCCTCTTTGTCATTCACGTTGCCTCCAGATGAATCCTCCTTAAGCTAGTGCTGAACAGACTGCTCCCTTGCAAAAACTTTCAATGACTCTCATTGCCCTCCATGAATAAAAAAGACCATGTACCTATCCTGTAAGCCTCTCCTTGGGGTAGCTGCAACCTATTTTTCCAGCCATGTCTCCCTCTTTAGTAAGCCCTGTATCTCAGAAAAACTAATTTCTGTCCTCTGAATATACCATGGATTTTCCTATCTTTCTGATTTTACTTGGGTTGACTGTCCATCTGGTTAATCTTTTCTGCATATCTGTCGGTCAAGGACCACCCCTATTTTTACTTCCTCTACGAAAGCCTTTCTTGATCTTTGCAATTGAAGTAATCCTTTTTCCTCCAGCACTTTGTTTCTTTCTTATAACATTTTCCCCTTTGTATTTCTGGGGTTTGCCTTCTGCTCTCATTCTTCTTACTGGGTTGCAAACTCTCTGGGGGCCTCAGCCTCTTCTTTCTTGTCTTTGATCCCCTGCTGGGCCTACTAAAGTGTCAGGCATATGGTGGGTGTCCACAAAGATTGGTTAAATTGTATCCAATTGAGTAATTTGCCTCCATGCTATTAATTCAGTTTTGACCTTGCTGCAGTATACTGACATTTTAATTTCTCTGCCTGACATTTAGTAAATCTTTAGGTATTTCACTTAAATAAATGATTTCCTGAAAGCTCCAAATGTTCTTCATAAACATGGGCTATAGCTTCTGCAGTGTCTTCAAAAGTTTACAGTGTTTTAATTTTTCACTCTGTACTAGTTTGTTAGCATTATTGGCTTCCTGGTGTCCTGAGACAGTGTGGGATCTGGTAGAAAGTCAGAGGCCACGTTCATTACACTTGCAAAGACTCATTATGTTCCTAAAAACTTTGGAGTGCTGTGGTGATGAGCCATGATTCTAGGAAAACCCATCCAGCTCTGACTCTTCTCACTGTTGGGGTGGGAACCTCTTCAGTAGTTAAGTGGGTGATGGGACTTGGAAGGTAATGACGTTTCCTGCAATTAGATCATGTCCCCAGCAGTTGCTTGCAATCCTATAGGAAAAATTATAAGGAATCCCCTCTCATCTGGCACAATGAGATATGCACATTTTCTAATGGGCTAATTAGTGTAGTTATCATTTTTTAGCCAAAAATGTCAATGTGTAGGATTTAATTAGTCTGTCCTAGGATTATAAGGTAACTTCTTAGTTTAGTCAGTCTGTCAGCATTTTCAGGATTTGGAAGGATGCTGGGAACTATCACCTACATATTTGCATGAACTTTTAAGACTTCTAGAAAGATTACTCTGACAAGCAGGTAAAGTCTCCAGAAATAAAATATTCTAAGTTAGATGGGTGGAAGAGTTGTGATCAAAGGACTATTTAGTTAGTGGAAAGTGTAAAAAACAGGCCTTGACATCAATTATTCTTATTTCTACATTTCAGGACTGAGGTGGTTCAGACATTGTAGTCTCTGCTTTAGACTCCTTTGGTTTCTCGTAGCAGAACCTGATTCCACCTGGTTAAGCTACATGGGAATTTATTGCCAGGATATTGGGTAATGCACAGAATGAAGGAGACCCTGAATAACTCAGCCATGCAATGTAGGAGACCAGAGAAGCTTCTGGGACATAGGTAGCAGGAACTAGTGGGCAGTCTCTTCAGGCTTCTGCTGGTAAAACAAACGTGTTGCAAATAATTTTAGTTCTTTTGGTTTTCCAGGGAAAGAGAGTTGGATTGGCCTGTCTTGGGTCATGGAATGGGTCAAATAGCATCCCCTCTATTCATGTCCACCCAGAACTTCAAAACATGGGACCTTATTTAGAATAAGGCTTTTTACAGATGTAACTAAGGTAAGGGTAGAAATGAGGCCATACTTGATAAGGGTGGGTCCTGCATCTGATGAGAATGTCCTAATGAGAGTCAGAAAAGAAGGAGGCCCAGAGACACAGAGAAGGAGGTGAGATAGGACTGATGTGTCTACAAGCTGAGGAACACCAAGGATTGACAACATCCACTGTAGGTTGGAAGGGAGACAGGGGACAGTTTATCCCTCAGAGCCTGCAGAAATAACCAACCCTGATGGCAGCTTGATTTTGGACTGGGTTCCTCCTAAACTGTGAGAGAGTAAGTTTTTGCTGTTTTGAGCCAGGAAGTTTGTGGTAATTTGTTTTGGTACCCTTAGGAAACAAATACAGGTCATATGTCCATTCTTTGTCCAGGAGAAGTAGGTACCTTAACTGACAACCTCACTGTAACTGTGTGCAGTGGGCTAAAGGGACTTCCCCAAAGCAAATCCAGTGGTGTCATCAAAAAAAAGAACATGAATGGGTGCAGAAACCATAGGTATGTCCATTACATATCATACAGTCCTATTTTCCCTGGAGGGCTGGGGGACGAGGATGGGAAATGCGCTGTCTGGTACCTGCCTCAAGTATAATGTGAAGCATATCCTCAGATTTTGCAAAGTTACAGCTAGTAATGCTCCAAGTCTTTTGGAGGAGAATTGGTGGCATGGTGGGGGCAGGGGGTGAAGGATACAGAAAGGCAATGTATAGGACAAAGGCTTTGTTTATATGGTCAGGATATGATATATGATCAAATATGATAGATATGGGTCAGGAAGGAAAACTCTGAAATGAATGAAAATTTACTGCTGTATTAATTAAAAGCATCTCGGAATAATGATCCCACTTCATTCTTTGACTGGGACATGGTGACAAATGTGGGTTGATAATCAAAAGAATAAATTCTAGCCTATGTGCAGAGAAGTCACAATGGGCTAAGTGGAAATCGTTCATCTCGTATTCCATTCCCCTTAAGTTATTAGGTGTCTGGTGGCCAGAGAGGTATCTTTGTGTGTATTTCTTTTGCAACTCTAAAAACAACAGCAACAACAGCAACAAGAGCAGCAAGAGCTAGTGTTTATTGAGGGCTTTCTGTGAGCCAGGAACCATGCCACATGGGTCACACGTGCATCAGTTTATTTAATCCTCAAACAACTCAATATTGTTGCTATTGCTAGTGGCTCTGATCTTGTGGTGTGGAAACAAAGGTCTAGACAGGGTCAGTAACTTGCCTAGAGTCACATACTGGTAAGTGGTGATGCTAAGATTCAAACCCCAGAGACTAAATTCTAAAGTAACTGTTTAGCTGTTACGTGTACCCTCACTGTATCTATGTCATTTCATTAAAGAATTAACTACTGTTTTTGGTTGTTGCTATAACCTTTCCTTCAAAAGCCCAGAAGCCTCACTCATGTGGCATGTCCTTGAAAACTTTCAAATGTCAGTGGAATAAGCTAGAACTTTCTTTGTGCCATGAAGTGTACTGTCGGCTAAGATAATCTCTTTCCTACTGGGAAATATGTATAATACGAACTGGTTTAGCTAGATTGAAAATCAATCATCAAGGCCACTGACGATGCTAAAAAAAAATAATCAAAAGCAGTTAGCATACAAATGAAAGTGATTCCCTATAACTCTATGTGGGATAAATTTCCTGAACCACACCAATAAATCAAGGTTGTGGAAGCTCAGTTATAAAGGAAGATAGATTGAACAGTTTTCCTGTTACAAACAAGCTGTTGGTACTATGTATCTATCAGCTAGTTATTCAGGTCTAATTTAGGAATGTGCAAGTAAACATGGCCAAATATATTTAAATATACTTGCACTCAAAGTTGCCAAGTAATGCTCTGCATTGACATAACTAAATTATTTCTGGAATCTTTGAAGTTCCTTTTGCGTAACTGTAATAAGAAATTCTTTGCTATAAGAAAAGTAGTTTGTAAATACCCCCCCTCCTTTTTTTCCCATTCTTTGAGGTTAAATTTTTGTTGTTGTTTATTAATGGAGGGCTTTTTGATTTCATAGGACCCACTGTTAGAGCATACTCTCTCAGTTGTGTTGAGAGACTTCCCTGCTGGTATTTTAGAGATACAGATGAAGCCAGACAGATCAAGCTGCTTCTCATTCTCATCCCAAGAAGCTGGCTGACTGCAGGGCCTCCGGACTCTGTCAGGTACTGCAGTAATTTGTATCAGGACTTTGGGGCTTTAAATCAATAGACAGGATGCTTTTCTTGACTGGCCTTAGGCTCTTTCTTCTAATCTGCTCCAAACCTCTCCCGTATTGTTCCAAGAGATCTAACCAAATGTGCTTGCCCTAGCCTGCATGGGATGTTTCCCTAGGTAAGAGCTAAGAGCATGTGTTCTGGAATCGGACTGCCTGGCTTCCAGTCTTGAATTTTTCATGCCCTGGCTTGTGAATGGGGAAGTGACTTAATTTTCTATGTACCTGAGCTACCTCATCTATAATATGCATATAATAAAGTATCTAGCTTATATAATTGTTTTGAAGTTTAAATGGGATAATCCAGATAGAGTCATTAACATGGATCCTGGCACATAAGGATCCTGCCAAAAAAATGTTTATTAGCTAAACACAAGTCCTGCAGTTAGTGAACATTATTGATCTTACCTGCCCAGCATAATTCCCCTTCTTGCAAATTTATGTCTTGCTTTTCCATTGGGGAATCATACCTTGATTAAGCTTGGTCCATGTGGTTTGGGTGGTTGACTTGTCCTCTCTCTTATCCTCAAGTCCAGAAGGGGCCTTATGATACAGATTTGACAAATCAGCCTATTCCATTCCCTCATGGCCACAGTGACTGGGTCAAAGATGGGTTTGAGACCCAAGTGGACCAATGAAACTTTTCCTGGACTTTGATAGAGTGTTGGGAAACAGAAGCTGATGTTGCTAAGATGCAGGATGTAAGCCTGGAGGTGCCAGGGGCCACTACGGGGACTGGGTGTGCCTGAGAGAGGGAAAACAGAACAGAGAGATGGAGTGAGAGAGACTGAGTCTTGGAAACTGGCATCCTTGATGCTAGGCTTACCACTGGACTTTGAAAACACTGAGCCCAATAAATGTCATTTTGCTGAAGCCAGTTTGATTAGATTTCCAACACTTAAAACTAAGGTGACCATGTGTCCTCATTTTGGGACAGTCCTACTTTATACCTGTTCTCCCAGCATAGTTATTAATAGTGTCTTATTTCACTCTTGGAAGTGTCCTAATTGAGAGGATAAATTTAAAACCCAAAAGTCCAGACCAATGCAGCCACACTGAAGAAATACCCCTGTGGAGTCCCAGTTCCCACCAGCTTCTCAAATCATTCAGCACATACCGTGTTCTGACTGGAGAGAGTTCTGCTGAACACACTTGTCTCCATCTCTAATGAGGGTCTAGGGCTCCTTCTATGTTGGCAACTGCCACTATGACTCCCTTATTCCAGCTCTGACATTTAGGCTATGGCTACTTAACAGTACCTAGGAGCCTTGCCCTGGTAGCAACAAGGTATACTTTTCTGGTTAAGCAGTCAGCCTCACTAGTCAATCTCTCTCTCACCCTCTGTGTCTCCCTCCCTCCTCCTCCTTGAGTACTCACACATGCATCGCCCACCCCCCACATGTACACATGCAACATTGGCCTAGATAAACACCACCAGCTCCCTTCGCTTATTCCATCACCATGTTTACTCACTTTCCAGTTGTGCTAAAGGGCACAGATGTGTGTTGGGAGTTGGATGGGCAGACAAATAAGGTCACTAGGATCATTTTACAGGCCGTTGAAGATGCATTGGATAATATTTGCCCTGTAGTAAGTTATGTTGTCTTCTTTGAATCTCTTGTTTTTCCCTGTTGATGAAGCAATACACTGGTCTTGAGTCCAAGTTTCATCCTTACCAACTGTGTATATATATATAACTTTTTATATATATATAACTATATGTATAGTTTGTGTTTTTTTTGGAGGGGAGTGGGAGACAAAGGTTACTTATATGAACAAAAATTGTTGTCTAGGCAACATGAGTTAATACCCATTGTTAATATTTATTGAGTATTTGCTCTTTGCCAGGCCTGTGATTAAGTACTTTCTGTGTATCATATCATTTAATCCTCACAATGCCTAGTATGTATCATTAGCTTATACCTTTTTCAGATGAAGAAATTAAAGCAAAAAATGGGCAGAATCAGAATTCAAACCCAGGTCTGTGTGATCCTAGGTCTGTGCTTCTCCAGCTGATGTTATTCTGCTCATTTGTGTATGCGGACGAACACTGAACCTGAAGTCAGGAGCTCTGGTTTCCATTTCCCTCTCTGCCTTTAACCAGCTGGGTGACCTTTGGCAAGTCAGTTTACCAAATTGGCCTTTATTTCCCCATCTGACAAACGAGGGACCAGATTTGATGACTCCTAAGGTTCCATGGGGCCTGAAGATTTTATGATTCTAGGTGTTTGGGTTTGGGGTCAGGAGTTCAGTTTTTCTTTAAGGTTGTAAGGTCTAAATCTTCCCTTTGGTGGGGGATGCATTTTATCAGTCACCAAGGCTTCCAGCTGCAAATCTGGAATAAAGGAGAGGGGGTGGTTGGTGACTGTGATGAAGGAGAAGAATTTCCTGCTGCCAGATATTTAGAAAATGGTGAAATTTGCATTGAAAAGTATATTATTAGTAGTAGAAAATAATGATTAATGCCATTTCATGTTCTTTTAACAAATCATATTAGGTAATAAACAATGATAACACTATGCATGATCGCTGATCCTTGTGACATTCAAAACAGATTCAAAATTCCCATTCCACATACAGGACTCAGTTAGCGCACAATGTTAAATTCAAACTTAGGGGTCAGATTTAAAATTTAAATGCATATCCTCTTTGCGTATCTTTTTTTTTTTTTTTTGCGGTTCGCGGGCCTCTCACTGTTGTGGCCTCTCCCGTTGCGGAGCACAGGCTCCGGACACGCAGGCTCAGCAGCCATGGCTCACGGGCCCAGCTGCTCCGCAGCATGTGGGATCTTCCCGGACCGGGGCACGAACCCGTGTCCCCTTCATCGACAGGCGGACTCTCAAGCACTGCGCCACCAGGGAAGCCCTGCATATCTATTTTGACACAGCATTACAAATTACACACTGTAATATGAATTAAAGATGGACTTTAATACAATGGGGGAAACATTAAAAGAAATTCTGTACAATTTAAATCCCCTTTTTCCCTTTTCAGATTTTCTCCCCCATATTTATCCCTCAATGTATCTGCTGATTATCAAAAGTATTGCTGTTTAAACAGTAACTTGTTCATTTACATTTTATTGTTTTTTGCTGGTAGCAACTGCCAAGAAGTAGTGTTGATATCCTGAATCACAATTAGTTCATTGTGATGTTCCTAAATGAGAGAATTTTAAAAGTACTCTGTCCTATCTACATTTTAGTATTTACCTAATGTACATAGTGTAGGGGGAACTGATGTCAAAAAAGGGCAGAGTGGCAAATGTGCTTCTAAGTCTATTACAATAGAGCCAGTGAAATGTGCAAAATGACAAATTAAATTTAATGTTCAGGTGCATTGCCAATTTGTTTGGGGGGTAAAAAGGAGCACCCCCAGGGCTTCCCTGGTGGCGCAGTGGTTGAGAGTCCGCCTGCCGATGCAGAGGACACGGGTTCGTGCCCCAGTCTGGGAGGATCCCACATGCCGCGGAGCGGCTGGGCCCGTGAGCCATGGCCGCTGAGCCTGCGCATCCGGAGCCTGTGCTCCGCAACGGGAGAGGCCACAGCAGTGAGAGGCCCGCATACCGCAAAAAAAAAAAAAAAAAAAAAAAAAGCAGCACCCTTTGCTAACCCAATAAGAATTAATCAGATTTTAATTACATGATGTGCAACCTGGACTGTTTAGCACATTTATGCTGAGTAATCCCTGGGGCATCTCAAACCAAATAAAACTTCCGTCTTCTAAACCATGGGTTTGGTTTTGTGTTAATCATTTTTGGACCTTCTAATTTTTTTTTTTTTTGACAACCTCATTTCTTCTATGACACTAATAATTTCCTTTGGGTTTTTCTTTCTTACGGAAAGGAACAATTTGCTCTTTTGTGTAAAGTGAAGGCAATGCCAGTCTCCGTGTCAGGGCCTGAAATTGTTTTCCCTGTATTTGCAAATATCCTCCCTGTTTTCATCTACCAGGGAAGCTCCCTGAGGTTAGGGGCGCAGTTTGTCACTACAGAGATGGAGCCTGACATTTTGGCCTCATTAACGTGGTGTTATAACAAAGCGAGTGAACCTCAAACTTAATTTAGCAAAACAACCAAGCCCATAAAAAAGGGCAGGAAAAGAAAATCAGAGGTGCTTCCAGTAAACTTTTATTATTGAACCTAAACATTTTTCTTAAAATTGCCATAAGCTTCCTAGCTCTGTGCTGGTACTTAGGAAGTTCCACTCACAGATGCTAGCAAAAAGTTTCCACACGAGACTCAGTAGATGGAAAGAAATTCCCAGTTGCATTCATTTTTGAGCTTCTTCAATTTCTGGAGGTCCTTGTTTAGCCTTTGATAAAATCAACCCTGAACTAATCAATGAGAAATTGCTGGGACTATGAATCCTGCAAAATCAATAAATTTGTATAATAATTACACAAGCATATTAGAGAAGCATGATAGCACATAGGCAAGCAAACCCCAGGAAACATGCTCTTGAAATCTTTAAAACTCAGCCAGATGTGATGAAGTTTTACATACTTTGCTCTGGTTTAGGATAATCCTGGCACTTAAGAGAAAGACTATTGTAAGACTCTCCTCTAATTTATGCAAGTTAAAAAATTAACATATGTAACTCCTTTAAAAGCCCAAGTTATTAGTGAGTAGAACAGTTTAAATGAATTTTGAAAAAAAAGAGACCGGTTCGTCCTGGATGCAGGGTCCTATCATCTGCCTGAAATGCCAAGTCCGTTCTCTTCCCCAACACCGTTCATACAGGCAAATCCAGTAACTGCTCACGGCTGCATTCTTATGATCTGCCCCAAGACGATGACTCTCCTTCTACCAGCCCAGGTCACTAATCTTGTTGTTCTTCTCAACCCAAAATTGTGGTGTCATGAAGAGAGAGCTGAATTGGAAACACACTTGAGTTCTAGTTACGACTATACCAGAAGCCCTTTAAATCTCTCTCAGCCTCAGTTTCCTTATCTCTAAAATGATTACAATGATGCTGAGTATATAAGGTGAAGTGTTGGTAAAAGCGCTGTCTAAATTGTTTACATTCTGTAGTTCCTGGATAACTTCCTGATCTAGAATAACTTCATCTCTGAGTAGAAGAGTCACAGTAGAGGCCTGTGATGGTTAGTTTTTGTTTTTGTTTTTTAAAATATCTTTATTGGAGTATAATCGCCTTACAATGGTGTGTTAGTTTCTGCTGTATAACAAAGTGAATCAGCTATACATGTACATATATCCCCATATCTCCTCCCTCTTGCGTCTCCCTCCCACCCTCCCTATCCCACCACTCTAGGTGGTCACAAAGCACCGAACTGATCTCCCTGTGCTATGCGGCTGCTTTCCACTAGCTATTTTACATTTGGTAGTGTATATATGTCCATGCCACTCTCTCACTTCGTCCCAGTTTACCCTTCCCCCTCCCCGAGTCCTAAAGTCCATTCTCTATGTCTGCATCTTTATTCCTGCCCTGCCCCTAGGTTCTTCAGAAACCTTTTTTTTTTTTTAAGATTCCATATATATATGTTAGCATACGGTATTTGTTTTTCTCTTTCTGACTTACTTCACTCTGTATGACAGTCTCTAGGTCCATCCACCTCGCTACAAATAACTCAGTTTCGTTTCTTTTTATGGCTGAGTAGCATTCCATTGTATATATGTGCCACATCTTCTTTATCCATTCATCTGTCGATGGACACTTAGGTTGCTTCCAAGTCCTGCCTATTGTAAGTAGAGCTGCAATGAACATTGTGGTACATGACTCTTTTTGAATTATGCTTTTCTCAGGGTATATGCCCAGTAGTGGGATTGCTGGGTCGTATGGAAGTTCTATTACTAGTTTTTTAAGGAACCTCCATACTGTTCTCCATAGCGGCTGTATCGATTTACATTCCCACCAAGAGTGAAAGAGTGTTCCCTTTTTTCCACACCCTCTCCAGCATTTATTGTTTGTAGATATTTTGACGATGGCCATTCTGACCGGTGTGAGGTGATACCCCGTTGTAGTTTTGATTTGCATTTCTCAAATAATTAGTGAAGTTGAGCATCCTTTCATGTGTTTGTTGGCAATCTGTATATCTTCTTTGGAGAAATATCTCTTTAGATCTTCTGCCCATTTTTAGATTGGTTTGTTTGTTTTTTTGATATTGAGCTGCCAGAGCTGCTTGTATATCTTGGAGATTAATCCTTTGTCAGTTGCTTCGTTTGCAAATATTTTCATCCATTCTGAGGGTTGTCTTTTCGTCTTGGTTATGGTTTCCTTTGCTGTGCAAAAGCTTTTAAGTTTCATTAGGTCTCATTTTCTATTTTAGTTTTTATTGCCATTTCTCTAGGAGGTGGGTCAGAAAGGATCTTGCTGTGATTTATGTCATAGAGTGTTCTGCCTATGTTTTCCTCTAAGAGTTTTATAGTGTCTGGTCTTACATTTAGGTCTTTAAACCATTTTGAGTTTATTTTTGTGTATGGTGTTAGGGAGTGTTCTAATTTCATTCTTTTACATGTAGCTGTCCAGTTTTCCCAGCACCACTTATTGAAGAGTCTGTCCTTTCTCTATTGTGTATTTTTGCCTCCTTTATCAAAGATAAGGTGACCATATATGCGTGGGTTTATCTCTGGGCTTTCTATCCTGTTCCATTGATCTGTATTTCTGTTCTTGTGCCAGTACCATACTGTCTTGATTACTGAATCTTTGTAGTATAGTCTGAAGTCAGGGAGCGTGATTCAGGGAGCGTGATTCCTCCAGCTCCGTTTTTCTTTCTCAAGATTGCTTTGGCTACTTGGGGTCTTTTGTGTTTCCATACAAATTGTGAGATTTTTTGTTCTGTTTCTGTGAAAAATGCCGTTGGTAGTTTGATAGGGATTGCATTGAATCTGTAGATTGCTTTGGGTAGTATAGTCATTTTCACAATGTTGATTCTTCCAATCCAAGAACATGCTATATCTCTCCATCTGTTTGAATCATCTTTAATTTCTATCATCAGTGTCTTATAGTTTTCTGCATACAGGTCTCTTTTTTTCTCCTTAGGTAGGTTTATTCCTAGGTATTTTATTCTTCTTGTTGCAGTGGTCAGTGGGAGTGTTTCCTTAATTTCTCTTTCAGATTTCTCATCATTAGTGTATAGGGATGCAAGAGATTTCTGTGCATTAATTTTATATCCTGCTACTTTACCAAATTCATTGATTAGCTCTTGTAGTTTTCTGGTAGCCTCTTCAGGATTCTCTATGTATTGTGTCATTTCATCTGCAAACAGTGACAGCTTTACTTCTTTTTTTCCTATTTGGATTCCTTTTATTTCCTTTTCTTCTCTGATTGCTGTGGCTAAAACTTCCAAAACTATGTTGAATAACAGTGGTGAGAGTGGACAACCTTGTCTTGTTTCTGATCTTAGAGGAAATGGTTTCAGTTTTTCACCATTGAGAATGATGTTGGTTGTGGGTTTGACATATATGGTCTTTATTATGTTGAGGTAAGTTCCTTCAATGCCTACTTTATGGACGGTTTTTATCATAAATGGGTGTTGAATTTTGTCGAAAGCTTTTTCTGCATCTATTGAGATGATCCTTTGGTTTTTATCCTTCAAATTTTTAATATGGTGTATCACACTGATTGATTTGCATATATTGAAGCATCCTTGCTTTCTGGGGATAAACCCCACTTGATCATGGTGTATGATCCTTTTAATGTGCTGTTGGATTCTGTTTGCTAATATTTTGTTGAGGATTTTTGTATCTATGTTCATCAGTGATATTGGCCTGTAGTTTTCTTTCTTTGTGACATCTTTGTTTGGATTTGGTATCAGGGTGATGGTGGCCTTGTACGATGAGTCGGGAGTGTTCCTCCCTCTGCTATATTTTGGAAGAATTTGAGAAGGATAGGTTTTAGCTCTTCTCTAAATGTTTGATAGAATTCACCTGTGAAGTCATCTGGTCCAGGGCTTTTGTTTGTTGAAAGATTTTTAATCACAGTTTCAATTTCAGTGCTTGTGATTGGTCTGTTTATATTTTCTATTTCTTCCTGGTTCAGTCTCGGAAGGTTGTGCTTTTCCAAGAATTTGTCCATTACTTCCAGGTTGTCCATTTTATTGGCATAGAGTTGCTTGTAGTAATCTCTCATTATCCTTTGTACTTCTGCATTGTCAGTTGTTACTTCTCCTTTTTCCTTTCTAACTCTATTGATTTGAGTCTTCTCCCTTTTTTTGTTGATGAGTCTGGCTAATGGTTTATCAATTTTGTTTATCTTCTCAAAGAACCAGCTTTTAGTTTTACTGATCTTTGCTATTGTTTTCTTCATTTATTTTTCATTTATTTCTGATCTGATCTTTAAGATTTCTTTCCTTCTGCTAACTTAGGGGTTGTTTTGTTCTTCTTTCTCTAATTTCTTTAGGTGTACGGTTAGATTGTTTGTTTGCAATGTTTTTTGTTTCTTGAGGTAGGATTGCATTGCTCTAAACTTCTTAGAACTGCTTTTGCTGCATCCCATAGGTTTTGGGTCATCCTGTTTTCATTGTCATTTGTTTCTAGGTATCTTTTTATTTTCTCTTTGATTTCTGCAGTGATATCTTGGTTATTTAGTAGTATATTGTTTAGCCTCTATGTGTTTGTATTTTTTACAGTTTTTTCCTGTAATAGATATCTAATCTCATAGCGTTGTGGTTGGAAAAGATACTTGATACAATTTCAATTTTATTAAATTTACCAGGGTTTGATTTGTGACCCAAGACGTGATCTATCCTGGAGAATATTCCCTGAGCACTTGAGAAGAAAGTATATTCTGTTGTTTTTAGATGGAATGTCTTATAAATATCAATTAAGTCCATCTTGTTTAATGTGTCATTTAAAGCTTGTGTTTCCTTATTTATTTTCATTTTGGATGATCTGTCCATTGGTGAAAGTGGGGTGTTAAAGTCCCCTACTATGATTGTGTTACAGTCAATTTCCCCTTTTATGGCTGTTAGCATTTGCCTTATGTATTGAGGTGCTCCTATGTTGGGTGCATAGAGATTTACAATTGTTATATCTTCTTCTTGGATTGATCCCTTGATCATTATGTAGTGTCCTTTTTTGTCTCTTGTAATAGTCTTTATTTTAAAGTCTGTTTTGTCTGATATGAGAATTGCTACTCCAGCTTTCTTTTGATTTCCATTTGCATGGAATATCTTTTTCCATCCTCTCACTTTCAGTCTGTATGTGTCCCTAGGTCTGAAGTGGGTCTCTTGTAGACAGCATGTACAGGTCTTATTTTTGTACCCATTCAGCCAGTCTATGTCTTTTCGTTTGAATATTTAATCCATTAGCAGTTAAGGAAGTTATCTATATGTATGTTCCTATTACCATTTTCTTAATTTTGGGGGGTTTGTTATTGTAAGTTTTTTCCTTCTCTTGTGTTTCCTGCCTAGAGAAGTTCCTTTAGCATTTGTTGTAGAGCTGGTTTGGTGATGCTGAATTCTCTTAGCCTTTGCTTGACTCTAAAGGTTTTAATTTCTCCATCGAATCTGAATGAGATCCTTGCCAGGTAGAGTAATCTTGGTTGTAGGTTCTTACATTTCATCACTTTAAATATGTCCTGCCACTCCCTTCTGGCTTGCAGAGTTTCTGCTGAAAGATCAACTGTTAACCTTATGGGGATTCCCTTGTATATTATTTGTTGCTTTTCCATTGGTGCTTTTAATATTTTTTCTTTGTATTTAATTTTTGATAGTTTGATCAATATGTGTCTTGACGTGTTTCTCCTTGCATTTATCCTGTGTGGGACTCTCTGTGCTTCCTGGACTTGACTATTTCCTTTCCCTTTTTAGGGAAGTTTTCAATGATAATCTCTTTAAATATTTTCTCAGTCTCTTTCTTTTTCTCTTCTTCTTCTGGGACCCATGTAATTCAAATGTTGATGCTTTAATGTTGTCCCAGAGGTCTCTGAGACTGTCCTCAATTCTTTTCATTCTTTTTTCTTTACTCTGCTCTGAGGTAGTTATTTCCACTCTTTTATCTTCCAGGTCACTTATCCATTCTTCTGACTCAGTTATGCTGCTATTGATTCCTTCTAGAGATTTTTAATTTCATTTATTGTGTTGTTCATCATTGTTTGTTTGCTCTTTAGTTCTTCTAGGTCCTTGTTTAACATTTCTTGTATTTTCTCCCTTCTATTTCCAATATTTTGGATCATGTTTACTATTATTACTCTGAATTCTTTTCCAGGTAGACTGCCTATTTCCTCTTCATGTGTTTGGTCTGGTGGGTTTTTACCTTGCTCCTTCATCTGCTGTGTGTTTCTCTGTCTTCTCATTTTGGTTAACTTACTGTGTTTGGGGTCTCCTTTTTGCAGGCAACAGATTCGTAGTTCCCATTGTTTTTGGTGTCTGCCAACAGTGGCTAAGGTTGTTTCAGTGGGTTGTGTAGGCTTCCTGCCTGAGGGGAATGGTGCCTGTGTTCTAGTGGATGAGGCTGGATCTTGTCTTTCTGGTGGGTAGGACCATGTCCGGTGGTTTGTTCTGAGGTGTCTGTGATCTTATTATGATTTTAGGCAGCCTTTCTGCTAATGGATGGGATTGTGTTCCTGTCTTGTTAGTGGTTTGGCATGGGGTGACCAGCACTGGAGCTTGCTATTTGTTGAGTGGAGCTGGGTCTTAGCGTTGAGATGGAGATCTCTGGGAGAGCTTTCGCCGTTTGATATTACATGGAGCCGGGAGGTGTCTGGTAGACCAGTGTCCTGAACTTGGCTCTCCCACCTCAGAGGCACAGGCATGATACCCGGCTGGAGCACCAAGACCCTGTCAGCCACATGGCTTTTCTCTTTTCCAGTCTGTTTTGGATTCAGCCAGTGAGGGATGGATGATTCTCAGTGCACAGATGAAGGACACACACTTTGCCCTTAGGGTCTAAGGCCCCTGTCTTCTGTCCCCATAAGTTCTAGATCACCAGCTCATTATGAAAGGTAAAGCTCAGAAACAGCCAGGTGGGAGAGGTGCAGAGGGCAAAGTATGGGGAGAGGACTCGGAGCTCCCATGCCCTTTCCAGGCTGCCATCCTCCCCAAATCTCTGAGTGTTTGCCAACCCGGAAATTCACTGAACTCCCTCCTTTTCTGGGTTTTTCTGGAGGCTTCACCTTCTTTATTTTGACTTAGGAAAAGGCACAGAGAGCATCACAGCCCCTTCGGAGGCTTTGCTTCCACAGCTGTGGAGATGGCTTCATTCTTAGGCAGTCAGGACCAAGCACCATGTGAAAAGACATATCCTTTGTGCAGCTCTGGAAGAAAGGACTGCCATAGCTGTTTGTAATGGCAGGGAATGCCAGCATGGGCAGATCTTCAAAGAGAATTGGAAAGTACCTGTACATATTGCAAACAAAAATCGAGGAATAAAACAGTTTGGTACTAGAACCATGTAAGCTCTAAACTGTACTTTATTATAGTTAAAATTTTTTCCCTTCAAAGTTTAATTTTATTTTTAAAGTAATAGAGCAATTCTGCATAAATTGCTTTATGAAATGATTTTGTCTAATTCTTGAATGTGAGAAGGCAGACTGTAGATCTAGTGCTGTTATAATGGGTAATATTGCTACCTGTGGTCCGTAAGCAAGCTACAGATTCCTACATCTTAGTAAAGGAAAGAGGAGACAGCACAGACCCAAAGTACCTAAACCTACACAAAATGGTAATAAAAGACAAAGGTTGGAATTAATTATTGTATTACCTTTGATCTTTAGAAGTTTTCTTCTACTTAAAACAGTCCTCTCAATGCTGGATACTAGCTTTATTTCTTCTGTTTTTGAATTCCAAATGATATTTTTGGAGTGAATAGTTATTTTCCATGCAATTTTAAAGACTTTTCTTATATACCAAGTCAGGCTTAAATTTTAGAAATCTGCTTTTGAAGCCAGAATTCTTTAGAAAAGCCAAAAGCTTTTGAATAGAGTTTTTGATAGGCAATTCGTATTCTTTGAGAAACTAAGGGCTACTTTATTCAGGCTATATATGAAAATTAAATTTCAAAATCCGAACCTTCCTCCCCCACACCAATAATTGTTTTCTTTGGTGCTCCAGTTGGACTCATTCCTCAAGCCCCCCTGCAATGATTTTGATAACACCTAATTGTCTGAACTAAAATAAAATCTACTTGAAATACCTAAAGTGGTTTCCACTTTCCTGCACAAACCCTGATGAATAGTGAGTGTATGAGCATAATATAGCAGGGTATAGAAAGAGGAGGCTAGATATTTAAGACAGACTTGTCTTGATTTTCAGTTTTGCCTAGGGCCACTGTGTTTACCTTCTATCAAATGGGGACAGTTTAAAACTATGTGTGCAAAACATTTGAGACAGGCATGCATACAGCTCACTCAGAACAACATTCTTAAGTGAACCATTGCAAGTGTACATCTACAGACCCAGGTAACATTAGTCTTTAGTGTCTGCCCTGCAGAATAATTGAAATTAAGTTTTGCCCTGGAGGATTCTCCAGCCTGTGAGAGAGACTAGCAGCATCCAGACAACTCCAGGCTATTTTAGCAGTCGCTTTGTTGGAACTGGGGTGGTGTGGGGCATCTGTTTATTAAAGAACAGATTGTAAGGCTGGTCAAGGTGGATCACCAGGCCTCAGTAGACAAAACTGGCTGATGGGGTACCCACTTATATCATACCATATTTATTCTACCAGAAGCTGTTCAGTCAGTTAAAGAGGATGACCTTCAATGGTATAAATGAGGACTATTTTGGGAGGGTGGTGTCAAGAGTATGCTAGCAGCTATGAACTCTTGCCAAAATAAATTATTTTATTTACTTGTTTGCTTTTATTCCATCCTTCATCACGCAAATGTAGGCTTCTTGATAGGAGGGACCTTATATGTCGTGTTCACTGCTCTATCCTTAATAAATAATATGTTTTTGTCTATTCAAATCATTCAAGAACCAAATATTGAATATGCACTATGACCCAGGTCCTGGGCTGGGCCCTGGGGATATAACAGTAAGAAGACTTGGCTTCATATGTTTATTGGTAGTAATAGGAAAAAAAAAAATCATTAGTGAGGCATCTTTTCTGAAGTTGGGCTTTGAAAATTAAAAAAAAAGTCACCGGGCCTCCCTGGTGGCGCAGTGGTTGAGAGTCCGCCTGCCGATGCAGGGGACACGGGTTCGTGCCCCGATCCTGGAGGATCCCACATGCCGCGGAGCGGCTGGGCCCGCGAGCCATGGCCGCGGGGCCTGTGTGTCCGGAGCCTGTGCTCCGCAACGGGAGAGGCCACAGCAGTGAGAGGCCCGCATACAGCAAAAAAAAAAAAAAAAAGTCACCATCTTTTTATTGCGTACAATGTGTAGTAACACTGTTGGAGACTGATAGGGTGCCAGATATGGCTTTTATTTTACCTGTTAAAGAAGATTTATAGAGAGCTCAGAGAGGCTCAACAGCTAAACATTTTGATTTTAGTCTAATTGGAAAAGAGAATTTAATTTTACTAACAATTATAGGGGAATAAAGAATGCACTTAAATTGAAATTAAAAAGTAAAATAGTAAGCTAGTTTAGTTTATTGTGGTATTGTAGTTTTTCCCTGATAATTTGTATTACATGGTCATATTCACAATCTCATAGAATACATTAAATTCTATGGTTTATTATAATAAGAATATTATACTATGTAAATTGATAGATAGCTTTAAAAGAAAAACACTTTTTTTTTGGTAAGTGAAAAGATTGAGCTCTTTACCTTGAAAGGGATTTGAAAATTAGGTCACCTTGTTCATTTTCTTCACATTATGGAATACAGGTCATTGAAGTCTAGCTTTGTTTAGCTTTCCTCGCTCCATTTTTGACAAAGTGATAAAGAACCTAGTTACTAACCTACTCAGCTAACAAAGATGGGGGGAATCACCTTCTCAAAAATGGAAAAGCATCTTTTCAAATGTATTAAGGGCCCATCAAATTCTGGACTTGAAATATATCCCACTTAGGGCCTGGGTGAGGAAGTGTGTGTTGAGGAGAGCATAGCTCCCGATTAGCTCCCTCGCCTGGGTATTGGGAGTTAAAGACCTCTGTGCTGTGCTTGGCTTCCCATTTCTTGGAAAATTGCTCCTTGAGAGCTGGGACAATGTCTCTGAAGCACTCATTATATATTTTCTGAATATATGAAGAAAGCTTGGCAGCATCATCTGGTGTGGGGATCCTGATCTTTCTGAGCCTATATTTCTACCTGTCTGTACCTAAATTTCACATGTGTGTGATCAGGGGCAACTTACTTAACTTTTCCCAGCATCAGTTTCCCCATTTGTAAAATGGATATTCTCATATTATCTCCTTCATAGGACTGGAATAAATAGGATTGAATAAATGAGATAATCTGTGAGAAGGAGTTAGCACAGGGTCTGATACATCATGAACACTCATTATTGTGAATACTGAATGTCACCCATTATTACTATTATTAAAGGTGCATTTCCACATTCAGAGACAGGTACTGACATTGAGAGAGACTGACTTCATCATGGCCACACAGAGCCAGAACTAGGACTCACTTCATATGTCTACTAGCCCAGTTTACCTTCTATTATATAGATGCCAACAGTTCTGAAAGTGTTTTCTCAAAATCCTAATATTGTTTATGTTAATACGATGGAGAGGTCCTAGAAATTTCATTGTTCCAGCATCCAAACCACAAATCCCAGCAGTTCTCTATTACCCAGAAGGAATAAAAATTCTTCATCAGAATGAGCTAATGTTTTGACTCTGTAAACATGGTCCCTTCACTCTTAACCAGCTTCACCTCAGTGAATGCTGAATACATCTCTTAATTATTAGAAGAAAATTCTTTATGCTGCTTTCTGTGTTCCCCACCTTGTCCCTGGTGAATTTCTACTTCAGCCATCTTTCTCTATGTTTCTTCCTTCTCTGGGTCTTTAAAACTTGGTGCTTCTCAGATTTCCCTTCTTTTCTTGTGATCTATACTCCCCTCAATTGATCTGATAGATTTTTCTAGGTTTAAGTAGTTGGTTACGTCCAAATCTACATCTCTAGCTCTGACTGTTGCCCCTCTCGCCCTAGGCTGGATTATTCAGCTATCTACTCTATTATTAGTTGGATGTCTGTGGCAGAAATGGCTAGATGCTTACCCTACCCTGTTCTTCTTTCTGGGCACACAGGAAGACTGTAATTGCTAGCCTCTCCTGCATTTAGTTTGGGAATGAGCCCTAGCTTATGGATTGATGTGAACGGAAATGATATGCACCAATCCCTCACTTTCCTATCCTCATGCCTGGAAGCAAAGTTCTCCAAGATGGCAGAGTCACAATACGGGAGGAGCCTGGATTCCTGAGTCACTCTTTGAAGGGGAGCTTCCTAGGAGAACTGCCCAAATTGCAATAGGCTGTAATATGAGCAAGGAATAAAAGTTTGTTAAGCCACTGAGATTTTCGGGCTATTTGTTGCCACACTAGAGCTTGATCTTTATTAATACAGTGTCTCTTAGGCACCTTGAGTTCTGCAGGTAGTCAATTTTCCACCTCAGTTGATGGCACCGTCCTCTATTCAGTCACCCAACTCATAGCCCCCTAGTTCTCAACTGAATCCAGTTAATAACCAACTCCTGTGGATTTTAACTCCCATATTTTTTCTTGGAATTATCTTTTTTAAAAAACCATTACCCTAATTGAGGCTCTTGCTATTTCTTACCTGCCTGTTGATTTTAAATTTGAATGAATTTAAAACAAGCTAGGAATCCTCCTATTAGAATAGTTGGTCATTATTAAAAGGCATTCCCAGCAGGGAACATAAGAGAATGTGGTGACAATAAAACAGTGCAGTACAGTTGATGTCTGGAAATAAGTAAATCTCCACATCACTGATGAAGGAAGTGCGGACCTCCCTGCCCTTTGCTCTGTGCTGATGATGCTCGTATACAAAGAAAAAAAGACCCCATGTGATGCACAGATGCACAAGTGAGGCTTAATGCAATTAACCATGGACACCTGGATACTTCCTACCCACTGTCTTCTACTTTATCTTTTCATCCACTCACACATGCTTTTGATAAAGGGTCATGATGCCAGCTGCTTACTGAGTGCAGATCAAAGCTGGAGCAATAGTCTGGCAGGGGTCTTCTTGCTAAGCTTAACCTTACCTGGGAGAGTCAGTTAGCTCAAAACACTTCTAATCACCTGTGATCCCTCCTTACGTCTCCTACAGAGCGTGGGACTGTAGTTGACAGCTCCCAGGCTCCCCTGTCCATTTAGTGATGCTCTCTTTATAAAAGCAGCTCTTGATTTATCAGCCTATAGTCCCTCTCCCATGAAAAGGGAGCCCCTCTTCAATCATGCCACTCCTGTTTAGAAGCCCTTCCTATACTGGCATTAAGCAGTGGTCCTGCACGTTCTTAATTTCTGTGGCAGCTCTCCCTCTTCTAAACCTCAGGTGCATTACCTCTGAATATTGAAAAAAATTAAAATAAGTCTGTGTTTAAAAATAGGGTTCTCCTTTAAATAATTGTTCTGCAGTCCATAGTTCTGGTCTTCCTTGTAGAATAAAAAGATCTTATTGACTCTATTTACAATAGCTAGGACATGGAAGCAACCTAAGCGTCCATCGACAGATGAATGGATAAAGAAGATGTGGCACATATATACAATGGAATATTACTCAGCCATAAAAAGAAACGAAACAGTTATTTGTAGTGAGGTGGATGGACCTAGAGACTGTCATACAGAGTGAAGTAAGTCAGAAAAAGAAAAACAAATACCGTGTGCTAACACATATATATGGAATCTAAAAAAAAAAAAGGTTTCTGAAGAAGAACCTAGGGGCAGGGCAAGAATAAAGATGCAGACATAGAGAATGGACTTGAGGACATGGGGAGGGGGAAGGGTAAGCTGGAACAAAGTGAGAGAGTGGCATGGACATACATACACTATCAAATGTAAAATAGCTAGCTAGTGGGAAGCAGCCGCATAGCACAGGGAGATCAGCTCGGTGCTTTGTGACCACCTAGAGGGGTGGGGTAGGGAGGGTGGGAGGGAGACGCAAGAGGGAGGAGATATGGGGATATATATATACATATATATATATATGTATATATATATGTATATATATATATATATATATATGTATAGCTGATTCACTTTGTTATACAGCAGGAACTAACATGCCTTGTAAAGCAATTATGCTCCAATAAAGATGTTAAAAAAAAAAAAAGATCTTACTGAAACCTGGAATGGCAGCAAGGAACATAGAAGCAATTTTGACGTCTTTGGACATATTTGCGCTGGGTTTTATAGGAAAGTTCGTGACTATTAGAGAGCTGTACCAAAATGCAGTGACTAAATTTGCCCTGCCCTGCTCAAGAAGGCATTTGGGAAACATCTCTGCACCTACAACTATTTCCCATATAAGTGTGAAATTGGCCACACTAGTCATTCTTACTACCGACCTTCTTCTTCTGGACCTTTTTCACCTTGCTTGTTTCCTAACTCAAACCTGGACCTTAACCTAGCCCTGTTTCAGGCTTACAGTTTCATTATGTTGTCCCCTTCTCCTTTCTCCAGAATCCTGGACACACCCAACAGACAGTGATGCCATCTACACTTCCATGGGAATGACAGCTACTCTGTTGTCTTTTCTAAGAGTATTTCCCTTTAACACACCATTACCAATTGTAAAATGAAAGATTTTGCTTCTATTAGAGGAATTTAAGGTGAACTTGAGTATAAGGATGCGAGGACATTTTTAAGAAGAATTGTTTTCTCTGAAATCCTTCCCTAACTCGTAACTGTGCTGGCAGACTTTCTCCATCTGGTTCGAGGCGGGCCCCATTAGCATCTCATTATCTGTCATAGGGAAACAGGTACTGTGCTATATCTTTCATCTCCTATGAAAGTATTCCCTCTATGTAAAACGAACAAAGACTTAAAAAGTGAGAACATAAATGGAGAAGCATTTCTCTGTTTTCTTCTTCTCTACAGTGCATACAGCCAGGTAACTTCCTACCTCTGTAGCTTTGCACACACCATTCCCATGTCAGAAATGCCTCTCTTCCTACCCTCCCATCCATCCTTTAAGAGGTGCTCCCCCCATGAGGTTCTCCGTGGTCCCTCCAACTGGATTTACTTATTTTCTCTGTTTATATCTTGGCTACAGCAGTTTGCAACACTGCATTTTTGCAATCTATAGCACACTCAGGCACAAAAAGTCTTGACCCTTTGCAAATACAATGCAGTATGTTACTTGTGAGATTTTATAAGTTCTGAGCATTAAAATCTTGATCACTGCAGTCAGGTGGGACCCACCCAGTTTAGAATTACATGTATATGACAATATCTAAAAAGTGCTCTTTATCTTAGGAATTTATGAAGATAATAAAATGTTAGCTGCCTTGAAGCAATGTGGGGTATAAATAAGTAAAAAATAACTGAACCCATACTATGCAATGAGAACTACATGCAGTTACTAGACAAAATTATTTATAAAGAAGGAATTATACATTATACATGGGGGGATTCTGATGTTGGTCAGTTTTCTCCTCATTAAGGAATTGATAAACCACTCAGCAGTGTGGCCAACAGAAAGTTTTCTGTTCTGTGCTGGATATTTTTTTTCCCTCTTTGTATCCTCCAAGTTCTACCAGCTCCTGGATTCTTTCTGTGTGTCCCTTGTTGTTTTGATCCCACATTTGCAGTAAAATGTTGCTTTCTTCTATCAAAGCCCTTAATGTTATTTGCAGAAAACCAATAGTCCTTGATTTTTCATTTGTTCTTATGTCCTACAAAATCACCTTACTTTTCCCTTTCTGTACTTTGTTTTTCTGCAGAGGTGGGAAGTCTTCCTGCCGTGTCCTTGTATTGCAAGAGTAACTTCTTAAATCAACTATACTTCAGTTAAAAAAAGAGTAACTTCTTGAATGGGATCTGAGCTAAAACTAGATTCTCTGTTGGGGCACTGACATGGTAGAGATACCCCCGCTTCTCATCATTCCTCAGGAGACATGGAGGTGCAGCCTCTAGGAGTGTTACTCCTTAGTCACTCCGTACCCAGCCAACCTCTTGTGGAGCCTATCTCATGATAGTATTTGTGTCTGTGCTTTATCTGCTCTACTAGACTGTAACCTCTTGGTGTCTAGACTGTAACCTCTTGACGTCAACAAGACTGTAACCTCTTGTGCCTTATCTACTCTACTAGACTGTAACCTCTTGATGTCAAATTGTATCTCATTCAATTTGTACCCCCCAGGGCTCCAAACAGTCTTGCATAGGGTAGGTGCTCATGAAATGTTTAATGAATTGAATTGCATTAGCTATTACTCTAAGTACACAAAAAGGGGTGCTAGATCTCTGAAGAGCCCTAATTCACCTCATGGGGTTACATGGAGATACTGTCAGACTTAGTTTATACACACCAGCTCTCCATGGGTAAAGTTAATGCCAATTAATGACAAGCTTCTGCAATGGAGAGAAGACACATTTTTTTTTTTTTTTTTTTTTTTTTTTTTTTTGCGGTATGTGGGCCTCTCACTGTTGTGGCCTCTCCCGTTGCGGAGCACAGGCTCCGGATGCGCAGGCCCAGCGGCCATGGCTCACGGGCCCAGCCGCTCCGTGGCATATGGGATCCTCCCAGACCGGGGCACGAACCCGTATCCCCTGCATCGGCAGGCGGACTCTCAACCACCGCGCCACCAGGGAGGCCCCACATTTTTACCTAAAGGCTGATCAGTTTCTTTTCTGCTGTATATGTCAATGATCATAAAGCAAGAAGACCCCTGGGACTCTATTCTATTTAGGCAAAGGCAGGTGTGCTGAGAAGCTTTGTATTTGCACACAAACACAGAAAGCAGGGCTTATTTTTGCAATTACTTGTGAAAGCTGCCCATGTTTTCCAGCATGTAAATTAGGACTTGAAGGAAAACATCTAATTGCATTTCGCTCCAACTAATTGCCAACTCAAAAGTTTAGATTAGTGTGTACACCATACTCAATTTTTTTGTTGTTTTCATTACTAACACACTTAGCTCAGTAGAATGAAAAATAATGAGCCAGAATTAAAAAGGCTTGAGGGCTGCCCCATTAAGAAAATGCTTTGGGTGGTAAGGAAACTTGCAGGAATGCGGCAAAGCCATGGCTAAAATTCCAGGCCAAGATTGCCTGGGGATTGTGCTCCTCTGTTGGTTTGCTGATAAAGGTTAGATAGAGAGAAAAAAATAGAGATGGCATTTGGAGTCATTGCATGTGTTCTGCCACAAGGAGGGGCCATGGTTACAACCACGGATGTGTCCTTGACTTGTATTAAACTAGTAGCCTTTCCTGCATGAAAAACAAAACCTACTTACAAGAGCTTTCTAAAAAATGTGCTACACATCCAGAAAGAATGGTACCGTCTTTTGTGAGTAATATAAACATACTGTGATATCCTTATGTTATTAAATGAACATTACAAAGCATGACAGAATCACAACCACAAAAAAGATAAGGACAAGTTACAATGTTGATGGGAAAATAAAAAGGGAGAAGCTTTTTCACATGTTGTCACGAAAGCATAACTGGCCGCCTCAGAATTCTCCTGTTTTCTCAGCAAGAGTTATTCTCCAGAGGACACAATAAACTTTTTGTCCTTCTAAACACAGAAGTCAAAAAAATGTATCCTTGAAACTCAGTTTAGCAGCAACGAGTTTGCACCCGTTGGGGAGACTTTATTCAGAAATGGTTAGTTCCTGGGTTTCTAAATGAAGGATCAGAAAGGAGACTGGATGCATCTTGGAAAAACATAGGAATTAAATAATATGCTCCCACCACAGCATCCCTCTGTACACATCCTCTGCCATTCTTTAGTGCGTAGTTTAATGCCAGGCACGGTGCTAGATGCAGCAGCTACCCCAGAGGTGATGCTCAGTGAAATACCTACTGTTGTTGAGTTTCTAGACAGGTGGGGAGCAGATATTTAAAAAATAGAGATGTAAGTAAATATATACTTATAAACTATGTGAAGTGCCACGAAGGAAAAAGAACAGGAGTTGATTAAGACCCCGAATGTTGCATCTCATTGAATCAGGAAAGCTCAGCAAAGTCTCTCCTAAGAAATGACATTTAAGCTGAAACCTAGAGGGTGAGTAAGATTTAGCCAAAGCAGGGGGAATAGATATTTCCAGACAGATGGAAGGACTGGTGTGAAGGCCCGGCAGTTTTACACATTAGAGGGACTTGGAAGGCAGCACTTAGGATTGGGCCTTGGTGACTGAGGAGGAGAATGGCTTGAAATGCAGCTGGGAAGATTGTAGACGCAGGACCACACAGGGCCCTGTAGACCATGCTAAGGGATTTAGTTGTTATCCTGGAAGCAATAGGAAGTTACTGAAGGTTAGAGGTGATGAAGATCAATTTATAAAGATCTCTGTGTAGAGAAAGGATGGGAGAGAGGCAAAAGTAAAAGCCAGGAGACCAGTTGGGAGGACGTTACCATGGGGTTAGTGATTTACCTGTTCATCATTTACCTGTTCATTCTCAGATCCATTCTCCCTCCACCCTTCCCTTGCAAAACAAAGTCTATTTCCCAAACTCTCTGGCCACCTCCCTTCTGGGTGAGCTGAACCGATGGAAGGCAGTGGAAGGAGATGGCAGAACTAGAGGAAGGGAGAACCCAGGATATTTCCTCTGGTCTCTTTCTTCTTTGTGGTGCATCCCTAGCAATGTTTGTCATTTTGGTGTCAGCTGTTCCGCCCTCTGGACAGTCCCATTGTTTGTGGGCCCAGATCCTGCAGGACACTGTTCTTCATGGTTCCTGTTTCTACCTGGCTTCTCCAGTTCTTAAACTTTAGCAGTGCCACATCTCTTCCCTCGGTTTCTCCAGTCTTGGAGGGAACAGTGGCTACCGGATGTCACAAATCTCCGGGCTGCATCATCATACCCCGTTTGGCTTTTCAGCTCTTCTAACACCTTTCTAACTAGCACCCTATATTAAATTCCCTCTAATCAGAGCTTGGACTTCATTTTCCTCGCTGGATCCTGGTTGATGCAATGAGCAACAATGGTAACTAGGACCCAGGTGACAGCAGTGAAGGATGAGCAAATATATGGACTTGAGAAAGTTTTTGGAATCCTATGTGAATTGAGGGAAGACAGTGGAGAAATGAGGTAGACCTGTGGGCTAATATGTAAAGTTTCCCAGCACCCTGAGCAGGATTAATTAATCTCTGGCTAAATTTAGCTGGCATTGACTTGACTGTGGAAAACAAATGACCATTGGATCATCTCCTATGCCGTATGGACATGCCCTGAAGCCCTCATTTGTGGTCGTGAAGTGATCAACAATTGGATCCAAGCTAATCACTCCACCCACAAGCTCCCACCTTTACATTCTAATTTCTAAGACCTGAGGTCTGGATAATTTTCTTGGGACCACAGAACAATGTCTGACTATAGCCTTTGCAAGACTGTCCCTTAAAATAAGGAGGGGATGGTTTCCTTTTGTTAAGAAATAATTTCCCCCCAATTATTTCCTAGCTTTTTGTTCCTTTTTCTTAAAAGATCGATAGCCTTTCTCGTTTCTTCTGCTTTTTGAAAGCAGCCTGTTCTAACATTGACTGTCTGTTCCCCTGACCCCGTCTCCCCCTTGTAGCTCTGCTCTAGCACCCCCTGACTGGAGAAGCTGTTGTCTGTGTTGACACAGTCCTCCATCTCCCTTTTCCCTCTGGTCCACTTGAACCCTTTGAGCAGGACTCAGGACTCTGTGAACTCACAGGGGGTGTGGGTAACAAAGCGGGACAGAGCAAGGCATCAGCGACATTCCTGCTGTGGCTTACGGCGGGCTGTGCACATCAGGACGGTGACAAGCCATGCTGCTTCTGTGGGCCTTCCTCTGGATATCGCAGGCTGCAGAATAAACTATTCAGGAATATTTGGGAGTTTTTCTTAGAACAGATTTCTGTGGCCCTGGGAGTCTAAAAATAACTACTAGGAGATTAATGTGTGTGAAATGGAATGGGTGTAGGTGTTGTTGGAAGACAGCAGTGGTTTCAAGGTCTGTGGGTCTGTAAGAAGCATCCTCCTTCCCTCCCTCCCTCCTTCCCTTCCCCCTCCTCCCTCCCTCCTTCCCTCCCCCCTCCTCCCTCCCTCCCTCCCTCCCTTCCTTCCTTCCTGTATCCATTAATCCAACAGGAATTTTCAGTACCTATCGTATGATTATTAGGGGTGTGTGTCAGCTGCTCTAAAGTTTATGAAAGAAGTACAAAACAGAGACTTGATCTCAAAGGTTGGATACTTCCTAGACACACATCTGAAAAACAAAGTAGCAACAGTAGGGTAGACATAGGATTAGGAATCAGTAGGTCAGCATTTTAATCTTAGTGGTGCTTTTTATTGACTGTGATCTTGGGCAAGTCACACAGCCTTCCAAAATCTCTATTCATGTATAGCATGAAAAGATTGAACTGAAAGATCTCTAAGTCACATCATTGTTCTGTGGTTAGTGGGCACAGTTATGAGTGATCCAGAGCAATGGTTCTTGAACATTTTGGTTTCAGGATCCCTTTATGCTCTTAAAAATTATTGAGGACCTCAAAGAGCTTTTGTTTATGTGGGTTATATCTATCAACATTAACCATACATAACTGGCATTTAATACAAAAATGAGACATTTAAAATATTTATTTACTAATTAATTTCAAAATAAATAACCTATTACATGGAAACATAAAATTATTTTCATGAAAAATAACCATATTTTAAACCAAGTGCTCACAATCACCTGTTACTTATCCAATGAACTGTGGCTTGACCAAATTTTAATCAGGCTTCTCTCTTCCCCACAGGCCCCTAAATATTGGCTTGCCTCCAAGTTTGAGCACACACCAAAGCACAAAGTTGCAGACCATCCCCTCCTTAACAGGTCATTCTGAGAGCTGGCTAACTACGAAAAGAAACATTTCTTGTTGAAGTGTCCTTCTCACCCCATTAGCTGGTCCTCCTCCCCCACAAAGTCCCTGGTACCCCTGCTAACCCCTCCCTATATAAGAGGAGCCTTTGTCTGTCGGAGTTTGAGACACTTGCTGGTCCTGAGGTCAAAGTGTTTCCCTCATTGCAATAGTCTCTCTAAATAAAGTTTTCCCATATCTAAGTGTTGTTTTGCTTTTACTTGGCATTTTCAAAACCAAAAAAATTTAATGAGAAGTGTGAAATTGTTTTACAGTTTTACAAATTTCATTAATATCTGGTTTACTGTCTGCTTCCTCAGTCTATCTGTTGTGATCTGTTGCTTTGGTTGAAGTACATGGAGAAAATCTGGCCTCACCTGGCTATAGTTGGGAAAGGAGGATCTCACAGACCCCCTAATGGCATGTCAGGACCCCCAGGAGCACACTTCGAAAACTACTCTTCTAGAGACTAAGAGAGAGGAAAGAGCTGGATGTCGAGCTGGATTCTAAGGAATAGATTTTAGACTTGTAAAGATGGGGCATCCAAGCAAAGAAAGTGTGAGAAAAGTCAAGAAGGAGAAAGTGAGCAAGCTGTGTTTGGGAGAGAGAAGAAAAAGGAGTATGGAGAGGGAAGGTCTGAATTCACATGAAGTTCAAGTTATGTCGGGGCTTAGGGACTTGAATCCCCCTCCTCTATCAAGGATTTGGTCTTGATCCTTTAAGTCACAGATATTGACTGGAAGGTTGTAAACAGGGGAGTAACATTATGAATATGATGATTTAAGACAATAATCATGTTAATCATGTCTGATGGATTGGTACAAGGAAAAATGAAAGTCAGAGGGCCAGTTAGGATGCTACTGCAATAATCTAGGCATGAGGTGGGGAAAGTCTGCGGCAGAGTGGTCATGTGGGACTGTAAAAGGATGAGGAGTAAAAGGAGGAGGGGGGTACTGACATAGCTGATAGATTATTAAGGACCAAGGGACATAAGAAGAAAGTTAAATCCTAAATTTTGAGCCAAGTGAAGCAGAATGGAGGTAAAATCTGTTTTGGTAGAGATGGGAAATTTAGCAAGAATAGTTTGAAGGAAGATGATGCATGAGATAATTTTGACATAATTTAGGATCTAAAGTTCAAAAATCTTCCTAAAGCCTATAAAAGATCCTTTGTGATCTGGCCTCTGCCCAGCTCTGTGACTTCCTCACTCTACTCTTTGCCTCATTCACTGTACTGCAGCCATGGTGACTGCTTTCTTTTCCTCCACCATCAAGTTCACTGCAACCCTCTCTTACCTCTGCCGGGAACATTCTCCTATGCCCTGTCTTTCTCCTCTCCACCAGCTCTTCCCAAGCTGGATACTCCTCGGCATTCAGGTTTTACTTCAGATGTCATCTCCTCCAAAAGACCTTCTCTTTCCCATTCCTGTCTATCTTTTCACTCTGTTTTAGTTTCCTTCTAGCACTTACTATGATCTAAATTGATCTTGCTTTTGTTGTTGTTGTTTATTTATCTGTTTATTTTCTGTTACACTGGAGGCTGTACACTGTACTCCCTGCTACATTGTAGGCTCCATAAGAGTAGGACATTTTATATATTGTTCACTTTTGTATTTCCAGGTAGTACATAGTAGGTGCTCAATAAATAATTGTAGAATATGGAAATGTACAGCAGGCTGTAGAAATTTCAGGATTTATTCTCAGGAGTGACTCCCAGATACATGATTTTGGAAGTCCCGTCAGAGTGATGGGACTTGCGGTATGGCTGGAACTAGAGAAGTAGAGGACATCTGCTCTTTCTGACAAAGGGGGCAGGACAAGGTAACAGCCAGGATGCCCAGGGACTGTGGAGTCGGTGTTGTTAGGATACTGAGAGGTAGGAAGAGAGCTGTCATCAAACATTGCCCACTGCAATGAAGTCACATAGATGAGGTAGACAGTATGTCCATCCCATAGTCTCCTTTCATTCTGCAGAATCTCAGTTTCAATTTCTATATTTTTGATGGCAAGGCTGCGAAAAAGTTGGTTAGCCCAGCTAAGCACATCTGGCTCCTTATCTCACACATCCTGTTCCAGGTCACCCTCCATAAATATTTTTCCGGACCCTCTAGTTCATCTTTTGTCGCCTTTCCTTATCTCAGGGTTCCTTCTTAGATTTTCTAAAGTGCTCCTTGGTGAGCTGATGGTTGTCTACATGTTTGCTGCTCAGATTAGCCAGTCTAGCCTAGAGCAGTTAGGGAGAAGGACTGTCCCTTTTTATAGGAAGATGTGTTCCTGCTGCTTTATTGAAGGGCAAATAGAAGTTAAAGAGCAGTACTCTCTAGAAAAGAACCCAAGTTAGAAGAAGATGACCTCCAAAGATATCTTCTGACCAAAACCAATATGGAAGACATTGAGATGGACTGAAAGAGCCCTTATGCACCAGCCAAGAAGCTGGCCCTTGACAAACATGACCGTTTTAAACAGATTGATTTTCCAAGCCAATATATTGACTTTTTTTTTCTATTTCAACCTCTGTGATTTTCAACAGAGTATATTGTGAGGAATTGCATGGCAAGAGATTGTGATGTGGGAAGTCTTTACCCAAGGTTCAAGGATTGGGTGATATTCTGTGGTCAGCAGGGTAAGATGCCACCTAATAACATTTGCCCTTTTGAGTATGGGTGGAGGCTGTGACTATGATGAGATATTGCTCCTGTGATTATGTTGTGTTATGTGACAAAAAGAGCTTTACAGATGTAATCAAGGTCACTAATCAGTTAAATTAATCAAGGGGGAGATTGTTGGGTGGGCCTGATCTAATTTGGGGAGCTTTTAAAAGAAGGGCCATGGGTAGCTTGTAGGAGATGAAAGTGGCCCCAGCTGGCAATCAGAAAATAAACAGGAGCATTGGTCATACAACCACAAGGAACTGAATTCTCCCAACAGCCATGTGAGTTTGAGTGAGAACTCTGAGGTCCAGACAGGAGCCCAGCCCAGGTGACACCTTGATTTCAGCCTTATGAGACTCTGAGCAGAGTACCCAGCTGAGCTACGCCAGGGCTTCTGAGCCACAGAAATGGTGAGATAACAAATGGGTATTGTTTTAAGCTGCTAATTCTGTGGAAATTTGTTATGTAGAAATACGAACCTAAGTATAAGTATTCTAATAAACATTTGTGTGTTTAATTGCCTATCTTAACTGAACCTTGCAACCTTTTTGAAGTTTTCCATAACTATGAATCACAATGATAATACAAGAAGGCAGGCTAATGATCAAAACAATTCTGCAGCATTACCATGTGGGGACCCACGCAGGTTGTCTCTCTCCTTAAATGACTTAATGATATTGTTCTAAAAAGTCATTTAAAAATGGGTAATTTGTTACTTCCTGCTCTAATTTTCCTTCGTAATATACCAGCTCGTATTCATTTTCTGCAAATATTAGGAAAGTTTTTTTAAAATATCTGATTACCCAATTCTCTCCTACTTTTTTTTCTTGGCAACACCACTGCCACCTTGGTCTAAGTCACTGTTTTCTTTTTTCAGGTCCCTCTGCTTCTTCTCTTTGTCCTCATGAGCCACACTCCACACAGTAGTCAAAGTGACCTTTAAAAAATGAAATTAGATGATCAGATGATGTTACTTCCCTCTTTTAAACCCATTACAGACTGAATGTCTATGTCTCCTCCAAATTCATATGCTGAAGCCCTAACCCCCCAAAGTGACTGTATTTGGAGATGGGGTCTTTGTGGAAATAATTAAGGTTAAATGGCGTCATAAGGGTGGGTTGACTGGTTATAAGGCTTTGTGTCCTTATAAGAAGGGGGATCAGAGAGCTTATTCTCTCTCTGCACGCATACCACAGAAAGGCCATGTGAGCACGCAGTGAGAGGGCAGTGGTCTATGAGTCAGAGAGAGGGCCCTCGGCAGGAACCAAACTGACTTGGTCTTGGACTTCCAGCCTCCAGAACTGTGAGGAATAAATTTCTGTTGTTTAAGCCACTCAGGCTATGGTATTTTGTTATGGTGGCCCAAGCTGACTAATACAAAGCCCTATAGTGGCTTCCCGTGGCCCCCAGAGTGAACTCGGGGCTCTTCGCCATGGGCCCCGTCTCTGGCCACATCACCTCCCTTTCTTATCTGCTTTGCTCACTGCAAACTGAACACTCTTCAGACATCCCACTCTTTCCCAGTGCAGTGTCTCTGCCTTCACTGTGGCCTCTTCTCAGAAAGTTTGGTCCTTTAGATCTTAGCTCAAACGTTAGTTCCTCAGAGCGGCTGTCCCTGTAACCCTCTCTTGGTAGAATTCTGCCTCCCCCATTGTCCTCCATCACTTAAAATTATATATTTATTTGATTGTGCACTTTCTGTCCTACTTGACTGTAAACTCCATGATGGTAGAGATACATCTCTTTTATACATTGTTGTATCCCCAGTGCCTACCCCAGTACCTGGTGCCTAGTAGGTACTCAGTGACTATTTACTGAATGAACAACAGGCTGATATCTGAGGGGCGTTGGTTTTGGTGTATTTCACATAGGCTAGGAAGCCAGAGTTCCACATCCTGGACCCAACTCTTCCCTTCATTTGCTGAGTGCCTTGGGGGTATCCTTTGCTGGTGACATATGTGTGCGTTTGCTGTAAGAGGGAAAGCAACATTAATCCAGCTTCCAGGAAGTTGACGATGAATAAAACGTGTGTTTCTTTCAGAATGAATGCTAACTATCCATTTTAAAGACAACGATGCCATGGTTGGTTTCAAATAAATAGTGATGTTTATGGTATAAAACCAGCTAGGTAACATTTACGGTGAGTAGTTTCTTACTCCATAATGATCACCTTGGAAATAATTCTAATAATGTGGTACAAAAAGATATATTTTTTGTGGTACAAAAAAAATGAATGTTTTTCATTCATTCTGATTTCTCTTCAGTTTCCCAAAGCCAGTTTTGTGAGCCTGAATAATGCTACTATCTTTAAAAAAAAAAAAACCCGCAAGAAAACCCCTTCATTTTTATGTTCCCTAATTAATGGTCTTTAGGGCTTTTAAAAGTCCTCCTGAAAATGGATTTCTCTTTGAAAGCACTAAAAAAAATAGATTGTGAGTATTAGGTTTTTCAGTATAAGTAAGTGGGGGGTGGGCAGTGAGAGGAAAAAAGAAATCCCAATTGTTATAGGATAAGATTTCCAAATTTGGGTGCATGGGGAATTGTGTTTTAAGTATTTCACTTAAGCCACTTAAAAGTTGAGTCTGGGTGCAGAAAAGATTGCTTTATTCATGGTAGCCCCACTAGAACAATGAGATGCAATAGCTATAATACAGCATGTGTTTTCTCTCTCTCCCCCATAAATGAGGAGGGATATGTTGGCTTCCTCTTCTGTACCCTCCTTCCTTTAGGAAAGATGCATTCTCTCCCCTAAATCACAGTTGAGACCTGCCTCGTATATTCTGTTCTCAATAGAAATTTCTCCCTGCAGAGAGGCAGAAGCATGTTTCCAGAGTGCTCAGCGAGGCTGAATCAGGAATTCCCCCTGAACCATATCATGCCCACTAACATAGGTAACTCACATATTCTCTTAGGAGTCCCGGAGAAATACTGCTGAGGATGTCCCACTTAGCTTTCAAAGCTCAGTTCAAATCCCACCTTTTCCACGAAGTCTTCTCTCCAGCACATGTCCACCTGCATAAGTCATATTCAAATGCCTACAGGTGCCAAAGAGAAACATAATTTTGTGATTTGAGCAGATAAGAGATAATAGAGAGTGGTGTGGCCTGTCTACAGAAAGTATTTGACTCACATAACAATATTCAATTATTTTCAAAAACTCGGATTGCTGGCTGGATTTGCCCCTCAATGATGGATCATGATTTCTGTTCTACCGCAATTATTAGTCTTAACTCGTTTCCCACTTAGTATAAATTCTGGCATCTTAAATTCTGGGGGCCTAGGCCTAAACAGTAGTTTTCTCAACTATACTGTAATCTCTCCAGGGAAAGGGATTTTGCCTTACGTTTGTTGCGCTGACGGGGATTAGCCTATGGAGCTGCCCCAGTGCCCACCATAGTGCCCGCAGCAGATGCTCTTTGATTTTATGTTTATCGGTTGCTTGATTGACACATTGATGCCTGTGTGTGTGCTGCATTATGACTGCCCCCAGCTTGCTGCAGTGCATTTCCCCAAGCGTGTTCTGCTTAATGAAGGGCTGCTGCATGAAGAGTTCCATGGTCAAATACTTTGGGGAAAAGCTGAGTTTAGCAAGGTTAAAGTTTTACTGCAGGATATTTTTTATAGCCTTAAAATGTTAATAAGCACCATGCATTTTTAAAAGGGGTATGATTGAGATTGTGATTGGTGTTATCAACCCCATTCTAAAAACTACATTTCCCAGACTCCCTTGCAACTAAAATCTGGTTGAGAATTCTGTTCTGCCAATCACATGCATTCCTATGAAATGTGGGAAGTAAAAGTGAGATGCAGGCAATATTCCTGCTGTTGTTGAAGCTGGCAAGCAAGGTCATAGGGACATTATTATTTATAGGCAGTTTTGGCTTTGTCATGGGACAGTAGCAGCTTCCAGACTTCGGTATTGTGGAGACAGTGATGGGCTCTTGGGCTGAATAGCCTGGGGCAGCTCCAGACTTCTGCTTCTCCAGCCCTTTCAAAAATTTTGTAATCACTGAATTTCTCATATTAAATTCCTTTTCTGCTTGAAACGCTTAGTGGTTTCTGTCTCCTGTACTGAACCTCAGCTGATACAAGGGATATAATGTGTGTGTGTGTGTGTGTGTGTGTGTGTGTGTGTGTGTGTGTGTGTGTGTCTTATTAGCTCAGAAATGCTTTTGTTTTCACGGCATAGCTCTCAAAACTATGGTCCTTCAGGAAAAAAATTGGGAAATTGTCTATGGAAGAAACACTGAAATTAATATCAGAAGGCCTATGTTAAGAGTCATGACTTCATTATTTACTTGGTTGGGGAAGGGATATCCCCTCTGAGCCTTGAGTTCTTCTTCATTTGAAATATAAGAGCAATAATTCCTGCCCTGAAGACCTCACAGGATTGTCATGAGAATCAAATGAGATGATGAATGTGAAAGTGGTCTGGAAACTGTAAATTGTTATAGAAATTCAAAGCCTCATCATTAGTCATGCTGCCATCTACGGAAATTAATGTTAGATTCATGATGCAGGAACATCTTCCTGATAAGGGTTGCCTGCATAGTCTATGGTTCTTTGAAAACATTGGGGGTTTGATAGATTAATCAGTTGGGAGCGAAAATACTACCAGCTCCCACGGTGGCCTCTTTAACAATGGTTGAACACAGACTTCTCTCCCTCCTCCCCATCTCTTCCAAATTAAAGCCTTTGGGGGGAAACATTCTTAACAGAATCCTTTACATCTTCAAAACAAACCAGAGGAAGTACAGCAAAATATTTTCTTCACTTGGCTTTCTGTTGGTGAGATGGGTCCTTTCATTAGCAGACTGAGTACAAACAGCCCTCACAGTCTCCTCCAGGAATTTCCAAAACATGGTTTACAGAAATTTAACTTTGTAATTGTGTGGTTATATTACTATAATAAAATGACGAATAATGTGACACATGAAGCAGTTTCCTATGTTGAGATGGGAGTCAAATTCTTAAATTCTTAGTCAAATTCTTAAAAGAATGGCTCATGTTCTCTATATGTGCTTTCCTACCTATTTACTTCTTCTTTTTTTTTTTTAAGTGAGATATTTACTTAGTTTATCTTTGTGGTTATATTTGTGTCTAAATTTTCTTTTAAATCAGAATAAAGATTCTGATTTACATGCACATAAAGAAAAAAATGTGGATGGCACTTCTAGCTATGAGTTTAGAGGGATAGTCTTAAGTCCTTATGTCACTTGATCTTGCCTACAATATTTTTGTGCCTCTTTTTCTTTCGAAAAAACCTCTCTTGTTTTGGCTGCTAGGACATCACTCACTCCTGTTTTTTTGCCTCTGAGCCCTCAGTGTTCTTCCTCCATACATCTGTTAGGTATTGCTTTTTCCACGGGATCTTTTCCTGGTCCTCCTTGTTTTTTTTTATAGTTTGTGCAAGCATGGGACAGTCCAGTGGAGAGATGTCCAGAGGCAGTTTGATATAGATAGAGGTCTGGGCTTGAGATAAACGATTTGGAGTCTGTCAGCATATTAGGGGAAAGTGAAGACATAGGATTAGGGGAGATTATGTAAGAGTAAGAACCAACCCAGGAAAATCATATTTAAAAGACACATGGAGGAAAGGGTGCTGTGAGGGAGCCTGAAAGGGAGCACCCAAAGAAGTAGACAGAAAATTAGAAGAGGTTGGTGAAATGGAAATCGAGGAAGGACAGTTTCCAGAAGAGAGAATGTTGTAGACACATTAAATAAAGCAAGGATGAGAAAGGATCTGTTGGACTTGGAAAAAGCTCATTAGTGAGGGCAGTTTCTATGTGTTAGAGACAGAAACCAGGTTTTCTTGAGCTTTGTGTGAGTGGGGACAGGGCTGAGAAAGTAGAAACAGCTAGTGTACACTGCCTCATCTACAACTGTGGCTGTGAAAAAAGGGAGAAATTGGGTGGTAGAAAGAAAAACATACTGTATTTAAGATGCGAGAGGCCTCCTTTATCAAGTTCTTTAGGCAAAGTGAAAGGTAAAAAGCTGTTAATTTTATATATCACCAAGTTTGCAAATAGTCAATAGAAACAGACAAGAAAGCACAGAGAGCCATATTAAGGAAAGCAGAGTATCTGAGATTCCAAATTTTCTCGTGTTGTGGGTTCATTTCTATTCTTTAAGTTTAATATATGTCCGGTGTTTCATTTCATTTCTTCACAGCATATCATAATTTAATTTTTTCCTTGATGTAGGTATAAATGGAGATGCTAAGGCATATTTATGTATACAGGGTCATTTCTAGGTACATGCACTAAATATTAATATTTCAATATTCTCTTCCCAGCTCATGAGCCAAGCAAGAAATGCATTTTTCATAGCAATGAATTTTTTTTCTGACGCACAAGACTATTTGAGTGGGCTCTCTGTGCTCAGAGAAAACAGCATTATTTTTATTATTACATTTTCTTGTAGAAGAAACATTATTTAGAAAACATGATTAGCACAGAGGCTGGGTTCTGTATTCTATTTTTGTTCTATCCAGAGACATGATACCCAAATGCAACTGATCCAGAAGCAACAAATACTAACTGAACCTCTATATTGGTGGATTTAATTTGTTTTGGTCATATTATATTCCCCATTCTCACAACAGCATTCTCGGTTCCTCTGGGACATCATCCTTCTCTCCTTCAGTGTTTGTAGGTCAGTTGGGGCTGACTTTATCTCTGGCTGCAAAGCAAAGCATATGACCCAAGCCAGGCAAATCAGAGCAGTGAATTGTCTTGTCCCTAATGATTGGTTTAGAAGTAGCCCCATGGCCCAATCCAGGCCAACGAGGGCACTGTTAAGGGTTTGGGTAGAATTATGGTGAAAAAGCTCTGTAACTGGGAAGAAGTGAGTCTAGAGCTGCCAGCCGCCATTTTGTTCCCTCAAGGAAAGCACCAACCTGAGGATAAAGTTAGCACAAATGAGAGCATAGCCAAGAGATAGAGAGAGCTGGGTTCCTGGTGACAACAGTTGAGTTCTTACCTCTAGACACACCTAAAGCCCCAGCAAGCCAATAAATAACCTTTGGAGTTACATTTCTTTCCCTGCAGTTGCAAGAGCTCAGACAAATATTCTCACTTGGTGCCACGTTTATATGTGTGACCTTATGCAATCCCAACCCTGCTGGGTAAGGGTTATTAACTTCATTTTATAGATAAACTGCTAAATGACAGAGTCAGGAGTGAAAAGTCTTAAGTCTTGTGCTTGGTCTGTTACACCATATCTCTTTCCCACAACGTCTCTCTTTAAGGTTTTTCAAAAGGAATTTACAGTGATTAATGCTATAGCCTGACTTCACCCTACTGAACATAGATTAAGGTAATGGGAGCACTCTCTGATTTAACACTTAATTCTGCCCTCAGGTCTAAATTTAGTTTATTTGCACTTCCTATGTCCTTTATTTCTTCTTCTTCTTCTCCATATATTAGTAACTTTTTTCTAGACCCCTATTAAAGTTAATAGACCCATGAGACATTTATTAATATTTAAATTATCATTTAAAACATTTATGCCTCAGCCTGACACTGCATATTGATTTAAATCTAACATATCTTATATGCAGATAATGACTCTTAACACCTAGCACATAATAGGTGCTCAATAAACATTTGTTGAATGATTGCTTGAGCACCCATAGTATCCACCAAGACCATTTACCTATTGCCTTCATGAATGATTCTTTTGCCATTTTACCTGAGGCAGTCTCTCCTCCACTTGTCCTGTTATTTATACCTTGTTTTTCTTTTGGGAGTCAAACAATGAGAGTGACCGTTGTATACAAAATCCATGCCACTTGGTTTCAGAGAACCTGGGTTCAAGATTCATATTTGTTATTTAGTAGCTTTTTGACCTTAACCAAGTTATTCACTTTTCTGAGGCTTGTTTTCTGCAAATAGATTGTTTAGAGGATTAAAAGAAATAATGATTATGAAGGCTCCATTCAAATATTAGTTATTATTGGCACATTGTACATCCTAGTGGGAAACAAGAGAGAAAGGAAAAGAATTTGCTTTCTCCCAGCAGCAAATCAAGCAGAATCAATGTATTAGGACAGCTGAGAAGTATAAGGAAAACAGAAGGAACACAGGAAAGTTTTGGTTCGACCCTCTGGTACTTTCACATCCCCTTCACCTTGTTTACTTTTCTCAGTAGCACTCAGCACTTTCTAACATCCTTAATTTGCATACACATTATGTTAATTATCTGTTTTGCCCCACCTGAATTTAAGCTCCATGGGGCCAAGGAATAACTGGGCACTAACACCGTTTGTCAAGTGAATAAAAAATTTGAGAAGTTTATAGGGAAAAAATCAGGTTTAGGAGACTGTGAAGTAGGGAGAGGAGCAAGAATCGAGGGTATTACTGAGAAGGAGGATAAGGACCACATAAAGGGACTATCTTTGAAAATATCCAGGTCTGGAGTGGGGAACAACCTTCCCATATTTATTTTCCAAATAAACATATTTTTTGCCCTCAACAAACCTTATTATAAAAGCCACATTAAATAACCTTTACAGTTCAGCATTCCTCCCAAGTAACAATGCGTTCCCAGCACAAAAGGATGGAAATCTAATCACTATAATATTCCAAGCATTGGGACACCTCAAATCTTGTGCCTCTTCTATTGTGCTCTGTGCTCCCTTCACATTGAGCACACCGTGACACCCCTCTCATGACATCTTATCATGTTTTTCTTTCTTTCTTTTTAAAACCGTAAGACACAATAGAGTACAAGGTTAGCAATTCAAGTAGGTTTTTGTTGGCAAATAAACAAATATTTCAAGTTCATAACAGATGCACAAGTCCACTTTGGGAGAGGTGCGTTATGGGCTCAGGCGCATCCTGAGAGCTCTTTTGATCACATTTGTTCATCTGTTCCTGTGGTGTACACCTGTACAAATTTGGCATGGGCCTGGGTACGGTGTGGGAGAGTCTCAGGTTCAGTGCAAACTTCTGATCTTTGTTCAGTTCTCTGAGTGTTGCAGCTTGTTTTCCTCTCAACCCATGAAAAGATAGGATTCTTAAGCGTATCTGGAAGCTGCCTTTGCCCTTTGGTGAAAAGTATTAAATACAGACACTAAGAAATCAACATGGATCAAAGAGCATAGACTTAATTTGCAAGTACTTTAAAGTAGGCAGCAAAAAGATAGATAAAGATCTTCAGAGTTTTGTGTTAAAAAAGAACAAGAGAGAGATTTCACAGGCGGGATAATCTGAGTGAGAGGATTGTCTTGTATACATTATATAAGTCTCTATTTAGGAGGAGTGTATTAAAAAGTTTTGACTTGCAGGTCTCTCAGAACTTCAATACTGGATTTTTCTATAAATACATATTTTAAAAATATCTGATACCAAGTATATGGAAGAGAGAAAAAAAATACTGAAAACCAAAGACCATTTCAAGGCTAAAGACTATTTCTTGACTTTTCAAAATGTTTAGCAGAAGGTTAATTAGCATAGAAAATGTTGAAAGACTTGAGTTTTCATTCTTGTTTTTTAGCATATACATTGTGCTCTTCTGTTTTATGTGAGATTGCAGAATCTTGTGCTTTATAGACCTAAAATCGAGACTTCAAGGATATGTATGATCAGACTTCAGTTTCTGCCTTTGCTGTAATAATAAGGAATGTGGGGTCCCAGAGCAGTGCTTCCTTCCCTTCCTGGAGAGACAAGCAGGGTTTACCAGTGGACAGCCCTGAGAGTACAACCCAAATAGCTCCCCTTCGGTGCTGCAAAGGTTTGACTCAGCAGGCCTGGAATGTTCAAACCCTGCACATTCCAAAGAAAGGTCAAGGCCCTTGACTGGGTCCTGAGAGACAACCTCTGAGACCTTGGAATAGGATACCTGACAAGAGTGTCATTGTTTACCTGTGGTCTTGAACCATACCAGATGGTTTATACTCATGTTGTGATTTATGGTGGGCGTCTGGGACCACATGGTATCAGTTTGACCTCTGGAACTCCTGGAGGCTGAGAAACAAAGGTCAGCCACAAGGGTGATCCATGCCTACGTGGCTGACCCCCAATAACACCTTGAACAGTAAGGCTTCCCTGGTTGGCAATACTCTATATGTGTTGTCACACATTGTTTCTGGGAGAATTAAGTGCTCTCCATATAACTCCACTGGGAAAGGATAGCTGGAGGTTTGTGTCTTGTCCCTCTGCTGAACCTGAGGGCGGAGTGGGGGACCTTCAAGAACACCCTCCGTCCAGTGGGAGGAGCTGTCCTTGCACTTACCTTTGCAGCCTGTGTTCCTAACAACTCCTATAAACACCTTGCACCTACCTGCAGACTATTTGGCAACCAAACTTGGGCTGTTTTGCCCTGCTTACAAGACCTTCTCATACCAGACCTTTTAAAAGGAGGAAAACAGAAGCCTAAAGCCCCTTTTGTGAATGTAACTGACTTAGACCAAGCTGGCCTATCTGCAGGATGCTGAAAGATTGGGAGAGAATTGCTGACTTTTATTCTTGCTACGATACTTCACACAGCCTCTTAAAGATGGCAGCTTTCAAAAAGTCATTAATCTACCACCAGGAGGACAAATATGTATATCTCTTTGTGACCTAGGTATCATGTTTCTGTAGGGAGGTGTCAATCAATATCATACTCATTAAAATCACCCTCAAAACAAATGTCGACTTTCTTCACCGTTGTCTCCACAAACTTGCATTAGACCTAGACTCTGATGCCAAGGAATTTAATATATCTGCCCTTCATCTTTTGGAGAGGAGGGATAGATACAATAAAAACAAAGAGCAAGGCTGACAAAATTTCACAGGTGACACTAATGCATAGCCAGCACTGAGAACCATATTCTCAATCTAGGCTGATAGTTCTGAAGTATGGTGGACTGGTAGGATATTGAAGTGGACCCATCTAACTGGAGTAGAGAAGCTTGGAGAGGAGTGGGGCGGGCCTAGGAAGGCCATAAAGGCCAAGCAAATGCGTCTGATCTTCATATGTAGTTCAGGGGGCTTTCAATGGTCTCAGGATTCTGCCTTCAACTCAAGTCTTTATTCCAGGTGCAAACGCATAATGGACCATCTTCCTTGCCAGTTCTGCATTGTCTTCTCCCTCTCATTCAACCTTCAGCTCTCTGTTCCTTCAAACTGAGCTTAAGTTCAGCCCCATCCAGGAACATGATTGGCCTGACTATAGACTTGGTTATTTCAAAGACTTCTTAGTCATTCTGCGCTCTCTTCACTCCAGAGTTGACTTGAATTTTTGTAGTAGATACACTCCTGAAGATGATCTGCGCAGTCAGTTTTGGTATAATGACCCTCTACTTTCCCATACGCTTTCAACATAAAATGGCACATAAGTTTCACTGGAAAACTTTTTAGCAACCAAATCCAATCAAATCACATTTATAAACTCAGTAACCTTTTGGAAATCATATCTAAAATTTATTGGAGTCAAGTTTTTCCTGATGAAATAATAATAATGCAAAAATAAGTCAATATAAATGCAAAACAGCTGTTATTTTTAAATTACAGTAACTTAAAGTTTTAAAGAAAAAAATTACAGCAGTAGCTTATCTGAACAGAACTCATTGATATTAAAAAAAGTCCCACATGGTGTACAAAAACTGTAGGTGAAATGCATGTCCCTCTGGATGCACAGATGTTTTTTCTCTTGTGAAGAATTTTGTAGGCATGGCTGGTTGTTCAAAATGAACAAGGGATGGAGGCTGAGGGAAGGGGCAGCACTAGAGGGAAAGCCAAGGCAAGGATGTAAAACCTCAGTAAATGAACAATTGGTAACCCCCATGTTTCCACATTTTCCTCTCGGCTTTCTCCTCATATGTTTACACAATTAATAAGGGGAAGAACTGGGATTCCAGCAGTTGTGGCTCTTTCCAATTTAGCACAACTGTCCTCAGCAGTGCTCATTAATCTTTGAAAATTTTCTTCTTTATATGGTAGACTACTAGATCTCAGTACTATTGCAGGTACTTCTAAGTCAACATGACGAAAACAGAGCTCATCCTTGTCCCCAGACTTGCTTCTCTTTTATGACCTGTTACGAGCACTGTCACCAGCCCATACCCATCATGCATACTTCAGTGCACATTTGAGTCTCCCCTCTTGCCCAGCTCCTAGGTCCATCCGTTCTCGTAGATTCTGCTCTCACGGTGCCTCAATCTCTCCCCTTCTTGTCTTCTCTGCTGCTGCCACCTTGGCTCAAGTACTTATTTTATTGATATTTATGTTTTTGTTTGTGCACCTGCAGCAGCTCCTAATTGGTTCCCTAGCTTCCAGTTCCTCTCTTCCTTCCAGTCTCTCCTTTGCAGGGGAGAAACTGTACATCTGTTCCTCTTATACCTGGAATACCCTTTCCCTGTCAAACTGACACTAGGCTTGTTCATGTGACTTGCTCTGGCTAATGAAACAGTAAAAACTTGACTCAAGCAGAGGCTTAAAAAAGCTTTTTTTCTCCCCTTTGATCCTCTTCGTTTTTTTCTCTGAGGACATGTACAGGGAGTTCCATTGGAAATGAGACATGTGAAACAGAGCCAAGTCGTGACCCATGCAGATGCATAATTGAGCCAAGCTGAGATCAGCAGAATCATTCAGCTGACCCTTAGACATGTGAGAAATTATTAATGGTTGGTGTTTGGAGTCCGAGTTTGGGGTGCTTTGTTATGCAGCAATAGCTACCTGATAAATCCACTATACCTCTTTCTGAAATACTCCCATAGCACTTTGTACATACTGTTATTATAGCATTCATTATGTCTGCTTCTTCTACTGGACTGGGTCCTTTTAAGTCAAGGGCTGTATTTTTTATATCCCTAGTATCTAGCACATAACCTAGCACACAGTAGGTTCTCAAGAAATATTTATTAACCTAAGGAATGTAAATGTACATCAACTCACCTGTCCCTAATCTATTACAAAACAATTGAGTCAAATGTGTTTTTATGGCCATTCAGATTTAGCAAGAGCTTCTGTTTCAGTCTAGTCTGGCTTAATTGTGAAAGAAAAGTGTTTTTAGTCTTTAAACTTTTTTCCTTTCAAGCCTTATATTTGGAGATTAAGTACCTTTTCTCCAAGAGAAGGAGCAGTCAGTCACCTCAGCTCCAGTTTATGGTTTGAGACTTGCCAAGGGGAGGACATGTGCTGGATCTTGGATATGGCGAAGATGCCTCCCAGGGTAGGGAAAGTATTGGGATTTAGAGAAAAGGAGGGAGATGAGAGCATGTGAATGATTTCTACAAAGCCTTCCTTTTCCCTTTACTGTAGACAATGGTAAAATATGTAGGCCTTTTAATTGAACCATCTTTTCCTTCTTGACAAACCCAAGTCAACTTTCACAGAGAAAACTCGACAGGCAACACTAGTTTCCACGCAGAGAGGTAAAAACGACTATGTATTTTTGAATCTTTTTCAGCATGTCTGTGCATATATTTGACAGTCTATCAATCTTCTATGAAGAGACTTTAGATAACACAGTGAATTTGTTTTTCTGATTTATAAAATATTTAGGCTGTAAAATATTTAAGTTATACTTGTACCTTAAATACCAGTCATTGATTTACAGGCATATTTTATGGTTATTTTGATTTCCCAACCAGTGGCAAGTATGTCGTGTGTGTGTGTGTGTGTGTGTGTGTGTGTGTGTATGAATATATATGTGCTATATGTATATATTCATATTCATATATATAATATGCACATTATATATTCACTATTCATATATATGATACATACACTATGTAATTTTAGGGTCCATTGTCTCAGCCTCTACCTCTCCGCCCAAGCCCACAGCCTGCCTAGTAGAGCGTTGTATTCACGCAGACATTTAGTAGATTCACTTAGCATTTCTCAGCCAACCCCACCTTCTGCCCCTTTGAAGTTTCTGAAACAATAGACATTCCTATCTTCAATCTTCTTGGTACCAGAATTGGCACACTATTTGCTACACACTTGCACACTGACTAATGGCATCATCTAGGGAAGAACAAGTAGCGGATTCATGCACTTCATTTCTTTTCAGGCTTTATTGCCAAGGCTAATTGCTTATTTAAGTAAATGCATCTGACTTGAATAGCAATTCAGGATGTTTTGGGATAGTTTGAGTATTGAATTTCACAGGCAGTACCAAGACTAAGAAAATCCAGGTTAATGTCCTGAAAACTTTTAATCCATACAGAGGCCTTTCCTTGCAGAAAGAAATTCGCCTTGGCAATACACAGACATAATCAAGTGCCCACAGAAGTCAGACAGGTAACAGAAATAAGATAAGAGGTGGGTATTGTGGTGACTTGGGGCTGGTCCAGTGGCCCCTCCTGACTCTGCTGTGATGTGGGAAGGCAGGTCCAGGGTGGCCAGATCATCCAATTTTTAAAGCCAAACTGGAAATTCAAATTTTATTTAAATGTGAAATTTGAGCTTCAATTGTTGACAACTAGTTCAAGAATATGAATTATCCTCATGGTTATCAGTTTGCTTCCTTTAAGCTTAAGAGAAACAGTTTATGGATTTTCCAATGCTTTTTTTCACTATAGGAATTAGCCATTATTCTGTTTTGACCTGTGACAGCTGTGTCACAGGGTAAAATGGGAAATTACCTGGAGGGCATCTGAAGCTATGTTTTAAGCAAGTGTCATCTATTTTTGAGCAGAAAATCTGTTTGTATGAATATCTTTGAATATCTTTGTTTCCTGTGAACATAATGCTTCCTGTAAAATTGCTGCAACTTGTGTTGGAAATGCCTGGGAAAATATCACCTTTTGCGAGTGGGGGCTAACCAGCTAGTGACATAGGGACTCCTGTGACTCAGCGAGACCCTCCTCACAGACGGTTAAGGCCCAGGTAAAACAAGGCCACAGCTCAGTGGCTTAAGGGGACCTTGGGGAGCTGTAGCAAGGGACAGCTGGGAGAACTCACAATGTTTGGGGAGCTGTAGCAAGGGACAGCTGGGAGAACTCACAATGTACCCCAAAGAAAATACCTACCAATATCCTTTATGGTAGTGTGTCTACAGATAGTTACATTCAAGCCAAGTTTTGTGGTATAAATTTGCACAGAGTTGGTCTTTACCTGGTTCACACTGATACAACTGATCAGTTGGTAAATATGATCCTGTGTCCCTGGAGTGTCCCTTGTTACCCTGGCCACCCTGATCCTTCTTCCGGACCCCTCAGACCTCCTCCAACATCTAGGCACTAACAGGTCAATGCCTGTCCCTGTGTTGCAAAGGGCAGAGTCTGTTCTCTTTGCCAGTTTGTCCAAGCCATACCAATTTTTAAATATCTAATTATTATTTTGGAACACGTGAACCAGAAATGCCAGGACTCCATGAACAGCAGTGTGGTTCAGATATTACAGTGTTTTCCCCTTACTGCTTTCCTTTGGGTAGCCATGGGCTATAGGGAAGCCTGAGACGAGTGTGAACAGACAGCTCAAGAAACGCAACATATATTTTCCTAAAAGCCAGAGGTCCTTTGTTCCAGTCCCAATATAACCAATATATGGTAGATGCCCTAAGGCATATTTCAAAGGTTTCATCTCACATTTTTCTGTTATTGGAAAATTTTGACTGGCTAATTTTAAAACACGGACTTTTCCCCCCTGCAAATATGCAGGCTCTGCACACATACGCAGAGGTAGCTGTGAAACAGTTGGAGAATTCCCTGTATTCAGTGACCTCAAAGTCACACTTCAAGCTGTCCCGTGGTCTCTTGCTAGTACAATAAAATGTATATGAGTCGTGACTGGCTGCAGAACTAGGAGCAGGTATTTAGTGTTTTGATAATCTGGCACCATTAATTTTGGTGGTTGCTGTACACGTTTCTATTTTTGTCTCCAGTTAGAACCGTCAAGAAAGGAGCCAACCAGATTTCTGCAGACGCTTTTGTAAAACTCTCATTTGCAAAATCAAATGTCCAAGACAGTGATCACACTTTTGCAGTGATGCATGCCTATCACGTACTTTCCCATAAATGACCACCCAAGAGCCTGAGCAGAGAGCAAGAAGGAAGCAGGAAGTGGGAGAGAAAGTAATGAGGTGACAGAGCTTGGCTTTCACAAACAAGCCTTTTCTCTGATTGCTCCCTCCTGTTGCAGCCACCATGGCATCAGCGGCAGCCTCTGACCTTAGCCGCTGTGGTCTACCTGGGTAACAAGGAGCCACACATCAGCAGAGAGAGGAGCAGGACCTGCATGGACATAAACATCAAAATCACATATTGTTGTATGAAGATTGTTAGGGGTGGAATTGTGGCTCCCAAATTCATATGTTGAAATCCTAACCTTCAGTAACTGAGAATGAAACCTTATTTGGAAATAGGGTGATTGCAGATGTCATTAGCTAAGTAATGATGAGGTCATACTGTAGTGGGGTGGGCCTCAGGTCCAGTATGACTGGTGTCCTGATAAAAAGGGGAAATTTGGACACAGACACACAAGGGGATCACACCGTGTGAAGACAGAGGCAGAGATTGGAGTGATGCATCCACAGCCCGGGGAACACCAGGGATTGCAACAAGCCACGAGAATCTAAGAGGAGGCAAGGAAAGATTCTGTCCTACAGGTTTCAGAGGGAGCATGGCCCTGCCAATACCTTGATTTCAGACTTCTAGCCTCCAGAACCATGAGGTGATCTGTTGTTTTAAGCCTCTCACTTGGTTTTGGCAGCCCTGACACTGATACAGAGACCACATCCCAACTGCTGTCGCATGAAGTTTTGAATGTAAGGGTGTGTTACATCTTAGATAGCCCCAGATATCTGAATTTAGGAGCATAAAGTCTGTTGGCTCGCTCGGATGTTATACTTTCCTACCTATAGAACTTAACATGAGAGGGATATAAAAGTTCAGAGATTGAGAGCACTAACTTTGGGGTCATGCTTGGGCTCACTCATTTAGGGGCTGTGTGATCTTGGGACCGTTACTCAATCTCTTTACTTTTCAGGTTCCTCATCTATAAAATGGGGATAATAATAGTACTCATGGAAATGGGAATAATAATACTTCATCATGGAAGTAGACACGATTCATAAAGATCAAGTGAGGTAAAGCATTAACCCATGTTCATTCAACAACTATTTATTGAATCATGGTATGTGCAGCATTTACAGTCAAGTAGGGAAAAATAAACAAGAAAAAAGACAAAGAAAATAATTATAAACTCTGACAAAGATTGGGAAAGAGACCAATAGGGTCTTCAAAGAGAGTAGAAATGGGGGGGACCCACTTTAGATAAGAATTTCAAAGACTGCTTCTATGAAGAAGTGAAATTTGACCTGATACAAAATATGAACAAAAGGTGTTAGCTGGGTGAGGAGTTGGGGAAAGAGATCATAGAGGAATCAGCCTGTGCAAAGGCCCTGAGGTAGAAAGATCATGGCGTGTTCAAAAACTGTTTGTTATGGTATGGGGTAGACAGCTGTAGTAGTTTTCTATCATTGCCATAACAAATGACCACAAACTTAGGGGCCTAAAACAAGATCTATTTATTATCTAACAGCTTCTGTGGGTCAGAAGTCTGGATACAGCTGAGTTCTCTGCTTGTGGTCTCCCAAGGCTGAAATCAAGCTGGCAGTCAGGATGCAGTTCTCATCTGGGGCTCGGGGGGCCTCACTGGTGGTTGGCAGAATTCATTTCTTTTTCACACTATCCATGTGACTCCTTCCATCCTCAAGCCAACAACAGCAGGTTACGTCCTTCTCAGATTTCACTTCTCTACCTTGCCTGTCTTTGCTTTTAAGGGTGCATGCGATTTTATTGGACCCACCTGGATAATCTATGATACTCTATTTTAAAGTCAATTGATTAGTCACTTAAACATATTTACTGTAACATATTCATGGGAGTGATATCTCATCAGATTCACAGTCTCGGATTGGGGATTGGGGCGTGGAATCTTCCTGATAGCCGTAATTCTGCCTACCACAAGGTATGATGACTATGGAGAGGAATCTAATGGTAGGGACTTATGGTCATGATGAAGATTTTGGAATTTAATTTAATGGCAATAATTATAGTGATAACTATTATCATGTAACTACTATATATAGTATCTATTTATTAGCACTAAGCACTCTGCCAAACATTGTAAACATAATCTCATTTGATCCTCCTAGTGGCCCTTTGAGAGAAGTACCACTATACTCAGTTTACAGATGAGGAAACTGAGGCTCAAGTGACTTACCCAAGACCAAAAATCTCCTGATGAGTCCATATTTAAACCCAGATCTGTCTTGTTCCAAATTCATTAGCATTTTTATTTAAACCCCACCCCCCCCCACTTAGACTTGCTTTTAAGGTATATATTTTTAGAGGTTTCGACAGGATATTTTCTGTTCTTATGGGCAAAAGCATAATTGCATCTAACTAGTCATTTTTCTGTTTGAGTCTCTTAACCATACCTAGGAGGAGCTTGGTAATTCCAATCATTAGGTCATAGCCCAGGACTAGAGTAGATATGGCACCTTACATGTGAAAGAGAGTTTTAAAGAATCACTGGAGCTCAAAGCTTGCTCAATTTTTTATATACTTTTCTCAATATTTAGTTGGTGGAATTTTAATTTTCATGGGGCCAATTTGTTCCTGAATACGATCTCCTGGTTTGCCTTTGGATATACATACCTTGATTTTGTTTGAGGGGATTGAGCTTTGGAAATTTTCAAAGTAGATAGCAAGCACACACAAGTAAGGCAGTGTTTAATAACAGCGCCGTAGCATCTGCATCCTAATGTTCTTCAAGGATCTCATTAATTATCTGTATTTTATTGACAGAATCTTGGCCATTTCTATGAATTGTTTCATAACAACTAGACAGAACCTTCTAGTCCAGGGGATTGTAAAGGGGCACATTATTACTTGATGCTAGAGAATATGCCCTGCTCTTATCCCATTGGCCTCCCTGTTCTCCTCTTGGTCCACCCTTCCCAGGACAAAGTTCTAGGATCTGTCTCCATGTTGGGGACAAGAGATGACCATTCACATATTTGTCCCTACTTCCCATCAGCTGCCTATACACAGTGATCTCTGTGCTTTAGGATCTTGGCAGGAAATATAGAGGACTATAGTTGTGGAGCCCACCTGCAGAGGGTAGACAAACCTTTTCCAAGTGCCTGGGGAGAAGATGGACTCTGCTTCTCTCTGGGAAAGCAGGTGGAGATGTTGTAGAGGAAGAGGGAATAGGGGAACGGCATGTCCCACTGACTGGAGCCGCCTGTGTCCTGGGAGATTGCCCGGTGGGCGTACTTTGCAGAGATGATCTGGACCCAGTCCCCAGGCACCTGCTGATTCAGGGTGACTCATCATTAGTTAATATTTCAGTGCCCATTGGGTGCTGCTTTCCTGTGCTCACTGTAGCTCCAGAAATGCTTGCTTGGGGATATGCTGCTAGAACCCAGGGCTCCAGGAGGGAATAAGAAACAAGCACACATTCACATTGTTCAAAACCATTTCTTTGCAGCTGCAGTACAGAAACAGGTATCTACACATTTGAGCCATGTGGGAGGGGAAAGAATTCCACCCAGAATGAAACTTGTTTTGCCAAATTTCTTGCTAGTCTTTCCTATACAGGGGTAGGAAACATTCCCAGAAAGAGAATGCCAAAGGAAGTAACAACAAACTAAAAAAAGACAATTCATGAGGGAGCAAGATCTTCAACAAATGAAAGTGTAAATGGTAATATTCCAGCAAATTAGCTCCTAGAGAAGCCCTTAGACAGAACTGTAAGCCGTTATAGTTAAGGATTTGGAAAATATCAGTATTTAATTAGAGCCTCTTTTCTTGGTGAAATACTGTTGTTTTGTTGTAACTCCAGGTGTAAACAGCTAAACATACCCATTTCAAAAACGTGTTTTGTTGCAAGCCTAGAATCAGTGCTAATGTTAATTTGCTTATCACAGCTTCCTTGCCTGGTTTTTTTGTTTGTTTCTGATCAGAGCTGAATTTTAAGAGCAGTTTTATCGTTAGTTCCCAAATAGCAATCTCTAGTTTCCAGGCTGTTATAAATACTTCTTCACAAACACTCAGGAACATCCTAATCATTCAGTCCAACATCATAAACCTATCAACTTCCCCATTATCTAATAAACGCAGTTTCCCTAATATCTAATGCATATTTGTGGCAGTTGTTTTAGACAAGGAGTTTTCAAATCCATTTCCAACATAATCAAATATCGACAATAGCAAAATGTTTCAGTTTTATCACTTAACAGCAGACATTTTAGAAATTGGTTCGTGCCACCTGAAACGCAGATTTAAAAAAAGAATACAGCATTTACACAGGGAATGCCTAGCACCTAACTCAGGATCAGTCTTAAGCCCCACTTTTCGCACCTGTAATTCCTGACAACAGATAAACCTTTATTGCTTTGCCTGTACGGGGACGCGTGTAACTCAAAATGTTTTCCTGCCGTGATGGAGAAGATGAGGCATTATCAAGACTAACACTACAATTTAACGCTTCGGAGGAGCAGTGTATATCATTACTCCCTCTATAGCCAAGCACACTAATTAATATTTATTGCACCTGTCAAGCCAGAAGCCACGGCCAATCCATTCCTGTGGCAGTTCAGTGGGAGACTGGACACCGTATTTCTCCTTGGCAGACATGTTTGGGTCATCAGCAAAGACAGAAGCCCCTTTCTCCAGTGAGACATTGTAAACTCTCTTTCTCTTGCAAAATTAAACCATTAATTCTGTTCGTGTTAATTTTTATTCTTGTTGGGGATCGCTGTAAAAAGTAAGAGAGGGAAGGGTGGAGGAAGGATGAGAAACAGCTACATGTTCAGGATCAGCTGTCTAACGTATTTATTAGAACAAGGGCTTTTGGAACCCACGACCTTTGCTTTTTATCAGACATCCCTTAAAGGTTACAGACATGTAGGGGGAATGATGGTTATAAATCCTCATGAAGTTTAATCAAAAGTGGCAGACCACCCAGCAGTAAACACGTTATTAAAACTCTTTGGATTAAAACTTTGTTCAGCATTGTCAACAGAACTCCATCATCAACAGGTAGCTGTCAGCAGAATTAATTAAGCGAGGGTGAAATAATAAATGGATTCTGATATCGCACCTACAGCAAGGAATTTGGCACTTGGAGTGGAGGAGTTTATATCGAGGCTGTGAATCATTCTGCAGTGCATCTGAGCAAACCCAGCATGGCTGTGGAACGGAGTTTACTCAAAAATTTAATTAGGAGAACATGTAAACGGTACTGGAGAAAAGTAGGGCACCAAATGCTGCTTTATTTTATTTTATTTTTGCTAATTCTATCAGGAACACCTGTGTCATTAGAAACTGCGTGACCCAAACTGCCAAGCTTTTGACTAACAAGAGGAATACCCATGAACTTTTCACTGAAGATGATTTAGGCCATTATATTTTGCCTTTAAAAATAATTGTTCTTCCCTCGAGGATGATGATATTAATGATGATAATAATCAAGCAACAATAACAATAATAATAAAAGAGCCAGAATCTTCTGAACTAGTATGATGCCCCAGGCACTAAGTGCCTATGTTACATATGTTATCTCATTTAATTCTTACAACCCTTTGAGGTAGGAATTATTAGTTCCATTAAACAGATGAGTAATTGAGGTATAGAGGGGTATTGTAACCAATGTCACTCATGCACCCACTGCTACACTCCAAAGCCGTACTCCTGACTGCTCCCTTTTCTCTAGGATATAGGTTTCTTTGGAGGGCAATGGGAGTAACTGTGGGTGGGAATTCATTTATATGACATAGAAGCCCCTCTACAACCACCCTGCTGCTCGTCCCCTGGCTCCTGTGTAGGTCATTGTTTCACCTTGGTGGTGTTCTTCATGTCCTGATCTCTGATTTCTAACTCGTTTCTATTTTGACTGTCCCCATTGTCTCTCCAGGATCCTTGATGGTTCCCTGGTGGTCTTCTCTATTACTCACTTGTGGTAAGATCCACACTTCTCAGTTCCTAATGCAATTCTGTTGGAGCCTTCCATTCTCTTATTCCATTTCTCTCTCCCTTAGGGCCTGGCACATCCATTCAGATGCTGTCTGCAGTATTGTTAATTATCCTTTCACAGTGCATTATTGCAGCACCAATAACGTTTAACCATAAACACCTTTCGGTGTGTCTGGGGGCTTACTGCTGCTATAGACTTTGAAAGTCAGTATAGTGATTTTCTTTTAAATTCTGGGGGGTGGGCAGGGGAAGGTCAGTAATGACTTATTTGGAATTGATAGTGCCCTAGTTTGAAGAGAGGTTCTTAAATTTGGGTCTAATGCTGAGAAGATTATACAGAGTAGCAGTTAAGATGACTGGGCTTTAGAATTAGACTGAATTTTACACTCATTGAGCTGGCCAGTCACCTAATGCCCCAGCCTCAGTTTCGTCATTGTAAAATGGAGATATTTATTCCCCCTTCACAGTGTCTACTGACACCGGGTTGTGGTGAAGGAAAGTACAGCGTATATTGCAGGGTGCCAAGCAAAGAGAACAGACAGGTCATGCTCAAAAGACCCGAAATTCCTGATGTCTTTCAGGGACGGGGTTTTAAAGGCAGTGTGAGGGAGGGGGTCTGCAGGGTGCGTGATCAGCTCATGCACATTTCTCGACTGATTGGCATCCAGGTGAAGTTTCAAGCATCGTCAACCTTCTGGTTTCAACCGGCCTAGGGTCTATGTGCTTGCGGTCAGCAGTTTCCATCTGGTGGGGGTCTGTTTCCTGTAACAACAACTTAAGAACGTGCGTCAGGCCTTTGTATCTTCCCGGGAGCTAGGAGCTTGGTGATTCTGCCATGCGGTGGATTTATAGTCTAAATTGTTTCCAGTTTCCAGATCTAATACCTATTCTTTGTTTCTCCATCTTCATATTTCCTAATCATTAACTCTTTTTAAAAATATATATCAAAAACCTTTATTTTGCAGTGTTTACAAGAGAAAAACAGTTGTACTAATCATTAACTCTTGAGTCAGCCGTTTGAGGCCCAAGGGAGGCCTGGAAGACTAAAGCAAAAACCTTTTACTTCAAAAGACAGGGAAACAGGGGCATGTATATGGTTTCATTCCCCCCCCCTTTTCTTTGATACCCCTCAATCTTGAGAGGAACAGGTTCAGGAAAAGAAATGGAGTAAAGTTTTGGATCATAAACTTGGCAGAAGAACTCAGTTTTAGGGGGACTCAGTTTCAACCCTAGACCTACCCAATAGGAAATTCTGGGGGTGGGTCCCAGTCATTGTATTTTAACAGGCCCTCATGTGATTGTGATGCTCTAATGTTTGGGGACCACTGGTCTGTGTACCAGTGTTTCTTGTTGACCAGAGTTACATTTTGTTGGCTGTACATCTGTTTTCGCCTTCCCCTCCCTGTCTTCTGGATAATGATTATGGCAGCTTGTCTACCATCTTTCTCCATTTCACGCTTGGTGAATTCAGAATTGGTGAATTCAGGTGGTTTCCCTATCCAAAGTGAAATTTCAAGTGGGAAACTTTGCTCCATTACTGGCTCACCTAATAAATGTCTCCTGCTTCCCCACTCTGTTCTAGTGAAAATTGTAGGATCCTCTGGGTAGGAGCTAATTCTATGCTCTGTGGATTGTCTATCTCACTCCTTACTCCTAATGATGACTCCTAATAATAATAATTACTGAAAGCTTTTCTTTGACTTGATTACTGCTTCATGCTGGAGAAGAAAAATCCCTTCCATTTTTCTTTCCTTTTCTGTCCTGACAAATGACTATTACCACATTAAATCATTCACCTGTGTAAGCAAAGCTTTTTATTTATGTCTCTGATGTTTGTTCTTTAATATCTTTAGAAAAACATAAAAATTGTATTAAATTCTAAACAGGAACATTCACTTTAAACAAGTGTCACTGGCTTTTTCCTTTTACTTGTTTTGCCATATTTAATTCAACCCTGGAAGACCAGCATACACATCCTTTCCTCCTCATCTCTGTTTCACTGTTGAGTGAAGTGTTTTGAATTAATTTTGTTAAATTATTAATAGCTCATGACTGGAAAACATTCCAGCATTGGAGTTTATGTTGCACCACGTGCTGTGCACTAATATGGCAAATTCCGTGCACACGATGAATATGCGGCTACCGGTTAGGTGAAATGTTGGCTCCTGCCTAACCCATAATGAATTCTCTTGAAGACAAAATTTAATAATGAAGTAAATATTTTATCTTCATTAAATCAGGGCAGTTTCCTGGAAGTCAAATGATTAGAGTTAGAGCATGCGTTGGGTCATTCATTTATTCAACAGAAATGTGCTAGGCACTCTATTAGGCAATGGGAATACAGTGGGGGTACAAGGAGGTACCGGCTTTGCCCTTATGGAGCTTACAGTCTGGTGGGGAAGGCAGGCATTAATCAAAGAATCACCAGAATAAATGTAAAATGACAACCCTGATTTTTTTAAAAAAAGGAAAATGGTATGTAAGTGTGAGCATATGACAGGGAGATTGACCTAGTCTTCCCTGGGAAGTGGTTGCCCTGAGGTGAGGCAGGAATGTGATTTATTTCTGGTAAGGGGGTGGGATGGTCATGGGAAAGGGGACTTCAGGCAAAAGAAATGACATGTGCAAATGTCTTGTGGCAGGAGGGAGTGTGGCATTTAAAGGGGGTTGAGAAAAGATGGCTAGGGGTCAGGGAAAAATGGGGAACCATTGAAGAGTTTAAAGCAGAGGAAGCTGTAAGTAGATTTAAGTTTGGGTGAGATCACTCCGGTTTCAGCGTGGAGCATGGATTGTCAGGATGGATGCTGGCAGGCTAGCCAGCAAGCTATTTCAGGAGACATAGCATAGAAGGGCTGGATTGGGGTGGAAGTGGCAGAGACAGAGAGAATGAATGAATGTAAAGATAATTACGAGATGGGGCTTCCCTGGTGGTACGGTGGTTAGGAATCCGCCTGCCAATGCAGAGGACATGGGTTCTAGCCCTGGTCCAGGAAGATCCCACATGCCTCAGAGCAACTAAGCCCATGCGCCACAACTACTGAGCCTGCACTCTAGAGCCCGTGAGCCACAACTACTGAAGTCCACACGCCTAGAGCCTGTGCTCCGCAACAAGAGAAGCCACTGCAATGAGAAGCCAGCATACCACAATGAAGAGTAGCCCCCGATCACCACCACTAGAAAACGTCCACGAGCAGCAACGAAGACCCAGTGCAGCCAAAAATAAATAAATAAAATAAATAAATTTATATATAGAAAAAGATAATTATGAGGCAAAAATGACAGGATGGTAATGGGCAGAGAGGTGATTCGCAGATTCTGGTGCACATAGGGGTACTGTTCAGTGAGCTAAGAGACCCCTGAAAGAAAACCAGGTTCACCAGGGAAGCTCATGTCTCTTTTTGGACTGTTGAGTTTGGTGCGTCAAAGAAGTAGCTGGATAATTGGGTCTGGAGCTCAGAGGAAAGTCTAAAATGGCATAGGCACATTTGGACTTATCTGCATGTATGTGGTGACATAACCACAGGCATAGAAGAGAAGATGGGGGCCTGGATTCCAACTTTAACGACCAACAACATTTATGCTAAGTAGAGGAGAAGTGAAAAAGAAGGAATGGCTAGAGGGAGAGAAGGAAATTGGGAGAGTGAGGTATCACTGAAGCTGAGAAAAGAGGGTATTTCAAAGAGCAGGAGTGGGCAAAAGAGTCAAAGTATATCCAGAGAAAAGGCCAGCAATGAGATCTACTGGACATGGAGAATTCCATGGTTTGGTTATTTGACATTTGATCTTGGGAAAATAATAAGTGATAATGAACATAACAGTGGTTCCTAGAGGATAACGGTGACATGTGCTGTTGAAGTTATCCTCCCTTCACGATCCCATGCCCATAGGGCCCCGAGAGGGAGGAAAGCAGAGAAGAGGTAGTGAAGTGCAGTCAAAGGACACTTTGGAGGAAGACATCAGGGTTTAAATTCTGACTCCAAACTATGTGGCTTGAGTGGATTTCTTTTTTTTTTTTTTTTTTAATTTATTATTTTTTTATTTTACAAATTTAATCAGTTATACATATACATATGTTCCCATATCCCCTCCCTTTTGCGTCTCCCTCCCACCCTCCCTATCCCACCCCTCCAGGTGGTCACAAAGAACCGAGCTGATCTCCCTGTGCTATGCGGCTGCTTCCCCTAGCTATCTACCTTATGTTTGGTAGTGTATATATGTCCATGCCGCTCTTTCACTTTGTCACAGCTTACCCTTCCCCCTCCCCATATCCTCAAGTCCATGCTCTAGTAGGTCTGTGTCTTTATTCCTGTCTTACCCCTATGTTCTTGATGACATTTTTTTCTTAAATTCCATATATATGTGTCAGCATACAGTATTTGTCTTTCTCTTTCTGACTTACTTCACTCTGTATGACAGACTCTAGGTCCATCCACCTCATTACAAATAGCTCAATTTCATTTCTTTTTATGGCTGAATAATATTCCATTGTATATATGTGCCACATCTTCTTTATCCATTCATCCGATGATGGACACTTAGGTTGTTTCCATCTCCGGGCTATTGTAAATAGGGCTGCTATGAACATTTTGTTGAGTGGATTTCTTTACCTCACTAAATTTAAGTTCCTTTATCTGTAAGGTGAACATAACTACTTTATAGGTAGTTGTGAGTATTAAAGATAAATGTATCAAAAGCTTAGCAAGGTACTTGGCCTACAGTAAAGGTTAATAGATAATTGTCCATGCAATAAATGAATAACGGACTTCAAACAAGGGAATAATGTAGAGATGTGCATTTTTGCAGGATGACTATATATATGGCCTCATCACTGGAAGGATGATAAATACAAAGGATGCTCATTTCTGTTACCTTCTAAGGGGGTGCCAATACTATGCCATAGTGCTCCGCCCTCTGCCCCAAATAGTTTAACTGTTCAATTAATGTCTATGTTGAGGATATAACAGCAATTTTATGAAATGTACAGATAATAAGATGATATGAGCATGGAAGTGATAGTAAATAAAACCTGTGAAAATAAAGATGATAAACTATACAGAACAAATGGTCTGAATTGAATCAGACAAAAATTTAACAAACATATCTACTCTTGAGTTTAATAAACCAACTATACAAATTTAGGACAGTACAATTCATGTGGCTTTTTGTAAGAGATTTAGGGTTTAAATGGGCAGTGAATTTGCTATAAGGCCATGGTGAGTGACAGCTGCCAAAAAAGCTGTGTGGACGCTACTGTAATCAACGTAATTCAGCTTCTCTCTTTTTCCTGGGCACTGATCTAGACTACATTTCCCAACCTCCCTAGTGATGGGTTTTTGCCAATAGAACGTGAGGAAAAGATGTGCTTCCCCTGTGGGCCAAGATAGTTAAGAGCACTAAGCCTTCTCCACAATTTCTCTTTTCCCTTTTCATCCAGTGGGGCCCTCTGAGGCCCTAGTGTTACTGAGTCCAAGCTCATAATGCTCACCACAAGACAGGCCAAGAAATTGAGAGACAAAGTGTTGGGGCAAGGAATAGCAACTTTATTCGGAAAGCCAGTAGACCGAGAAGATGGTGGACTAGTGTCCCAAAGAACCATCTCACCCGAGTTAGAATTCAGGCTTCTTTTCTACTAAAAGGGGAGGGGGTGTTGCTGGTTGTTTCAGACTTCTTGGTGTAGGAATCCTGTGCTCTCGCAGCTGTCCACAGGTCTGGTCACAATGTTCCTGTAAACTTCCAACAAGAGAACAAGTGTTATTCTCTGTTTCTGCAACTTTTTATCTCTATATACCTTGAAAGGTCAGAGCCTTGAGAATGGGCTTGAGAGTAGGCTGTATATTTCAGACTCTAGACAACATTCCTTTACAAAGGTGCAGAGCCAGCATGACCAAGCACAGACAACAGAGCACAAGTGTTAGAGCTAAAGGAATAGATCCATGTATATGTATGCCTGAGTTGATTTGCTGTGCACCTGAAATTATTACAACATTGTTAATCAGCTATACTCCAATATTAAAAAAAAAGTTTAAAAAAAAAGATGAATAGATCCAATATGGAGTCAGGTTTGTTCTTCTCTGTTACACTAGGAGATGCCAAATTCTGGGTCCATGAAAGACTCTGTGGAGCAGACACCCTCCCCTGCCCTTGCCTTCGGACCTGTGACCTCATATCACCTGAAAAATGAGCAAAAGAAAACATTAAAGGGTTAAGCCATGGAGATTTTGGAATTGTTGCCACAATGACCGCCATTATTGCCGACTAAAAACAACAACAACAACCAAAAATAGAAACAGGATAAAACTGCTTCAGTCTTCAGTTATAATAATAGAAGTATGGCTTCTAGTCTAATGGGAAATGATATTCTGGAAGAAACTCATCCAGAAAGATACTAAATGACCAAGTTTTTGTAGTCTGTCTGCAGAGCTGTAAATCACATCTGTAGCGTGATTTTTAGTTCTTGGCTTCACATGAGAGGATATGAATATATTGCGAGAGTTCTTGGCATACTGTAGGCACTCAATAAATATCTGTCAAATGAATAAATACTGAAATGTATACAGTCTGTGACAAGACCACAAGGAAAAATGGTGACCTGGATTCGTGTCCTATTAAGGGTGGTTATGAGACAGGCTGGGACCTGGGACCTGGGACCCTTTGCTGCAGTGCTTGCCCCGGACAAACATCTCCTCAAGCAACAGAATACAAAGAAACTATAAGGGACTAAAAATAACTGCGTGCTTGCACTGTTGGGGCAAATTATGAACAACAAGATACAAAAAGCCCAAACACAACTGCCACCTCTGAGGAGCTGAGAACAAAAACAGGTTACCAGGAGCAAAACAGGGTCTGTTACCGACCTAGGTTCTTGGCCTCCTTAATCAATACAAATTGATAAGGCCAGACCAGAAATTCAGGCAAGGTTTTACTGGGGCTCCTGCTGCAGCAGGAAGGAACAAAAACAAGTAACAGTCTCCTTTGCTCTCTCACTGGAGGGGGTGGGGGTGGGGGTGGGAACTGGTTCCTTATATGGAGTGAGGGTAGGGGGGTATCCAGGGGTCAGGCTGGAGGGTTCACTTAGGTGGTTTGCCCACTGCCTTGGTGGTGCTGTGTGCAGGGGGCATGTGCAGTATCCTGTTGCTCAAGGAGATGTTTGTCCAGGTGCAAGCACTGCAGCAAAGCAGCCCAGGTCCCAGTTCCCAACCTGTCTCCGTTAGAGGAGCTGGGATTGTTTAGCTGGAAGAAAAGGAGACAGGATGGGTATCACAAACTATTAAAAGTACTATTTTGTAGAAGAAGAATTAGATCAGCTCTCTGGGAGCCCACCAGGTGGAACGGGAATTATTATGTCGAAGTTAGAGTAAGACATTTCTGTTCATTGTATGGCAGTGAAACATGGAAGGCCCTCATCTTTCAGACATGTTCAGAGGAGAAATGCCCCTTACAGCATTGGAAATGCTTCAGCAAAGAGTTAGTGACAATCAGTTGGGGGATATTATGGAAGAAATTCAAGCATTGGATGGAATGCTGGATAAGATGCCCCTTAAGACCCCTTACAACCCTAAGATTCTATGCTTACATGGTTCTAACTTAAACTTCATCTAGAGCTAGAGTCAACAATGGCATTAAGACAGAGTCCTGTGGTGGGAGGGAAAAGTCCCTTCTGTCTTTTCAATAATAGTCACAGTTCTGTTCCTTACAGAGCAAGGATTATTAACACCTCCCAGTTGTCATCTCCTGGTTGCTAAAAGTGGCTCTGCTGATAATTTTCCATCAAGGAAAAAATATTCGGGGCGTCCCTGGGGTGCAGTGGTTGAGAGTCCACCTGCCGATGCAGGGGACACGGGTTCGTGCCCCGGTCTGGGAAGATCCCACATGCCGCGGAGCGGCTAGGCCCGTGAGCCATGGCCGCTGAGCCTGCACATCCAGAGCCTGTGCTCCGCAATGGGAGAGGCCACAACAGTGAGAGGCCCGCGTACCGCAAAAAAAAAAAAAAAAAAGAAAAGAAAACAATATTCACAAGGGGGCTTTGTTTTATAAGTGGTACTGAACCACTGTAGAGATTTTTAACTGAAGCTCAGTTAATTTGATATCTATTGCTACATCAAGTTGAGTTGAAATGAGTGCCCACAAAATACCAGGAGCTTTACAGATAACAGGCACCTTCAAAAAGGGTCATTCAAAGCTGTTAAGGTCAGGTCTACCACTGAAATCAGCAAAGCCCTGGAGCCCAGCTCTGTGCAGGCTTGTAGGAAAACACTTACCTCGTCTTGTGTGGGAGTTTCCATTCACCAAACAGAGGTACCAAGGCTGGTTTTCTGGAGAGGGATATTGTGAAGATAAAAGAGAACACTTGTGAAATTACTTTGAGTACTTAGAAGGATAAAGAAAATCTTGGGGCTTCCCTGGTGGTGCAGTGGTTGAGAGTCCGGAGCCTGTGCTCCGCAACGGGAGAGGCCACAACAGTGAGAGGCCTGCGTACCACAAAAAAAAAAAAAAAAAAAAAAAAAGAAAATCTTGGACAGTCAAGCCAAGGTTTACACCAGCTATTCTTTTTTTTTTTTAACATCTTTATTGGAGTATAATTGCTTTACAATGGTGTGTTAGTTTCTGCTTTATAACAAAGTGAATCAGTTATACATATACATATGTTCCCATATCTCTTCCAGCTATTCTTCTAAGAAAACACTTGGAGTCTGAAGGATGGGCTTGATTCTTTCATGGGCTCTGCATCATGCTTCCCAGCTAAGTCTTCAATTGAAAAGTTAATATGTTGGACCTAAAACATTTACAAGTCCCCTTATTGCCATGCTAATGAGTGAAAACCAGAGTTCGTTGATAAAAAACAATGATTTGTCTGAGAGTGAGTTGGCTGAATGGCTGGTATTTAATAAAACCGATAAGGGGTAAAATTAGGAACTTAGTGGAAATTTCCATCTAGCACTATAGACGAAGAGATATAGAAGCGGGAGAAGAAAGCACATGTCATGTATTTCTGTAAGAAAATATGTAAAGGTAAATGATGTAGTGTGCTGAAGTTTGATGAGAGTTTTCAGGAAATATTTAGATCATTTCCATGGGGCCCCTGACATTCCAAGGGGGCTGTTAATCCCTCTGAAACTTTGAATGCTTTAATATGCTCTGCAAGTACTTTCTGAGTAAACACTGGGAACGAATAAAGTGAATTTTAAAGCGAATTCTTCATTTTATTCACAGTCGTCGTGCATTCTATTTCAAATACCACTCTGGCAGAAAAAGCTCTAATTTGAGAGAAACACCAGATAGTTCCACCTAATGTAATGAAATCAGCAGGACTTGAGGCTCTCCACAGTCTCTTCATTTGCTCTGCTGACAAAGGCTTTGCTTCCGTTTAGGAAACACATCTCCCCAGAATGTGTCAGGTTTTTCTCTGGGTGTGAGGGATACAAGAGATGTATGACACAGAGTCCTTGCCTCGGAGGAGTGCACGGTCTAGAGCCGCTGGGAGAAGTTTTATCCGGTGCCCTAATACTGGGCTTAGAATGAATCTGAGGCTAGATTAACCAGGAACATCCTATGAACAGTTGCTTAGCTTTAATTATCTATTGCTTGAATCTTCTTCTTTCTCCAAGATAGTGTCTTGGGCTGTGAATCCTATAGATTTTCATGTAGCCCTTTCAGGCACAGAAGGAAAATACTTCAAGTCCAAAGGATGGGCCTTTCTTTGTTCATGTTGCCCAGTGGGGCGCTGTGCATCTTGGGCATATTTAATTAATTTTATGCCCACTGGCTGCTCTCTCCACACTTAAAAGCATTTGCAGCTGGTATGGATTGAATTCTGTTCCCTCAAAATTCATATGTTGAAGTCCTAACCCCTAGCACCTTAGAATATGACTGTATTTGGAGGTAAGGTGTTTAAAGAGCTAATTAAGGTTAAAAAGGTCATATAAGTGGGCCCTAATCCAGTATGACTTGTGTTCTTATAAGAAGAGGGAGAGATACCAGGGATGTACTCACTTAGTAAAGACCCTGTGAGGACACAGTGTGCAGATACCATCTGCAAGCCAAGGAGAGATCTCAGGAGAAACCAACCCTGCCAACACCTTGCTCTTGGCCTCCTAGCCTCCAGAAATGTAAGGAAATAGATTTTTGTTGTTTAAGCCACCCAGTCTGTGATATTTTGCTATGGCAGCCTGAGCTAAGACAGCAGCTGTTTTTGATACTGTTTCATTTTTGGTAAAGTTGCCAGATTGAGCAGTTATTCCGAAATTCTCCTCCAGGTTCTACAATGGCCCCTCTGAGTCCCAACCATTCTTTCGTGCCTCTATGATCAAAATTCTTTAATATCTTTCCAGACTTGCCATAAGATTTGAAAAACTTCAAGCTAAAGAAGAAAAAACTCCATTTTTCTATTTGAACCCTGTAAATGTCAACTATAAGAAAAGGTTTGATTGTCACATTGTTCTCTTCCCAGGAGACAGGGATGGAGAACTTGGCTGAGATCTAATGCTGAGCCCTCTCAGTGATGTTCAAGTCTCAAAGTGTACCACAGAAAGTACACAAGTGGGGGTAGTGGTCTGGCCCTGCCCATCTGCAGTGGGGCAGTAGTGGGTTAATTTCTTAAAATCCTAGGCATTGGAAATGTACCTGCAGGAACTTCATAAAGACAGCTATATTCCAAAGCAGAAACACTAATAGGAGTTCAAATTAAAGAAATGACACGAAATTGCTTTTCTTAAGGAGGGAAATAACACTCCAGGAACATTAAATGATTTAATTATGCCTGAAAGAGCTTTTTGAGCTAAAAATGCAGTAAAAGTGAAATGTATCGGGATACAAGTTTGAGAAAGCAGCCGTAAGAAAAATCTTGAGACCAAAGTATGCAAGTCTGTAATTGCCCACAGCTGTGCTGAGGGCAAAGAGGATCCTCCATTAATATCCATTTTGCTTTTTCTAGGACAAAGACCTGGGAGAACAGAATAGTAATTTTGTGTATTGTTGAGGCCTAACCATCCCTAGTGGAAAGGAATACTGTGAGTCTTAAGATTGTTCAACTTAATAGTTCCCAAATATATTAATATATATTTTAACATATAGCATTAGAATTAATCCTTATTCTAGTTTTCTTAAAGACGCATATAAAAGGTGACCACCATCAGAACCATCACACTGATGATATGGATGATATGGTAGCAAACACTTTCTGCCATTAACATGTGAAAGACTATATATATATATATGAAAATGAAAGATTATATATAATATATATGAAAGAGTATATAATATACCTGAAAGATTATAATATATGTGAAAGACTATATATATATATGTGAAAATGAAAGATTATATATAATATATATGAAAGAGTATATAATATACCTGAAAGATTATAATATATGTGAAAGACTATATATATATATGTGAAAATGAAAGATTATATATAATATATATGAAAGAGTATATAATATACCTGAAAGATTATAATATAATATATGTGAAAGACTATATATATATATATGAAAATGAAAGATTATATATAATATATATGAAAGAGTATATAATATACCTGAAAGATTATAATATAATATATGTGAAAGACTATATATATATATATGTAAAATTGGTACATTCCATATATGCCAGTTACTATATTCTGAAAAAGTTACTTTTACTCTATTTACTTTTACTCTTACTATATTCTGAAAAAGTCCATGGGCATATTTACCTCCAAATGTTTTCCTAATAATGAACGAGCATTATGAGTGGAATCTATGATTTAAGTAGATGCTTTAGCCATGTCTGCATCCTCAGGTTTCAGTTCGAAACTTTAAACAGAATACAAAATAGTCCATGTGGAATGGGATACAAAGTCTCCCTGACTGAACAGTTCCTGGTATGGTGCAAATTTTGTTTTACGGTGCCAATTAGTGTCTGACTTGTCTGTTTGCCATGTGAGGAATTAAAAATGCATGATTTGGATGCTGGAAAACTAACCAGCTTCTGGATAGAATCCCCTGGACACTGCCATTCCTCCAGCTGATCTTTTTGCCCTCCCTGTGTTGGCAAGTACCAACTCTCTCGCCCACTGCTTACATCTTTCCCTAACAGATGGCTCTTTTTACTAGTCAAGATCCAATCTGGTGATTTACTTTAATATGCTTTGGCCTAAAGAATACCCATGACAGACAGCTAGCACAGCCTCCTGCAGCAAAATTTTTGCAAAGAAAAAGTTAAGTAG